>NC_024803.2:20242511-20567230 GCF_000309985.2 Brassica rapa | reverse complement strand
GATCTACCCCCAGTTTTATCCGTACTTCCACAGTTTGGTCGTTACCGCTGCGCGTTCCAGGCCTATCGAGTGGTGTTACGAATCGAGTCTTTTCCCGCGAATTTAGTGGTTCCGCGGGGATGGATTGCTCGAGTCCTTGCCGTTAAGGTTTCAACCTGTTTGGTCAAGGTATTCACGAGCTTATCCTGTTCTTCCGACCTTTTCTCATAGGTGGCGAACATCTTTTTAAACTCCTCGAGCGTCGCGGCGTTGGCTTGTGCGTTGGCCGCGGATACGTCCGCTGCTGGAGAATGGAGATCGGTGCCGCTGCCTCCGTTAAGAGGGGTTTGCACGTTATCTGCGTCGTTAGTTGACATGTCTGATTAAGAGTGTTGTGGCTTTTGCGGGTTAGATTGATCTGTAAGTCCCCCTCCTTCTAGCGCCAAACTGTGGGAACCAAAATTCGCACTGTCGATTTCCGTTTAAATAAGGAAACTAGGAAAACCCTAATTTCCCAGAGGACCCGGATATCTGTTAATTACCACACGTCAAGCAATCAGAACACAAAAATAACAACGATAAAAATAAGAAATCGAAAAGAGAGCAAAGTAGATCTTTATTCCGAATCTGCGTATGAGCGTTACAACAAGGTATAAGCCTAGGCTCGAGAGCTGTCGGCAAGATTCCTAGTTCTAGCAACCCTAAGACGGCTAAACCTAATTGAGTCGCAGCTCGAAATAACAAACATGGAAAAAATGCCTAAATTGCTCTAAGTGCTTAGTTTGCTCTGAAAAAGTTCTTCCTCTTTGCTCCTCGCCTAGGACTCCTTATATACTAACTCCAAGGTTGGTTTACGCTTTTACTCTTCTGCCCTTAAGCCGTCATAGCATAAAAATGGAGATATTCCATTTTTCCCGATCTTCACAATTATCCTCAAAACTTCCGTATTTATCCGCGGAAACTTGACATTTATCCTTCCTCGTGGGCCAAGCGTGAACAATGCTGTGGTTCACGGGCTTTTGGTTAGGAAAAATCGTAGGATGGGCCTCGAGTCGTGTTTTAGGTCCCTTTGGGCCGTCTTCCGACTCGACACGTTTACTACGAGTTTTCCGCAGTTTCTGATCCGAGAAGTTTGATCGATGAATTAGAATAGCGGGAAACATGGACTGAGCTTGCTACGGTCTTCGGGAGATAGCATTCGGAGGTTTGACGAGAATGCAAAGACTGGTGTCGTATCGATGTTCAGAAAAGTTCAATCGCTACACAGCGACCGAACTTTGGCTCGAGCCCGGTCGCTACGTAGCGACCGAGCGAGACGAGTGCTCGGTTGCTACGTAGCGACCAAGCGGGACGATCGCAGTGACCGAGCTTTGGCTCGAGCTCGATCGCTACGTAGCGACCGAGCTTGGCCGAGCTCGGTCGCTACGTAGCGACCGAGCGGGACGATCGCTCGGTCGCTACGTAGCGACCGAGCTTTGACTCGAGCTTGGTCGCAACGTAGCGACCGAGCGGGACGGTCGCTCGGTCACTACGTAGCAACCGAGCTTTGGCTCAGGTTTGGTTGCTGCATAGCGATCGGACGGCGTGTATGCGTGGTGACCGAGCTTGGTTTGTTCGGTTTGAATCCCAAAGGATACTTCTTCGTAAAAACTACGTATTGGTTATTTTTACGAAAATTACATCTCTTCTTTTACTATCTCTTTTGGAAATACGATCTCCGAGGATTTTCGGGTGGTAATTCCGTCGTAACCGTTTTTGACCCCAACACCGCGTATCGATCAAGCTTGGCTTGTCCGCGGTCTGATTTCCATACTCGAGTTTGTCCGCGGCCGATTTGGATACATGTCCGTTGCCTTCGGATAATCGGTATTTAGTGGTTCGATTGAGATTTGGACGATATTTTACTGCAAGGCTCTTCGTAAAGATATCTTTACGAAGATTACTTTTCGTAAAAACGTTTATGCTGATTTTTACGGACTTTCAGACATTGATTCCGTCGTGACCGATTTTGACCCCAACAAGGACTTTTTCCAGAGCAAACTTAGCACTTAGAGCAATTTAGGCATATTTCCGTTTTTGTTATTCGAGCTGCGACTCATTTAGGTTATTGCCGTCTTAGGGTTTTAGAACTAGGAATTTCGCCGACAGCTCTCGTAGCCCAGGCTCTTACCTTGTTGTAACGCTCAAACGCGAATTCGGAATAAGATCTACTTTGCTATCTTTTCGATTTTTTATACTTTATCGTTGTTATTCTCGTGTTCTGATTGCTTGACGTGTGGTATTAGCAGATATCCGGGACCTCTGGGAAATTAGAGTTTTCCTAGTTTCGTTATTTAAACGGAAATCGACAGTGCGAATTTCAGTTCCCACAAGGAACCCGTAGGTTCTTGGCCCTAAGGCCTATCTGAGCCCGGAGTTCTTTCTCAGAACCCGGAATTAAATTTTAAAGGGACCGCATTCTGCCACCCTAGGTGTGGCCACTCTCGGTACGTGTTGGGTATCGCTTTCTACCGCTTGTGGCTGGTCACTATCGAGTTCCCGTGCTGCACTCTGCTTTCTGCAGAAAGCCACAATCAGTCTTAGAGGGTGCTGGTGTGGGTGAAAACCCAAGTGCTAGACTTACGCTGTTTTCCTCGTCTGGAGAAACAGAATATTATTGAGGTGCTCCCAGACTTTTGCACTTGCTCAGTGGCAATTATACCTCGTGTCCCATGTATTAATTTAGCACGTAGTGTTTTAATACAAGTACCTTTCACTTTTTTGGTATTTTAGTTTGGGACCCCGATATGCCTGAGGCTATACAGCGGCTTTAGGTAGAATTGACGGCATACTCGGGCTTGCGCAGACCCATTCCTACCTTATGTCTCATTCCCGTTTTGTTTTTGTGTGGTCGTGCCACTTATCATTGAGGGTTGGCCAGGATCGGAGGCCTCTTTGACCTGATCCAGCTTGTTTGCCCCTTTAAGTATTATGTGGTATTCGTACTCTCTCTCATTGTCGGAACTATTTTATTATATAGGCTATGTCCATAGACTTTCAGTGTACAAATGAGTAGAAAATCATAATGCTTAAATAAAAGATAGAATAATTATATAGAAATCATGGTCCGGAGACCATACAAGATATCAGCTTGCGAGATACCCCGGTGGTTAGGCCATGTTTTACCTCTTGCGAGATACCCCGGTGAGACAACTAGAGCGTCATGGTGGGGAGCTAATATCTTCTCTTGCTCCTTTGCTGTGAAGCTTATCTCGTCGGTACCTAGAAGTAGGCGTTTAGGTTTAACAGTGTCCAGGCCGTGTTTAGCATTATGGGTGCTCTTCTTCGCAGTTGCATGACTCACGCCACTTACTTCAGAGCCTCCTGAGATGACGTGAATCACCCGGTCCTGGCGAGGTGGTAAGCTTGGCGCGTCTCCTTTGGATTTCCCTGATGCTTCTTTGCTAAGATGAGCCTTGGCTTTCTCTGAAAGGAATTCTCGGAGATGCCCCTTTTGGAGCAGTTCATTGACCTCGATCTTCAGGGCGACGCAGTCTTCAGTTCTGTGGCCGTGATCGCGATGGATGTCGCACCAGAGTCCCGGGTTCCGAAATGAGTCAGGTGCTTTCATCTTTGGGGGCCACTTGACCTGTTGGCCCATCTGCCTCAGCGTGTTGACCAGCTCTGGTGTGGATATTGAGAGATGGGACATATCGGGCCAGGTAGACACAGACATCCCCTCTTCTTTTTCTAATGGCCGGTATTGGAACCTGCCTCGGTTCCTGCTTCCGGAGTCCGTGGATCCCTTTTGTGAGGATCTTTCTTCTCGGTCTCCCCGGTCTGATCGGGTGGACCTATTATCCTGTTTGGGTTGAGCCTTGGCGCGGCTAGCGATGTCCTATTCCCACTTCATATGTGCCCACGCTCGGGATAGCACATCCTCCATGGTTTTGCAAGGGTACATTGTTAGCTCTTTGTAGAGCCCTCCGTCTGGAAGTAGGCCTCTCTTGAAGGCAGAGATTGCGATAGGGATTCTGCATTCAGGGACCGCTACCTTCTCTTGATTGATACGGGCTATGTAGTCCCGCAGGGGTTCTACTTGATGCTTGAGGATCTTGTAGAGACCATCCGAAGTCTTCTCCAGGCTCCTTCTACTCGCGAATTGTTCTACGAACTTGTCGCTCAGGCCGGCAAAGGAAGAGATGGACCTGGTAGGGAGATTGATATACCATTGCAAGGCTGGTCCAATTAGAGTGCAGCTGAACCTTTTACACGTGGTAGCTTAACGGGACTCCTTGGGGAGCGCAACCGCTAGCATCCTCTGTTTATATTGTGTGATATGATCGTCGGGGTCTCCGGTGACATTGTACATCTTGATGCTGGGGAAGGAGAATTTCCGAGGCATCTCGACTGAGGCGATCTCCTCCACGAAGGGAGTATCTGTGTACGAGTCTGGGTCGCTCCTCCGGATTGGGGGAGCTACTCCTGGTAGACGCTCCACCATGGATTGCATGGCGTCAAATCTCTTGGAAAACACCTGCTCCATATAGGCGGTTATGGAAGACTCGGTTGTCGTCTTCTCGGGTTCTCCTTTCTCGGGTTCAGGTTCGGAATCACTTTCCTCTAGGTCGTGGATCTGGTGATCCTCGATCCCTTCTCGTGTTGCCCCGGCCGGTCCGGATGCAGGAGTCGCGTTAGTGGTGCCATCTCCGGCGTTGGGAGTGCTCAGGCTTCCCATAGGTCAAACCCGAGTATTGAAGCGATGCTTCTTGTTGCTCGCCGTGTTGGGAGCTTTGTTCTGGTCTCGGAGTGCAGCAATCTCCGTCTGTAGTTGGTTGAGTTTCTCGGCGCTTAACTCCAGCTGTTTGGAGTGTTCACCAAGTTTTTCCTTCATGCTCTGGACCTCGGAGGAAAGCTTTGGATTTTTGGTTGTTTCCCGAGCCTTGTGCAAGTCGGTTACTTGGCTCTGCAGTCCGTCGATCTGTCGTTGAAGCTCGGCTTCTCTTGGGGTAAATTCTGATGCATTGTCTTGCTTATCCACCGCCATCGTCACGTAGCTTAGATTAGTCCCCTCCTTCTAGCGCCAAACTGTTAGGAGATTTTTGTGTAGGCTCTTTTAGAGTACCATGGAACGATAGCTGATAAACCGTATGAATTTATATGTATTTGGTGAGGATTTGAGAGGATAATAAAGATATAGCCTTGAGGAGACTTTTATTAGATGGAACAAGCAGGATTACAATGTATTGAATAAGAACCCTAGTTCTAACCGTCTAACTCTAGTCTCTAAGCCTTGGAGAAGTCGATCCTTTGTTTGAGGGCTGTTGTCGCTCTTATATAGTCGTGTAGAAGTCGGTTCATTAGGTCAAACTCTTCCATATTCGAAAATATGGAAGGTTCTCCTTGTCGGAAGTTTTTCATTTCCTGGAAGGGAGTAGGGTTCAGGGATCGAGCCCAGGGTTCCCTATGATGGGGACCCGGGGAACCCATTTACCATGGATCCGGGGATCTGAGTCCTGCCTGGAGGCTGGGGGAAATAATACCGGGATATTTTCCCCAACAATCATCACGTAACTTAGATTACTCCCCTCCTTCTAGCGCCAAACCGTTACGGGATTTTTGCGTATGCTTTTTTAGAGTACTGCGGAACGATGGATAAACTGGTAAACCTCGAGCGTTTGTATGTATTGCGTTAGGATTTTGAGAGGATAATAAAGATATAGGCTTGAAGAGACTTTTATTAGATGGAACAAGCAGGATTACAAGGTATTGAATAAGAACCCTAGTTCTAGCCACCTAAATCTAGTCTCTAAGCCTTGGAGAAGTCGATCCTTTGCTTGAGGGTTGTTGTCATTCTTATATAGTCGTCTTGAAGTCGGTTTCATTAGGTCAAACTCTTCCATATTCGGAAATATGGAAGGTTCTCCTTGTTGGAATTTTTCCATTTCCTAGAAGGGAATAGGGTCCAGGGATCGAGCCCAGGGTTCCCTCTGATGGGGACCCGGGGAACCCATTTACCAGAGATCCGGGGAACCGAGTCCTGCCTGGAGGCTGGGGGAAATAATAATGAGATATTTTTTTCCCAACACCAGGTACACTGATACCACTCAAATTACCCTAAGGAGTGTTACTCTCATCAAAAGAGGTTCAGATGTAGTACTTAGGGATCGAATCCACAAGGACCTAGGGAACAATTAAATCTAGTGTTTATTAATTCTAAGAGTTGTAAATGTTTAAATGAAATAGCAATAGTAATAAGCGAAGTAAATAGTAAATGTAAATTGGTTGGAAATGATATTAGATGCAGGGCCACTATTCAGGTGTTGGAGATTATAATATCTATAGATGCCTATTTGTTGCATGCATGATATGTTAGAGCTCAACCGCTTAACTCAGTGATCAGCTGTCGCATGTTTCACTGGTTAACAAGGTAGATCTCGTGTCTCAACGGTTAGTATGTTGACAACGAAAGAGGGTCGATCGATGGTCCTATAGGGACGTCGACCGATACACCTTTACCTACGTCGACCGATAGTCAGTTGTGGACATCGATCGACGGGTTCTAGCCAGGCCTATGCGCGAGTATGATATTCCCTGTTAAGATACTAAATTGGCGGTTAGCCCTCTCTAGCAGTCCTAATATGATAGATAGATGTCAGGATGGGATAACAAGGGTGCTTGAGTATGCAATCCTATGATCATGTTCTAGTTAGCAAGGCTAAAACAAGCAATGAAGAGAAATCTATCATGAATATCACAACAAGGCAGATCTATAGTTTGGGGCTAATCCCACAAACCTATCTGAACCTTGGATCTAATAAATGAACTACTCAGACCTAGCAAAACAATTCATGACAATGAAAAAATGGGAATTCATAGTATAGATGAAAAGAAATGAAAACAAGGAGTTCCAATCACAAGTGATCTTCTCTCCAAAACTCTCTCTTTCTCTCTCAAAGTAAAACTGTAACAAAATGCTCTCTCTTCCGTCAAAACACTTAGGCAGTATATAATCTACTAGGTTAAAAACTCGTCAGGACATTTTCGTAATTTGGCTTGGACTTGGGCTTCAAGTCCGCTGGATCCAAAATGTCGCATCGACATCTATCGATGGTACTTGTGTACATCGATCGATATTAATCTTCATTTGTCGAGGCATCTCTTGGTGTCGATCGACAGCACTGGATGCGCATCGATCGATTGGTCTTCCTCTCGTCGACCTCTACATGGTCAGCTCGGATGAAATGTCCTTTAAGGTCCAAAATTCTCCAAAGTCATGGCTTTACTCCAAAATGCACCTGAACCTGAAAACATACCTAGAAGAGTAGAAAACATAGATATATATATATATAGTAAAACACCTATATACCATGGATGAAAACAGGTCAAATCCAAGGTATATCATACGCTTCATAGATAGTCACCTTACCCGCTCCGCCATCCGGAGTGCGTTCAAACTCGGTCGGACTCCTCATCCCCACTGAAGGATGAATCAAGTACCTCCTCCTTATGTCAGACAAGTCCCCCTCTCGGATCTCAAAACGGGGACCGTTATCAAAGAAACAAGAACGGAGCCTTCTGAGAGGCGCCATCGGAACCGCCTTACTATCAGCCTCCAAATATCTCCAAAATGCTCCAAAATCATCCCTTTCCTCCAAATCACTCCTGATCCTATAAATTTACTAAATAGACTCTATAATAAAATCAACAGTAGTTAAAAACTTATAAATCATGGGTAAAAGTGGATCAAATTCATGGTCTATCAAGTGGTCCAGAAAATCTCCACTTGTAGAGATCTCCTTCAACCAAGACGTATAGTGCAGATTGGATTTTAATTTTTCGGGATGCCCATTTTTCTGTTGGGAGTTTCCCATTGGCGATATACGCAAGGATTGGCTCTGTCCACGGTTTGTCGAATCCGTCCTAAGACTGGTCGGAATCTTGTGTTGCATGGAAATCGATTTTGTTGGGATCGCCTTCTAGCGATCAAACTTATGATGACAGGCGGCCCAACGCTGGGATGCTCTATGAATTCCACGGAAATTACCCTGCTCAGACCTTGATCTGAACTGGACGCCAAGGCGCCTAAGGCGTCGGCTTGGGCGTTTTTGGCGCGAGGAATCCGTGTGAGAGCAAACTGATCGAAATTTTAAGCCAAATTTTGGACGAGTTATAAGTAAGCATCCATTCTCTCGTCCCTTGCCTCGTATTCCCGCTGTATTGACTTGAAACGAGTTGGGAATCACAGTAGGCGTGAATGTTTCGTATTTTTAGGCCATGAGCCAATCGTAAACCCGGGATTAGGGCTTCGAACTCGGTTTGGTTTTTTGAGGCGTGGAAAACCAGTCGGAATACCTTGTTTGGATGAGGATCCGTCAACGTGGAGAGTCCAGGTCTAATCAGGTTCTTGGTTAGTTGTGCATCCTGCCGGGAGCTCTACCAAGAAATCGGCGAGTATTTGCGATTTTGCGCAAGCTTTCGCTCAGTACTCGATGTCGTACTCGCTTAGCTCGATTGCCCATTTTGCAACCTTCCAGAATGACCGGGAATATGCACGATCATTAGAAGAGGGAATGATGTGAGCACTACGATTGTATGGGACTGGAAATACAGCCTCAGCTTTCGTTCAAACATTACGACCGCAAGCGCCCGCTTTTCCATCATCGGATAATGTGTCTCTACATCGAGCAAAGTTTTGCTTACGTAAAAGACAGGCTTTTGCTTGCTGCGTTTCTCTCGGATGAGGACGCCACTCACAGCCGTGACTGATACTGCGATGTACAGGAACAATGGTTCCCCTTCTACACGTTTTGCGGGAACTGTAGGAGTGGCCAAGTAATGTTTCAGCGGTTGGAAAGCTTTTTCGCATTAGACGGCATGCTCGTATGATTCCGTGATCCGTTTATCTCGAGTCTTTTGCTTCGAGAACTTTTGTCGAGAGTGTGTTGAGAAATCTTTCGAACAGAAATGCAACTTTTAGACCTTGATTTCGAGATAATTGTTTCTGACCCTAACACTGATGTGGCTTGCATTATTTCAGAGGTGAAGGTTGAAATTTGAAAATTGTGTGAGTCCCTGTTGTTTTAAAACCTCTTTTTGAGATTTATTCTTGTTTTGCTTGAGGACAAGCAAAGGGGTATGTCTGGGGTGTGATATACCATGGATTTTTCCCACTTTTAGCCATAGTATATGAGTGTTTTAAAGTATATTATATGGGTTTGGAGTATGTTTTAGAGTATTTTCAGGTTCATGTACGTTTTGGAGATTTTTGGTGATTTTGAGGCCTTTTGGAGAACTGTACAGACACGTCAGATGTTTAGATTTGGATCGAGACCTTCACACGGTGGGATTGATCCCATCTTTTGATAGAAGATAGAGCTTTGAGTTAGATTTCTAATGCCATTGGTTTGAGGTCAATCCAACGGTTAGATCAGAAGTTATAACCGTCTTACTGAAGACTGGTCAGTCTGTCTCACGAGAGAAAGCTGTCGAGGAGATGAAGGAACGTCGATCGACGGTGCACCCTTGGTGTCAATCGACGGTGATGCCAGAATTCGGGCTAAGCCTATTTCATGACCAACTTAAGCCCATAAGTTACCACAAGTTACCATAATACTCATGGAGGACTCATAACCCTACTTATGTATTTTCTAAGCAATTGTTCAAGGCTACGCTTTCTATTATTCTACTACGTTTTGTGTCTTAGGTTTGGAGAGAAGATCGTCACTCCTTGAGTGTTAAAACTTGTTAGGACTTAATTTTGGGGGCGTGTTGATCGTCACTCCTTGAGTGTCGTTCGACACTTCTTCATATCTTCGACAATTTCCTTTCGCAAGTCATACATACCACTATTTAATAAAACTAGCATAACGTTTGATCCAGGATCCTGATTGACCTTAAACTGGTGGCATTGGAAAGCTAACTCAAATCTTTATTTTGTGTCAGATATGAGCTCTTTTGCAACATGGAATTCGTGCATCAGATGCTAAACTTCTGATGCATTAGCGCAGCTCTGCATTTCAAATAACTCCCAAATCTTAAATGTTTCCCAAACGTACCTGAACCTGAAAATATAAATGACTCTATAAAGGACTTATACCACGGTCTAAAATTGGTAAAAGCTATGGTATAACAGCAAGGGATTTCGTCTCTTCATCCACTTCCTTGTATTTCGATTCTCGATGGAGAGCGTTTTCCGGGGTATCAGGCTTATTTAGCAGGAGTTTCTCGCAGAAGCCTGACTCACCCATAGGGAATTTCAAAACGCTGATATCCCAAAACTTTCACTTAAAATGATTTTTTAGAGTACGGTTCTGAGTCGGTCGATGAAGGTACACAGTAATTCTTGCTCTTTTTGAGACATGGTCCAGAATTCGGTGTCCGAAGCTCTTTCTCTATGAACATGGAGAAATGCTTCATGAAAAAGATAAAATTTGGTTGAAGTTATCGATGGAGTTTGTCTCTAGTCTAGAAAACCAATTGAGAGCGGCTCCTGTCAAGTTTTTGACAAACATTTGGCAGTAGCTAGCATCCCGTTCCCATTCATTGAAACGAGTCCACATAATTGCATGCAAATAGGCCATCATGTGAGCTCAAGGACCGTTCTTTCATTTGTAAAGTTAGATTTTCAGTTTAATTTTTGGGATGGGAACGCTGGTAGTTTGAAGCGTGAATGGCGTTCTCTGGGTCTCTTCAATGACTTAATCGACTTCATGGGCTGAACATGTAGCTTGGTGGATCTGCGATCGTACTATCTAGAGCAAGGCTTGTTACCGTACTAAATTACTCCTGATATCTCTGATCTCTCCTTCTGGGATTGTCGCTTCTTCATCTTGGGTTGATCCATTGTTACTGCCTGATTCGTTGTTTCTTATGGAGGTTGTGGGGTTCTTTGCAACTGGGTCAGTAGCTCATCGATCCGAGCTTGTTGTTTTTCTTGGGTTTGAATGACCTGTTTTGGGTTTTAATAATCTGGTTGTCCAGTAGTATCCTCTGACTGGCACTTCAAAGTAAAATAGACAGAGCATTTGATAGCATTCAAATTACGCTAAGGAGTGACTTTTACACTCCCAAATAGGAAGTTCAGTCGTAGTACTTAGGAATCGTATCTACAAGGAGCAAGGACACACAATAGATCCTAATCAGTTGTGATTAAGCTAGGTAAATATGTGAAAGCAGTAAATAGCACGGTGAACAAAGTAGTTGTATTGTTGATTGGTTTGAGGTAGTAAACAGTTATGTGAAAGCGTTAAATTTAGGGTTCAGGTAATCATGATTATAGTGATATATCATACTTAGGTTGTCAATCCAAAAACTTGAATTCTTACGAGAAAGTATTCTAGCTTCCTCTGTGAATCAATCCTATTGACTAAGTCCAATATCTCAACAGCTGCTTGTCAGCTGATACGGATCGAACGTTGATATGCCTTAGATTTTACCTATTTTTACCCATGATTTATATATGTTTTTAGAGTATTTTATATGTATTTGGAGTCTTTTAGAGTAATTACTGGTTCATGTACCTATTGGAGTAAAGTGGTGATTTTGGGGCAACTTGGAGCTTTTATGGAAGCATTGTTAAAAACATGACCGCAGAGTCGATTGTTGAAGAAAACATCGATCGGATCGATATCCATGTAGATCGACGGAGAGTCATCCGCGGAACAATTTAAAGAAACAATGAGTTTTATCCAAGTTCCAAAATATTGAGTTTTATCCAAGTTCCAAAATATTAAGTCCCTGGCCGCCTGTTAGGCTATTTATTAGGGTTTTTTTTATGTTTTAACTAAAGACAGACTTTTTGAGAGATACATTTTTGGAGGCAGACATTTTCTACACTATAGGAAGGGAAGTTAGGATTGGAGAGAGAGATCTGGACTTCATAAACAGAGAAGATCTTAAACTCTCTTGTTCTATTTACTCTACTTTGTTTACTCTTCATATTTATATTATTGAGTATTATTCATACCATCATAATGTTTCTTATGAATATGTCTGAGTAGTCTTACTGTTAGATTTAGGGTTCTTCAAAGGTTTATCTGTGTATTGATAAAATGAATATTGATTAGGAAATTAAATAGTTCTTTGATAGACCATGGATTTGACCCACTTTCACCCATGTTTTATAGGTGTTTTTACTACTAATTATTATATTATAGAGTCTATTTATAAGATCAGGAGTGATTTGGAGATAAGTGATGATTTTGGAGAATTTTGGAGATATTTGGAGCAAGTACCCGAGATGACCATCGAGCTCGACCATCGGTCGATATTAAGGAACAAATATCGATCGATGCTCACATCAGTACATCTATCGACAGCAAAGCGCGCAGAAAGCCCGTTTAGTCACAGCCGACTTGAAGCCCAAGTCTTACCTAATTTACAGGATTACCCCTAACCAATTTTAACCTAATTATATAAGTTTTGCCACCATGTTAGAGGCAAAGTGCACGTTCTTGTGTTTATAGTTTTACTATTATCAGCAAAAGGTTTTTAGGATTTTGATAGATTGAAGAGAAGATCCAAAGTTATATTTGTGATTGGAACTCCATTAATATCTATTTACTATTCTAATGAAATTTTCTTACCTAATTGATGTTATGAATTGCTTGGACATATCTGAGTAGTTCCATTGTTAGATTTTAGGGTTTAAATAGGTTATGAGGGATTAGCCCCAACTATAGATTGCTGAGTTGTGATAATAATCACTAGGATTGTCATTAACGCCTGATTCTAGATTAGCTACCTAGAACTTGCCCTAGGATTGTTAGATAAAAGCGATACCTTCATTCTCATCCTGAAACCATTCTAATTGAGCTAAATTTCTTGCAAAGAGTAAGGCGAGAGCTGATCTAGTGAGCTTAGTGAGCATCATTCAACCCGCACATACAGCTTAACTAGAAGTGTGTCGATCGATATACATATTGGATAATCGATCGACGGAGTGAAAGGTGTATCGATCGATATCCCTATAGGATAATCGATCGACACTTGCTACTGGTCGAACACATTTGTTTGGGTCATTAGATCTAGCTAAAAGAAAAGTCCAGAAATGCGAGAGCTGATAGACTTGTTGCTTAGTAGTTGAGCTCTATATTATCATGCATGCAACTCATTAGGCATCTGTAGGATTATAATTCCAAGTTTCCTTAATAAAAACCCTAAGTCTAGCTATTTTCTTTTAAGCACCAAAACCTTGAGCAATTACTTGCTCAACAAAACTGCAATTTACATTTTAATCATTAAACCATCCAACTTAACAAATCTCATTAGATTTATTAGGTTCCCTAGCTCCTTGTCGATTCGATCCCTAAGTACTACAATTGAACCTCTTATTTGCAAGAGTAAATTCACTCTTTAGGATAAATTTTGTTAAGTTTCAGACATAAAATTTTTTATTGGATTTTCAGGTACATGCCCAGCAGTACCAGAAGCAACAAGGAAACTCAACTGCTATTCTCACCAGATCCTGCAAGTTTAGAGCGTTCCGCAAAGAAGCAAGCTCCTCATTGATCGACAACAACGCTAGTTCATCGCTCGATTCTCGTCAACCACCGTCGACCCAGGCACTAGTCCCGTCGACCGATACTCGCTCATCACCGTCGACAAGACACTCATCTCCCGTCGACCGACATCCTCCCTTCGAAACCGATCGACACTTCAGTCCAGACATCAATCGATACTGAGCAGCGAGACATGGTTGCGACTTTGATTCTTATACGCGATGAAAGAGGAGACCTGTATGACCAGGAAGGCTATCTGCGTAATGGAACAGGTCAGAGGATAGACGCTCGGAGGGCTGCAATCCCTGAGTCTGAAGCTACAGGAGCTACTCTACCCGTAGATGAGGCCGCTCGACCCAAAACATTGGCTGACTACAACCGTCCAGATCAGTTCTACACCAACAGATCAGCAATTCGACCTCCAACTATTCAGAGGGATTTCAAGTTGAAGCCGCAGTACTACACACTTGTGGGACAAACACCCTACTATGGGTTATCTCACGAGCATCCTATGGACCATCTGGAGAGGTTCGAGGATCTCATATCTGCTATTAAAGTCGACGGAGTCTCTGAAGACTCCCTCCTATGCAAGCTCTTCAAGTACTCACTTGCTGGAGATGCTTCGCATTGGCTTAAGCAGCTACCACCAGGATCCCTAACATCCTGGAGCAACATCAAGGATGCATTCTTATGCAACTTCTTTGATGAAGCACGTGCTGAAGCCTTGAGGAGCAAGATTGCTACATTCACTCAGGAGCCTGCAGAATCATTCAGAAGCTCCTGGATCAGATTCAAGTCTTATCAGCGAGACTGTCCACACCATGGATTCAATAAAGTACAACTGCTCAGTGCTTTCTACAGAGGCATCGCGGTGCAGTACCAGATGGCTCTTGATGCTTCCTGCAATGGGAACTTCAACACCAGGAATCCAGAGGAGGCAGTGAAAGTTATTGTAAACCTAGCATCTAACAACAACACCAAGAACACTGATTTTGAGAGGAAGAGATATGCCACCATCCTTGGGAATGATCAGATGGATGAGGTGAAGGCACAGCTGGACAGTGTTCACAAGCTTCTTAGGAAGTAGGTCTGCTTGGTTGAAGCTGCAGAGGCTGTAGATACAGAGGGTAGAACAGAGGAAGCAGATGTGAACTTCATCAGTGGAACTGGATTCCAAGGTTCTGGAAACCAGGATGGAAACAGAAACTCCTATGGAAATAGGGGCAATTTCGCAGCACCAGAAACCCTACAACAATAACTACAACAAAAACTACAGCAACAACAGGGGTTACGCTCCTACTACAGGAAGTCACCACCGACAACTCAAGAGAGCAGGATTGAAGAGATGATTGATAGAGTTCTCGAGGGACAGCAGCGCATGATAGTGGACTTCAATGGGAAGATTGATTATGTCTAGACCGACCTGAACACAAAGTTTGAGACTTTGAACACTCATGTGAAGAAGCTGGAGATGCAGGTTGTTCAAACAAGAGAATATGTTAAGAGGCAGGGAGCCTTGGCAAGAGAGGTAGAAGATGATGTGATGAAGCACCATGTGAATACCATCATTGGGGATGATTTCTGGCAAGTGGTGAAAGAAGAGAAGCTGCAAGAAGGAGATTTTAAAGTAGAGAGTCTGATGAGTTTCGGCGGATCGCATTGGTGTCGATCGACGCCAAGCCACGAACATTGGCGACATAAGTCACCCAAAACCGATCAATATCCTCTCATGGACATCGGTCAACAACACCTACGGAGTCAACCGCATCTTGCAATGCCGTGAGGATCATGACTCACGAGGAGTTCGCAGCAAAACACCCACATCCGCCCAGCCCTGTCTACGTAAAAATCGATCGACATTCTGACCCCGTCATCGATCGACATCAGGAGACCGCCATCGATCGACAACAGCCAGCGCCCATCGATCTACGATCACCTATACGTGCCGAGTGCAGATGCCGAAGATAGATGTTGCATGTCTTAATGCACTCAAGCCCAAACCCAAACCTTCAGAAAACCCACCAGAGGCTGTCAGGACACCTTCAGATGATGGAGTAGATCTTATGGAGGTTGATAGGATTCCTACGGGAAGAACCCTAAGGAAAAGAAAAAACTGGAGAAACATCTAAAGAGGGGGGCTAATCAAAAGAAAAAGGAAAGTTTCCGAAAAAGAGTCTTCAAGATTCCTCTAGATAAGCCATTCGATGAGGCTTATTTCACCCACAGATTGTGGATGTTCTTCAGAGAAACAAGGGAAACTGAAGAATTGTTCATTTTTGTGGATTGTTCCAAGGTAAACTCAGGAGGAATTATGAGAGACCTCGAGGTGCATATTGGTAATGCCTTAGTTCCATTAGATTTCCATGTCTTGGACATCAAGCTGAACTGGAACTCTTCTCTATTACTTAGGAGAGTCTTCTTGTCAACAGTGGGAGCAGTGTGCAACTTGCAAACAAACCAGTTGTGCCTAACGCTCATAGAACCTCATGTCCACTAAAATCATATTCCAGTCAAGAAGCCACAGACGACCTCCAGAAGAATCAATGTTCCAGGAATCATTACAACATGATTATGAGGGATTAGCCCCAACTATAGATTGTTTTGTTGTGATAATAATCATTAGGATTGCCATTAATGCCTGATTCTAGATTAGCTACCTAGAACTTGCTAGGATTGTTAGATAAAAGTGATAGCTTCATTCTCATCCTGAAACCATTATAATTGAGCTAAGTTTCTTGCTAAGAGTAAGGAGAGATCTGATCTAGTAAGCTTAGTGAGCATCATTCAAACCGCAGATAAAGCTTAACTAGAAGCGTGTCAATCGATATACATATTGGATAATCGATTAAGGGAGTGAAAGGTGTAACGATCGATATCCCTATAGGATAATCGATCGACACTTGCTACTGATCGAACACATTTATTTGGGTGATTAGATCTAGTTAATAGGCAAGTCCAGAAACGTGAGAGCTGATTGACTTGTTGCTTAGTCGTTGAGCTCTACATTATCGTGCATGCAACTCATTAGGCATCTGTAGGATCATAATTCCAAGTTTCCTGAATAAAAACCCTAAGTCTAGCTGTTTCCTTTTAAGCACCAAAACCTCAACCAATCAATCGAGCAATTATTTGCTCAACAAAAATGCAATTTACATTTTAATCACTAAACCATCCAGCTATTCCCATTAGATTTATTAGGTTCCCTAGCTCCTTGTGGATTCGATCCCTAAGTACTGCAATTGAACCTCTTATTTGAGAGAGTAAATCCACTCTTTAGGGTAATTTGAGTGATATCATTCTTCATCTAATTGTTCTTACTGCTAAGCCTAGACTTGATCACCCTGAACTTAGATTTTAGGATTAATTAGCGCAAGCGGAAGCTTGGTTAATTACCTGAAACTAAACTAGTATGATCTAATTACTTAGATACACACGAAAGTTAGTCTAGGAAATTAGAGAACCTATCAAACCAATTTGTCAAGCCTGTCAGAATAAACATCGATCGACGTAGCGACAGTTAAATTGATCGACGCTTTGAAAGATGTATTGATCGATACTTTCTCATTCTATACAAACGAAAATTGAAATCTGAGATTTTGACAGTAGATAATCTAAACAAACGAAAGTTGATAGACTATAACTTAAGTTTGAGTTCAAGAATAATTAATATCTATAAACTCTTAATAATTCATAGAAGGCATACTGGTCATACCTGAGAAATCACCTGAATCTAGCTATTCATCTTTAATTGTTTACAAGTTAAAATCAACCAACTGAACAACTGCCTTGAAAAAACCTTAACTTCGTTAACTGCATTAATCATAACCATCTAGCATTACTTCGAAAACATCAAATCTATTGTGTAATCCTAGAGTCTATGTGGATTTAATCCCTAAGTACTACATCCGAACCTCTTATTTGAGAAAGTAATTCACTCAGGGTAATTTGAGTGATATCAAATTTGGCACCGTTTTGAGGGACTCTTTCTTATTACCATTAGATTAAGTTTAGAATACTGTCTAGATTTTATTTCCATGTTTGCTAAAACAATTTTCTTCATTCCATGCTGACACAGGTACTCCAGAAGAAGAACGCACATTTCGGACGAGCATCGATCAAGAACATGACGGATACATCGAGCGACACTTCGGTCGAGGAATCGATCGACACTGAGTTACTGGAAGCGATCGACACTGCTCAGCCGGAAGCAGGTAAATGTTCACTTACCAATTCAAATAATAAGTAAATAGTCCTAGGAGAACCGAAAGGTCAACCTTGCAACACAAATAACCAAATCATTTATGAGCAAGGGGCTGCAATCTCTGATAAAACCTATTTAACCTTGATTAATGAAAAGGAACTAAAATTTCCTTTGCAAAACTACTTAGATCCTTACAGGACCTATTCCAAAAGGTCAGCTATCATACTACCAGAAATAAATATAGAAAAATCCGAGTTTAATCTTGATTTTCTTATTTTGGTATGTCAGAAGCCTTTTCATGGATCCCTTTCAAAACACCTGCACGATCACATCGAAAAACTAGAAGATAAGATGCAGGATGATTACAATCGCTGTAAACTCTTCTCATTCTCTCTAGCGGGGGATGCCAGGAGATGGCTGGATCAGTTACCAGTTGGATCCTTGACTTGCTAGAAAGAAATTAGGAGTGTGTTCATTAACAACTTTTCGATGAGGCACGCTACTGGGATGTAAAGAGAAAATTTTCCACATTCCGCAAAGGTCCTAGAGAACCATTTAAAGATGCAAGGGGAAGATTTAAACAATATCAACTTGAATACCCGCATCACGGTTACTCAGAACCTCAGCTAATTAACCACTTTTACGGGGGTGTTAACCTTCACTACCAACCTATGCTTGATACAGCCAGCGAAGGAAACTTCAAGACGAGAAGTCCTGAAGACGCTATATGGCTAATAGAGAACATAGCAACTGTTAGAGCTTTCGAGAAGATAAATGAAAAAGAGGAAACGAAGTAGAACCTGAATACGAGCCACAATTAGCCAAAATCAAAGGAACCCTGGGTTCAGTTCATTCCTTTTTTATCGAAACAAAACCAATCCCGAACATTTCAGATAGAAGATGATATCCCATCTAATCTCGAAATACAAGTTGAATCCATCAATAGGATAGCCTTCCAGGATTAGCACTCTGAGTCTAATGATAGTAGTTTTACTCCCAAATATGATGCAGCTGTTGGACCACAAAAAGAAAAAGCTAATTCTTGGTTAAACCAAGCTTTCACAGGAAATCAGAAAATGGCCGTCAATCTAGAGGGAAAATAGATATAATTTACTGCGAGCTGATAAAAAAATTTGAAGCAATAAGTGAACATATTAAGAGATTAGATGGTCGGATAGCACAAAATGTGATAGCTATCAAGAGAAAAGAAGGACTTTCCCACAAAGGACTGACATTAGTCCCAGACGCTAAGTCAGTGCTGTCATATTAAGAAGCGGGAAACACCTTACCCCTAACGTGAAAGAAAACATTACCATAGATGAATCTGCAGAAATTGAGGAAAACGGGAAGAATAAGTCTCAACTGATCCTTCTAGATGATCCTGAACCTGGTTCGGAAAATTCCTTTGAAAAGGGAAGATCCAACCAAACCAAGAAATTTGAAAAGCCACGACCTTACCACGATGACCAGGAAAGAGAAACAGAGGAAAATGAAGAAAACGATCGGCGAACACGTGACAACATCGATCAACAAATGCAAGACAACGCCGGTTGACAGACACGTGATAGCCGCGATCGACAATCCACACGTAACGCACCAAAACCGATACACCCACTGAAACAGTGATAGATGTGGGAACCAAAATTCGCACTGTCGATTTCCGTTTAAATAAGGAAACTTGGAAAACCCTAATTTCCCAGAGGACCCGGATACCTGCTAATACCACACGTCAAGCAATCAGAACATGAGAATAACAACGATAAAGTATAAGAAATCGAAAGGAGAGCAAAGTAGATCTTATTCTGAATCTGCGTATGAGAGTTACAACAAGGTATAAGCCTAGGCTCGAGAGCTGTCGGCGAGATTCCTAGTTCTGGCAACCCTAAGACGGCTAAATCTAATTAAGTCGCAGCTCGAAATAACAAAAACGGAAAATTGCCTAAATTGCTCTAAGTGCTAAGTTTTCTCTGAAAAAAGTTCCTCCCATGCCTCTCGCCTAGGATTCCTTATATACTCGCTCCAAGGTCGGTTTACGCTTTTACTCTTGTGCCCTTAAGCCGTCATAGCATAAAATGGAGATATTCCATTTTTTCCGATCTTCGTAATTATCCTCAAAATTTCGTATTTATCCGCGGAAACTTGACATTTATCTTTCCTTGCGCGGCAAGCGTAAATCGTACCATGATTTACGGGCTTTTGGTTAAGAAATCGTAGGGTGGGCCTCGAGTCGTGTATTAGCTCCTTTGGGCCGTCTTCCGACTCGAAGCGTTTACTACGATTTCTTTCGATAAAGAACGAACTTTCCGCGGTTTCAATCCGAAAAGTTTGATCGATGATTTAGAATAGCGGAAAACATGAACCGAGTTCGCTACGGTCTTCGGGAGATAGCATCGAAGGTTTGACGAGAATACATGGACTGGTGTCGTATCGACGTTTCAGAAGAGCTCGGTCGCTACGTAGCGACCGAGCGGGACGGACGCTCGGTCGCTATGTAGCGACCGAGCTTTGGCTCGAGCTCGGTCGCTACGTAGGGACCAGCGGAATGGACGCTTGGTCGCTACGTAGCGGCCGAGCTTGGCCGAGCTCGATCACTACGTAGCGACCGAGCGGGACGGACGCTACGTAGTGACCGAGCTTTGGCTCGAGCTCGGTCGCTACGTAGCGACCGAGCGGGACGGACGCTACGTAGTGACCGAGCTTTGGCTCGAGCTCGGTCGCTACGTAGTGACCGAGCGGAATGGATGCTCAGTCTCTACATAGCGACCGAGCTTGGCCGAGCTCGGTCGCTACGTAGCTACCGAGCTTTGGCTTGAGCTTCGTCGCTACGTAGCGACCGGACAGCGTGCATGTGCGGTAGTTGCGTAATGACCGAGCTTGGTTTGTTTGCTTTGAGCCTTCAAGGATACTTCTTCGTAAAAACTTCGTATTGGTTAATTTTTACGAAAATCATATTTTTCTTTTACTATCTTTTCGGAAATACGATTTCCGAGGATTTTCGGGTGTTAATTCCGTCATGACCGTATTTGACCCCCAACAGTTAGCCCCCCAGCCCGTTAGGAACATGCATCGTAGGGTCCTAGCATGCGGTTAAGCATGTTTGGCTAGTTAGGCGTGTTGGAATGGAATTAATATCCGAAAGTCCGAGTTTGAATAGTAATTTCTCATGCCTATAAGAAGGGAGATAACTTTTTCACAATTTTTTTCACTTTCTTGTTTTCTCAAACATTTCCCTTAAGAAAACTTTCCTTATTTCTCTCTATCCTTTCCTTCAATTTTCCCAAAGAGGAGTATAAAATGTCGACTAAGAAAAAGATTGCGAGGAAAGGGTCTTCGTCCGCAAGTGTTCATGAAGAGCTCATTGTTCCGAAGATAGAATTCGTGCCTCACTCGGTAGATCCTGCCGAGAATGAGGCATGGTGGGTTGTGCATTACGGTTCGATCACTCCTCCCAAAGAGAAGCCGTTCCCGGTTCTGACCCATCGTGCAGTCGAGGAAGGGGCAGGAAGCAGGAGTACTGACGAGTTCCTCGAGATCATGCGGTCGTTCTACCGCATTCCGAGCACGGTGGAGTTTCGGGTTCCTCGTCGAGGGGAAAGCGCTGATAACCCCCCGGAGGGTTATTTCACTTTCTACAAAGCGTTTGTAGTGCGTTGTCGCTTGTGGTTCCCGATTCCCGAAATCGTCGTCCGAGTGTTGGAGGGTTTCGAGGTGACAATAAGCCAGCTGAATCCCCTTGCCATTCAGCACCTCGTTGGAATCCTGATCCTAAGCTATGAGCATGGTCTCTCCCTTTCCGTTGATCACGTTGACGCGCTTTTGAGGCTACAGCTTGTCAAGGATAAGGACAAGTATAGGCTGGTCCCTTGGAGCTTCATGTCGGTGGTTAAGAGGTTCATCTCCAACTTCAACTCGTGGAAGAAATTTTTCTTCTTTGTTCGTATAGACGCTGCGTCTTTCGAAGAGAGTTGTACCCCCACTACTCCGGAGGTTGCCTAATGATCGTCCCTTCATCAACCCGCTGGCCCCGTTCCCCGAGGATATCATTGAAGTGAGGGACCTTCTTAGGAATGGTCCGTTTTTCTGGACTTCCTTTACGCGGAAACGAGTTCGGAAGGCGCTAAGGTTTGTGTGTCCTGATCCTGTGGAAGCGGGGAACGACTCGGAGCCCGATGACCAGAGTCCCGACGCTGCCCCCACTGCTGCGACGGGGTGGAACTCTTCAAAGGGGAAGGATATCGATCTTGGTGACATAGAGTTTTTGATGGACGATTCTATGCTTCCGGGATGTGATCTAGACCTTGCTTATGGCGACGGAAGCGGTTCTAGCGAGGTTCCTATTCCGGACTTCGATGATTTCTTCGCTGGTCTACCCTCGGGATTCGATGCTCCTCCACCTACGAATGAAACAGGGAGGCCGAAGGTTGTCGCGGAAGGTTTTCGTATTATCAACGGGGTATGATTTTTTCGAAAATATTTGTGATTGCCTAGGTGTTTCTTTTTCTGCTTATAACGTGTTAAATGGTTTCGCAGGGCCTTAACTTGCTTGGCTCGGCCATTGAGGCGAGCCATAGGGAAGCTATGGTCTATCTTTTTAAAGCGGAGAAAGCGGAAAGAGATCTCGCTCGCGTGCAAGGTGAGATGTTGGAACGAGAAGCGCAACTTGCTCGCGATCATGCACGGGCTATCCGCAAGGCGGAAAGGAAAGGCAAAAGGGAAATCGTCGAGGTGATGAAGACTCGTGCCTCTCAGTTCCAGGTCGAGTATGGGAAACTCAAGGATGCCTTTACCTCGGTGGGCGATTTCCGTGAGTGTCGTGGTTCAGTCGGAAGTCTTTGGAGGACGCAAGCCGATGACTATGTGTTCGAGAAGGAAATGAGCTTGATGAAGAGCGGCATGAACGAACGTGCCCACGCTGAGGCGCTCATTCCCTCGATCGACGGGAGGATCCAAGAGTTCTGGGATTCCATCCCGGGTTCCCCTGATACTGAGGAGGTTGCGACCGGGTTTCCCGATGGTGGCGAGGAAGTGGATCGTCCTGCGGATGCGTTTGGTGCTTCGTTGTCCGGGGACTTTGACTTTGGACCATGAGAGGTGGAGTGATTATTGATAGGGAGGTGCTTGTCTATCCGTTCTATGTTTGTGGCCGAATGTGGCCTTTATTTCGAGAGATTGTATGGGCCTGTTTTGGCCGTTTTTATTGCTTATCGGGACTGGCCGTTGGTGGCTTTGAATCCCTTACCGCTTTACGTGGTTTTATATATATGATGGATGTTTTATTATGAATTTTCCTGAGTAGGTTCGAAGTAAATATGAGTTGTCGTCTTATATTTAATTCCAATGAGACGTTCAATCAGTTGGTTCGTTCGTGATTTTTCGTAGAAAATTACTTATTCTTACGATTTTCGGGAACATTGAGATGTGAACGGAGAGACATGGTTTAAGATCTCGTATCATTTAGATATCATGTCTTGAGATGTTTGAAACCAATGCGATGGGTTTAGGGCAAGACCTAGGTTTACTTTCGGTTTAAGGTTTGTGCGGTGACTAGCCGGCTATCGTTTTTCCTGTTGCGATTTCTTCCTGACTCGTACCGATTTAAAGTCCGCGATAGGTTCTCGGCTTATACGACTTGTATGGTACGAATCGAGCATCTCTCCAAGGGCAATTTTTAAGCCTCCTGGAAGTGCTGACCAAAATTTCAGATTTTTGTTGTAGCGCGCTTTCGTTCTTGTGTTGGACGTTTGAGAATCAAAAGAGTGATCGAATTGCGTTTGTTTAAGGCGGCTGGGATGTTCGGCGGGGCCAATCGACAAACGGGGTGTAAGGTTCTGGTGGTCGCGATTGGACAATTCGTTCGTACCATCTTCGAATTTCAACTTTGCGACGTCTCGCAGTTGTTTCGAGGACTATACGTGTATCTTTAAGTGTTGAAAGATGATTATTTTGCAATTTTGGGCCGTATGAGGCTGCTGACAAGAGTTTTAACGTTTTTAGGTGTGTCCTGAAAGTTTTTGAGTTTAACTGAATCGTAAACGTTTTCGATAAAAAGGAGTAATGTAGATTGTAGTAGCGGTTTTTGTAGTTTCTAAAAACTCGATTACAATAATGCATCTTTTCCTAAGTGGGAGTATACGAGTATACGCACCCACTCCCCCCCCCCCTTTTTTAGAGAGGGGGATAGCTGAACTCATCTCTCGACGAGCTGCCTACGTACCCCTTTCGAGGATCAAGCCATCTCGTAGTTCTGTTTCATGCCGCAAGTGTTTTTACTCGGCGGTAGTCGTCGTGCTGACCGCCTTGACTGTGTTGATCGTGGCCGGGTCAACGCTATTTTCCGGATGTCTCGGTTGAGTTATAGTGTCGGCTTCGGACTCGTGTTGAGTTTTGTCGTCCGATGCGTTTGCGTCGGCAGACGATGTTAAATCATCTTTCCTTGGGGCGTTTTTGGCCGAAGATTGATCTATCTTCGTGCGTTTACGATTTGCTGTTGCGGATGTCGTGATTTGCCTTAACTTGTGCTCTGCGAGGAAGCATAGCCGCGACTGTTTTTGGCATCCCCAGATAACCGCGACTCTGCTTGGGGTCCGAAATTTGAGACCCAGTTGGTAGGTTGACGGAACTGCCTGCATGGCGTTGAGCCATGGGGTTCCCATGATCATGTTGTAGATAGCGGGATGATCGACTACCGCGAACTCGACGATTTTCGTGATCTCCTTGGCCATGACTGGCAACTGGATTGATCCGAGGGTCATCGATACTTCACCTGAAAAGCCTGTGAGTGGTTTCGGGGTCGAGATTACTTCTCCGAGTTTGATGCTCATCCGCTTGAGAGTGTCGCGGAAGATTACATTGACAGTGCTTCCCGTGTTGACGAGTACCCTTCCGACTTCTAAGTCTCGTATGACGAGATCTATGACGAGCGGATCGCAGTGAGGTTGATCGATTCCGCCAGCTTCCTCCTTTGTGAAGGTGATCGAGCAATTTTGGCCATCTCGGGGAAGAGACCATGTAGGCCAATTTGCACTCGACTCTGCCTTCCGTTGGTAAGCCTTGATGGCCGAAACAGTATCACCGCAGTATTGTGATCCTCTGATGATCATGTGGACTCTGCGACGATTGTTATCATTCCCCTTGTCGTCCGGCCTCCTGCCGCGTTTATCCCCGGGCTGGTTTCGTTGAGGGGATTTCTCAGCGGGCGGATTTCCATTCATCTTTTGAGGGCGATCAGAGTCGAGGATGAGATCCTTGACGCTGGTTACTTCCGAGAGCTCTCCAGCGAGTAGCTTCGCGGTCAGCCTTGCTCCCAAGACTTTGCAGTTGGTCGTGGAGTGTCCTCGGGACTGGTGGAACTCGCAGAAGGTGTTTTCGTCATACCCTTGATTGCGGGTCCACGTATTGCCCATGGTTCAGCCTTGGTCCGAATTGATCGCGTAGTTATGCGCTCTTTGAAGATCTTTCCCCTCGTGATGGACATACTTGTTGTTACGAGAGTTCTTCTTTTTTGCTTTTGGATCTACGTCTTTCGAGGATGGTCTTGCCAACTTATGTTTTTGCGACAAAACTTTTGTTTCTTCCTCGATTATGATGTAATCCGTTGCCTTGTGGAGGGCGTCCTGGATCGTCCGCGGTTTGTCGAGGGTTATCCATTTTCTGAATTTCGACTTGTACCAGAGCGTCTTTCTGAGCTCGTCGATGGCTACTTTGTCGCTTATCCCGCTGACCCTGGACATCACCAGCTTGAATCGGCTGATAAACTCGCGGAGGGGTTCGTCTTCTCTCTGGGATAGACTCCAGAGATTGACGTCGGAAGTTTCTCTATCTATGAACATAGAGTATTGTTTGAGAAATTCCGATGCGAGCTGTCGGAAACTCCCGATAGAGTTTCGTTTAAGGCGTGCGAACCATTCGAGGGCTGCACCTTCAAGATTCTTGACGAACATACGGCAATAGACGGCGTCTTTTTCGCCATCCTTCAGTCTCGCTCTTCCCATCTTATTGTGGAAAGCCTGAAGGTGTGCCTTCAGATCGGTCGTACCGTCATACTTCGGTACTTTGATCTTTCCCGGATCGGAAACTCTCATATCTGAGATGCGAGTGGTGAAGGGGGTCTTACGAGCCCCTTCCAGCAGCCTGTCGATCTCGGGAGTAGCGCTAGTAGCGTGATGGATTTGAGACTTTACGGCTCTTACTTCTGCCGCAGTCTTGGTGATATAGTCGCGAAGATCGCGGATATCCAACGTCTCCTCAGTAGATTTCCAAGCCTGTCGGCGTTTACTGCGAGTGATCTCGGTTTGCTTTTCAGCCAGCTCTTCTTGTTCGTTCCAATAGACGATTTCCTCTTCTTCCGTCATTGGTTTGTCGAACGGAGAGTTTTCCCGAGCAGATCGGCTTCTGGTCCTTCTTGGATGTCTGTCGACGTCCTCATCGGTGTCATTGGAGACATCGCTAGGATCCAGGTCAATGCGTTCGGCTTCATTATCCTCCGAATCCTTTCCGGGAGGGGAAGGACTTTCGGGGTTCCCCTTTTCGACGGGAGATTTCTCGCTAGGGTTTTGACCCGAAGGTCGTTCCTGGGCAACTCCAGATCTATCGAGTGGGGTAGCGAAGTCGAGTCTTTTCCCGCGGATTTTAGTGGTTCCGCGGGGACGGATTGCTCGATTCCTTGTCGTTAAGGTTTCAACTTGTTTGGTTAAGGTGCTCACGAGGTTGTCCTGTTCTTCCGACCTTTTTTCATAGGTGGCGAACATCTTTTTAAACTCCTCGAGCTCCGCGGCGTTGGCTGGTACGTTGGCCGCGGATACGTCCGCTGCTGGAGTGTGGAGATTGGTGCTGCTGCCTCCGTTAAGAGGAGTCTGCACGTTATCCGCGTCGTTAATTGTCATATCTGATTGAGCGTGATGTGGCTTTTGCGGGTTAGATTGATCTGTATCCCCCTCCTTCTAGTGCCAAACTGTGGGAACCGAAATTCGCACTGTCGATTTCCATTTAAATAAGGAAACTAGGAAAACCCTAATTTCTCAGAGGACCCGGATATCTGCTAATACCACACGTCAAGCAATCAGAACACGAGAATAACAACGATAAAGTATAAGAAATCGAAAGGAGAGCAAAGTAGATCTTATTCCGAATCTGCGTATGAGCGTTACAACAAGGTATAAGCCTAGGCTCGAGAGCTGTCGGCGAGATTCCTAGTTCTAGCAACCCTAAGACGGCTAAACCTAATTAAGTCGCAGCTCAAAATAACAAAAACGGAAAATTGCCAAAATTGCTCTAAGTGCTAAGTTTTCTCTGAAAAAAGTTCCTCCCATGCCTCTCGCCTAGGATTCCTTATATACTCGCTCCAAGGTCGGTTTACGCTTTTACTCTTCTGCCCTTAAGCCGCATAGCATAAAATGGAGATATTCCATTTTTTCCGATCTTCGTAATTATCCTCAAAATTTCGTATTGATCCGCGGAAACTTGACATTTATCTTTCCTTGTGCGCCAAGCGTAAATCGTACCATGATTTACGGGCTTTTGGTTAAGAAATCGTAGGGTGGGCCTCGAGTCGTGTTTTAGGTCCCTTTGGGCCGTCTTCCGACTCGAAGCGTTTACTACGATTTCTTTCGATAAAGAACGAACTTTCCACGGTTTCAATCCGCAAAGTTTGATCGATGATTTAGAATAGCGGAAAACATGAACCGAGTTCGCTACGGTCTTCGGGAGATAGCATCGAAGGTTTGACGAGAATGCATGGACTGTTGTCGTATCGACGTTTCGGAAGAGCGCTCGGTCGCTACGTAGCGACCAGACAGCGTGCATGTGCGGTAGTTGCGTAATGACCGAGCTTGGTTTGTTTGCTTTGAGCCTTCAAGGATACTTCTTCGTAAAAACTTCGTATTGGTTAATTTTTACGAAATTCATATTTTTGTTTTACTATCTTTTCGGAAATACGATTTCCGAGGATTTTCGGGTGTTAATTCCCTCATGACCGTTTTTGACCCCAACAATAGGACTTTACCTCCCTTCCCTCCCAACAAAGCTATAACAAAACGAGAGATGGATGAATCCATTTGCAAGAAAGCTTCCAATAAAATTATTATCGAAATGCCACTCAGTGATGCCATGAAAGTTTCTCAATCAATAAAGAAATATTTGAAAGACATGGTGTCACAAAGTTTTCCAATTTCGGAGCACAATGTCATGATGGTTTCAGACGAAGTTAGTGCTATGATCCAAGGAGAAATCCCGATCAAACGACTAGAGCCTGGTAGTTTCGTTTTAGATTGCAAAATCCAAGATAAATGATTTCAGAGATTACTTTGCGATCTCGGCTCCAGTGTAAACCTCATGCCATACTCTGTTGCGACATCCCTTGGTTTAACTCGATTTCAACCAACCAACCTTATTTTGGTTCTTGCTGATAGATATGTTAGAGTACCAGAAAAAATCATTGAGGACGTACCTATCAAGATAAATGAATGTTATATATCTACTGATTTTGTAGGGTTGAAATAAAGCATGAACCCAAAGACTCCCTTATCTTTGGAAGACCTTTCCTAGCTACTGCTGGCTCAATAATTGATGTTAAGGAGGGTCTTATATGTTTAAATATTGGTGATGTTCCAATGAATTTTGATATGGAAAAATTGATCAAATGTCCTCTCATCGATAGCCAGAGTTTCTACGTTGATCATATCCCTGGGCTTGATGAAGAATCTTTCGCTGATATATGCTCAGATGACCCTTTAGGAAATGCCCTCATTTCTCCCACAAGTGACGTTTTCAGTATAGATAGCAGAGTCGACGAATACGCTCGACTAATGGATGCAAGTGAAGAGGTCATGAGTGTATATGAAGAGAAAGGCGATGAGTCTGCAATAAACGTCAATCGATATTTGCAGAATGCCGGCGATCGACAACCGAGTTCACTAGACAGCTATAGCTCTAAAAAAGTCCCAAAAGTTGAACTGAAGCAACTACCAGCTGGATTGAAATACACTTTCCTCTACGACAACTCATATTCTGTTATCGTTAATGCAAATCTGAGTAGTGGAGAACTTGCGGTGTTACTAAATAAGCTGCGCAAGTAAAAGAGAGCCCTCGGATATTCTTTGGATGACATTTCTGGTATCTCCCCAGATCTGTGCATGCACCACATCCATTTGGAGGATGGATCCAGATCATCAATCGAACACCAAAGGAGGCTTAACCCAAACCTGAAAGAGGTTGTTAAGAAAGAAATTCTAAAACTCCTGGATGCAGGAGTCATCTATCCAGTATCATATAGTAATTGGGTTAGCCATGTGCATGTTTTAGCAAAAAGGGAGGTATAACAGTTGTAAAGAACAATAAGGATGAACTTATTCCACGAGAACCGTCACCGGTCATCGGATGTGCATTGATTATAGGAAGCTAAAAGCTACAACTAGAAAAGATCATTCCCCATTACCTTTCATAAATCAGATGTTAGAGCAGCTTGCGAATCACCAATATTATTGCGTCCTCGACGGATATTCCAGATTTATCCAAATCCCCATACATCTGGATGATCAGGAAAAGACAACTTTCACATGACCCTACGGCATATTCGCTTATCGCAGAATACCATTTGGCATGTGTAATGCCCCTGCTACTTTCCATAGATGCATGATGTTGATCTTCACGGATATGATCGACGACTTCATGGAAGTCTTTATGGACGATTTTTCAGTCCATGGATCTAATTTTAAAAATTGACTCAACAATCTATGAAAAGTATAAGCCAGATGCGAAGAAAAGAATCTCGTCCTAAATTAGGAAAATGCCATTTCTTGGTCAACAATGGGATTTTTCTTGGACACAAAGTATCTGCAGCCGGCATAGAAGTAGATAGTGCTGCAATCGATGTCATGACTGGTTTACCGCACCTATGACTGTAAAGGACGTAAGAAGTTTCCTCGGACATGCTGGATTCTGCAGGAGATTTATTAAAGACTTTAGTAAAATTACTAGACCCATCACAGCTCTCATGTGCAAAAATTTTAAGTTCGATTTCACACCAGAATGCTTAAAATCTTTTGAGGAAATCAAATCAGCCTTAATAACATCACCCATTGTACAAGCTCCAGATTGGAGTCTTCCTTTCGAAATTATGTGCGATGCTGTCGACGCAGTTCTAGGGCAAAGGAGGAACAAATAGCTACATGCAGTCTATTATACTAGTCGAACTCTCGATGATGCCCAACAGAACTATGCAACGACGGAAAAGGAATTACTTTATGTTGTTTTTGCATTTGAAAAAATTGCGTCAATACTTGGTCGGTTTAAAAGTAGTTGTTCACACCGACCACGCTGCATTAAAATATTTTATGCAAAAGAAAGACACAAAGCCAAGAATTTTGCGGTGGATATAACTACTCAAATAATTTGACATTGAAATAAAAGATAAAAGAGGAGGAGAAAACGGAGTCATGGATCATCTTTCCTGGATAAGAGTTTCTATAGACGATTTCGTACCAACGGAAAATGTCTATATTGTGGACTCAACATTCATTGGTCAAATATGTCTCAAATCTGAGGAACCACTGATCGACAACAAAGATGGTTTGTCGATCGACGCCCCGGAGAACCAACAACTCGACTTATCCCCCAAAAAAGTCACTATTGATTTACAAATAAACGTTTCTTGTAACCCACTGGATTCTGAATCAGATTCTCCCAGAGGAAGAAGTTTGGATTGGGGGTGCACACGATAGATAGGTACATCTCAGATAGACCTTGGTACGTCGATATATTAAATTATCTCGCTGCTGACATAGAGCCGGATTCATTTAACGGGTATACAGAGAAAAAAAAAAGTTTTTGGTGGCCAATAATGTTTCGCGACGCTCATGCATACATTGCACAGTGTGTAATATGCCAAGGAAGAGGAAAATTCAGGAATAGACACGAAATGGAACTGAATTTTATCCTAGAGGTTGATATCACTAAAATTACCCTAAAGAGTGATTTACTCTCTCAAATAAGAGGTCGAGTTGTAACACTTAGAGATCAAATTCACAGGGAGCTAAGGCAGACATTAGATCTAAATAGTTATATAATTAAGCTAGACTAATAGATTATAAAGCAGTAACAGCAGAACAGAGTGAACAAGAACAGAGTGAACAACATAGTTGTTCAGTAAATTGATGAGTTGTTTGATAGAAGGATGGTTTGCTAGACTTAAGGTTTCTATTCAGGAAGTCAGGATTATAGTAGTATAGAGGCTAAGGTTGCATATTCTAGAACTCAAACTAAGGAATAATCTATCAACTTCCATTTGCATAGATCATCTATTGTCTAGATCTAAGACCTCAGCTGAGAAAGTGTCGATCGATGCTATCAACGAGCTGTCGATCACTACACCTTTTAGATCGTCGATTGATACAACTACTGAGTTGTCGATCGAAATTTCCTTCTACCATGCTTAAGCGAGCGGGTTTGAATGGTTCACTATGATTCCTAAATCAGCTTTCGCTTATTTCTAGCAATCTAGCACAAGTTAAACTAATAAGATAGAGAACCAAACTTCCGCTTGCGCCCTACTATCTATAGGGAAGGTCCTAGTTAGCTATTCTAGAACACATGCATTAAGAACAATTTAATTGATTCATATCCTGACACTTGGCAATTCTATATTTTGGGTTAATCCCTCATGACTATCTGAACCCTAAACCTAATAGGTGGATCTATTTAAGCATGAAGTTTGTCATAGAAATCATAAACAGAACAGATATAAAATAGAAAGCAACATGAAAACCAAAGGAGTTCCAGGAGGACTCTGAATGAGTTCCTCCCTTCTCTCCTAACATAAACTAAGAACAATGAAGTAAAGAAAGTGTAGCCGTCAACAATGGCTTGGAATACACATAAATAGGGTTTTAGGTCGTCCATGGGTATTCTGGTAATATGTGGTTGTTTATGGGCTTAAGTCGGCCTTGAAACATACTCGGCCCATGTTCTCGACTCACCGTCGATCGACACCAAGGGCGCACCGTCGATCGACGTTGCTTCATCTCCTAGACAGCTTCCTCTCACGAGTCAGACTGACTATTCTTCAATAATACGGGCATAAATTCTGCTACAGGATGCTGATTGACCTCAAACCTGTGGAACTGGAAAGCTAACTCAAAGCTCTATCTTGTGTCAAGAGATCTTCTCAATCGCACCATGGGAGGATCTTTATCCATAGCTAGACATCTGACACGTTTGTGCAGTTATGAAATCAAAAGGCTCCAAAAGATCTCAAAATCACCACTTTCCTCCAAAACGTAGCTAAACCTAAAAACATACTAAAAATACTCCAAAACAACTATAATGTATTTAAAAACACCTATATACCAGGGCTAAAAGTGGGTAAAATCCATGGTATATCAGAGGTCGAAATCTTTGACTGCTGGGGGGATTGATTTCATGGGCCCCTTTCCCTCTTCGTATGGTAACAAATACATACTAGTTGCTGTAGACTACGTGTCTAAATGAGTTGAAGCCATAACAACCCCGAGAAATGATGCAGCAGTTGTCATCAACTTTTCAAGAGCATTATTTTTCCGAGATTTGGAGTCCCTCGAGTAGTGATATGCGATGGTGGCACCCATTTTATAAACAGATCTTTCGACAGATTGCTTAGAAACCACGGAGTTCACCATCGGGTAGCCAAACCTTACCACCCACAAACAAGTGGACAAGTGGAAGTTTCCAATCGCCAAATCAAAGAAATCTTAGAAAAGACTGTAGGAACCACTAGGAAAGAATGGTTTAAAAAGTTAGATAACGCGCTTTGGGCCTATAGAACTGCATTTAAAACACCATTAGGTACCACAGCATTCCATTTACTATACGGAAGAGCTTGTCACCTGCCGTTCGAGTTAGAACACAAAGTAGCTTGGACAGTAAAACTGTCCAACTTCGACAATAAACTAGCTGCATAAAAGAGACAAATTCAGCTAAATGAGTTAGACGACACTAGCCACCTTGCTTATGAAAATTGAAAACTGTATAAGGAAAGGACGAAAGCCTATCATGATAAGAAGATCATCTCAAAACACTTCGAGCCAAATGACCAAGTACTCCTGTATAACTCCCGACTTACATTATTTCTTGGAAAACTCCGTTCTCGCTGGTCCGGCCCCTTCACAGTTAAGGAAGTTAGACCTTACGGGCTATTACTCTAAGAAGTAATGAGGGAAATTAATTCAAGGAAAATGGACAAAGAGTTAAACACTATTTGGCCAAAGCACTCATACCGGACAGTCGAACTCTACGATTTGATAATCACTAATTTTAAATATTTTAGTATTAGATTTCAATGAATTTATTTAATAAAATATACATATCTATATAACAATAATAATAAAACATATAAACAATATCAAAGAAATTTTTTGGAACGTTGATCGACGATGGACTGACCGCATCGATTGACGATCGGTGTCGAGTCACAGGCCTATATAACTCGACACTTTCAGAAACCCGAAAACCCTTCGAAACAATCGCCCCACGATTTCTCTCCTTTCTCTCAACTGATTTCAGTGATTCCTCCACCCAATCTACTTAATTTTCACTCATCTATCTGTTTAGCTCACTAAAACAAGGGTTTGATAGAACAATAGGGGATTGATTTTCAAGGTATGAGCTCTAAATTTTATATCTTTTGCATACTCTAGGGTTGATATAGTAATTGAGCTAGGATTGATGATTGTGTGCGTTTTACAACAAATTAGGTTGATAGAACAATAGTGGATTGATTTTCGGGAGTTAGTTTGGATATCCATGACTTAAATTATTGAAATCGCGATCGATTGAGTTTTTGCAGGTTTTGCGGATAAACATTGATCGATGTTTATAACGATACATCGATCGATTATTCGCACCGACAATCAATGTTGATATCATTCATCGATCGACATCGACCACTGTTTTATGGTTATCTCTAACTTCTTGAATTCATTTGTTTTCTTTGGATGCAGATGGCCGAACGCAGGAAAAAGAGATGCCATAACAATGCAGGAACATCCAGCGCACAGCCAGAAACGATCCTCGCTCGCGATCGTTGGCCAAAAAGGGAGCAGGATTGCATTGAGACCTTCCAGAACTACGCTGTTCCTCGCACCGGTGTTAGAAGCAAAAATTGCACCCATCGCCAGGGACGGGAAGCTTGGGATGACTACGACAGCCTCTTCTACAACGCTTGGGAGGATGTGGTTATCTAGCCGACGCGTTTAATTGATTGGGACTTCGTGAGGCTGCTAGGACTCGAGAGCCACTTGAGGGAGATGATCACAGAGTTGGATCTCGGCCATATGGCCACGAACACATACAAACCTCTATCCCAACTTGGTGAAGTAGTTCATGGCAACAGTGCAGGTCTGCTACACCAACAAGAGGGTTAAGCGGCAAGCAAGGGCGTTTTGACATTCTTCATCCGAGGTATCAGACAAAGGATTCCTCTGTCGACTCTCTGCGACATCTACGGTTTCGAGTATGGCGACAACATCTACTGCATGGTTCCAACATTTCCGGGACAGTTAGCTTTCTGGGGACTCATTGCTTCCAGACAATTTGACTCAGGGACGGTGACTCAGACTGAGATTCGCCATCCTACTCTGCACTACTTCATCAAGGTCCTTGAGAACACACTGTTGTGCAAGATGGAACCAAAAAAAGTGCGAGTACATGAGTTCACACTTTTGTTCAGGTCAGTGAGATGGCAATCTGCTGGACGCGATGGTGGACCGTTCCGTCAACTTGGGAGCTGTGTTTGCGGAGTATTTGGCCAAGCTGAAGATGAAGCAGATGAAGGGCACGTGTACAAAGAGGGACACAGTGGTGAGTTGCTTACTCCTATCTTCAGACACCTTGTGATCAGGATAGATGGAGTCACCGTCATCAGGAATAGACTCTTCATGGACGCGGACCATCTCACGAGCACACAGTGGCTCCATCAGAGATGTTTCTGAAACTACGTGGACTATGCCAGGTCATATATGCTTGAGTTACCTCAGTGGAGGGTGACAGACTTCGGAGGCGCCTCATATACCTTGGATTTGACCCGTTTTCATCCATGGTATATAGGTGTTTTACTATATATATATATATATATATCTATGTTTTCTACTCTTCTAGGTATGTTTTCAGGTTCAGGTGCATTTCGGAGTAAAGCTATGACTTTGGAGCATTTTGGAGCTTAAAGGACATTTCACCCGAGATGACCACGTAGAGGTCGACGAGAGGAAGATTAATTGATCGATGCGCATCAGTGCTATCGATCGATACCAGGAGATGCCTCGACAGATGAAGATTAATATCGATCGATGTACACAAGTACCATCGATCGATGTTGAGACATCAGACACGCGACATTTGGATTCAGCAGACTTAAAACCCAAGGCCAAGCCAAATTACCAAAATGCCCTGACGAGTTTTTAACCTAGTAGATTATATACTGCCTAAGTGTTTTGACGGCAGAAGAGCTTTTTAGACCTAGTTTTGTTACAAGTTTCATTTGGAGAGGGAGAGAAGAGAGTTTTGGAGAGAAGATCACTTGTGATTGAAACTCCTTGTTTTCATTTCTTTTCATCTATACTATGAGTTTCTATTTCTTTATTGTTATGAATTGCTTTGCTATGTCTGAGTAGTGCAGTTATTAGATCCAGGGTTCAGATAGGTTTGTGGGATTAGCCCCAAACTATAGATCTGCCTTGTTGTGATATTCATGATAGATTTGTATTCATTGCTTGTTTTAGCCTTGCTAACTAGAACTTGATCATAGGATTGCATACTCAAGCACCCTTGTTATCCCATCCTGACATCTATCTATCATACTAGGACTGCTAGAGAGGGCTAACCGCCAATTTACTATCTTAGTAGGGCATATCATACTCGCGCATAGGCCTGGCTGGAACCCGTCGATCGATGTCCTCGACTGACTATCGATCGACGTTGGCAAAGGTGTATCTGTAATGACCCTGCTCATAAGTAGAAAAGTCAAAGACCTTTACCCTAGTCGTGGTCGAAACGAGGAACGGTCATGGTTGAAAGACAGTTTTCTGCCGGTACGAGAAAATCGATAAAAACCGAGCAAGAGGAGATCGACGTTTTGAAACCAAAGAAGGAGAAGCATTGTCTAAGTAAATCAAGGAATGAGTTTTCTCATTTGAAGAAGAGGTTTAGAAGTTGTTGACATGGCGAAGAAAGTGAAGACGAGATGACATGGCGACCACCGATTGGATTCGGAGGAGTGACGGAGCGATACGCGTGGCAAACTCTCATTGGCTGGAAGAAGACTTGGCGAACAAGTTACGAAGCTTCTAGAAGACGAGACTTGGCGACCAAGCAACGGGAAAACTTGGGGAGAAAGGTAAAAACCTTCCGGAAGCAAGGTTACTTGCCGCGGAAGTTTCGTAGTGGGACATGTGTCCATTTTTCCTCATGCATGTGTGCCATTTGTCCAGCCCAGCCTCATTCTTCCATTTCTATAAATACCAGACCCCTCCCTTTCATTTTTCTCATTCACAACCGTGAGAGCTTACCTTAGAGAGAGAGTGGTGAGTTAGAGAGAGAAACCGAGAAAAAAGAGTGTTTTCGGGTAGTTTTTAGTTAGCGTTTTTGGGGAGATAGCTAGGGGTGCTGGATAGTCTTTGTAGCCAGTAGCCAAGGTGGGTTTCCTGTGTGATTCTTGTGTGTGTGTTTTGTATGCAGGTTCGAGCTTGACCAACGAGTCTTAAACGGAGACTCGGGGCATAGTTAATCGATTTTCTGCAGGGCCCCAGGGAAAGTGTGTGCTGCTTGCATACATGTTGTGTGATTGATTGTTTGTTTGTTTAGTTGTCACTCGCTTAGTTATTAGTTTTAGTCTAGACTTAGGTGCATCGAGGTTTGAGGTTGAGCTCCCTCATGCTAAGTAGTGTTTGTGTGTGTGTTTGTCTAGACTAGGGCGAGTGATTGTTATGCTTTGAGTCTAGATGTGCGTGGAGGTTAGAGGTGGAGGTCCCTCACGCTTTTTTCTTGTTTGTGTGGCATCTAGACTAAAGCATGGGCCATCTTGGGTTAGATTAGGGAAAGCCTAATTCTCCGAAGGTGTTCGAGACCATGGAGTTAGATTGGGCGATACCCAATTCTCTAGTGGTGGAGTGACCTACTCTCCATGGCTTGTCACGTGAAGTGGGTTGCGCCCATGGACAAGCGCTGCATGAAGATGCGGCCCGGGTTAGATTGGGAGAAGCCTAATTTCCGGAGATGATGTTTTCCGACCATGTGACTGTTGTGTTTGTGATCGGGAGTGTTCAGTATGGAGATGTGTTAGGGCTCCGATGTGTTGGGATCCCAGGATGTGTGTCATCCGAATTTGTTTTGTTTGTTTGTGTAGATCGAGTCTAGGATCAAGTCTAGCTTTCTTTTTGTGTAGTTAGGCCTCGGTGGTGAGACCATTTGTTTGTTTAGTAATTGCTTGTTTGCTTGCTTGCTTGCTTGTTTGTTTGTTGCTTCTGCTGTGTTGATTACTAACCAATTGTTGATTGTGTTTGGGGCATGGGCTGAAGGGGGTCGTTGTTGTTTATTTTTGGGAACTCACTGAGTAATTCCGATTACTCATCCCCTCTTCTACTATGCAGGCAAACCGTAGGTAGGAAGCTTAGGGCACAGCGGAACGGGAAGCGGCCGGTGTAGATTGGAAGTGGCATAAGCATAAGTGGACTATCTTTTGGAATGTATAAATTACTTTTTTTCATTTTGGCACTAGGCCGTGAGCTCAAACTCTGATATTTTGTATTGTAATGTTTTGTAAAACGCTTTCTACCTGTTATTAATAAAATGTATGTTTATATTCGTAGTTGTGTGTTAAATGATACTAGACCTTGTCCGGGTCGACACAACTCGATGATTGTGGTACGGGTTGTGAAGCCTTAGGCCATGACATCGAGGTCATAGCAAACTGGAACGGATTGGTCGAGAGTTTTGACTTGTTCTTGATTCTTGGTCGAACCGGTACGGTGAGCTATACTTGTGGCGCTCCCGGGACGTACCGGGTTAGTCCGGCCTGGTACGGTCCGGGGGTGTTACAGTATCGGTCGACGTCTTAATAGACCATCGATCGACACTCTCTCGTTGTCGACATACTAACCGTTGAGACACGAGATCTAGTCTGTTAACCAGTGAGACATGCGACAGCTGATCACTGAGTTAAGCAATTGAGCTCTAATATATCATGCATGCAACAGTTAGGCATCTATAAGTATTATAATCTCCAACACCTGAATAGTGGCATTGCATCTAATATCATTTCCAACCAAGTTACATTTATTATTTACTCGCTTGTTACTATTGCTATTTCATTTAAACATTTGCAACCTTTAGAATTAATAAACACTAGATTTAATTGTTCCCTAGCTCCTTGTGGATTCGATCCCTAAGTACTACATCTGAACCACTTTTGATGAGAGTAACACTCATTAGCGTAATTTGAGTGGTATCAAATTTGGCACCGTTGCCGGGGAGCTTTGATCGCCATTAGATTTAGTTTTATTGATTCTTATTCTTTTCTCTACCCCCTTTCTAATAATCTTTTTCTTGTCTTTTCAGGTGCATGCCCAGCGGTACCAGAAGCAACAAGGAGAAAGACTTGCTGTTCTCAGACGATTCTGCTCATTTGGAACGCACCATCCGTAGAGGTCAACGTTCCACATCGCTCGACGCAACAACTTCATCGTCGATCGATACGCACAACCAACCGTCGACCGACACCAGACCATCATCGTCGATCGATCCCAATCGTTCGACAACGATCGATACTACACCGCGTACGTCGATCAAAACCGTGTCGTCAAAAATGGTAACCATTATTATTCTAACACAGGACGAGAACGGAAACCTGTATGACCAGGCCGGTCATCTGCGTAATGCAACAGGTCAGAAAATAGATGCTCAGGGGACTGTAATCCCTGATACTGATGCTACAGGAGCTGCTCAACCTGTAGACGAGGACGCTCGATCGAAACCACTGGCCGACTACAATCGCCCAGATGAGTACTATTCCAACAGATCAGCGATTTGACTTCCGGAGATCCAGAAGAAGAATTTCGAGCTGAAGCCTCAATACTACACTCTCGTGTCGCATATACCCTACTCTGGATTACCGCACGAGCATCCTATGGACCATCTGGAACGGTTCGAGGATCTAATCGCTGCTATTCGGATGGAAGGAGTCCCAGAATATTACCTGCTGTGCAAGCTCTTCAGATACACACTGAATGGAGAAGCGATGCACTGGCTTAGGCAGCAACCCACAGGATCTTTAACATCCTGGGCCGACATCAAGAATGCTTTCTTACGAAACTTCTTCGATGAGGCGCGCGCTGAAGAACTTCGGAACAAAATTTCCACATTCTCGCGGAAGGCTGGAGAGTCCTTCAAAGATGCGTGGATTAGATTTAGGTTCTTCCAGCGAGACTGTCCACACCACGAATTTAACGAAGTGCAGCTGCTAAGCACTTTTTTCTGAGGTCTCGCCTTCCAATATCAAATGGCTCTTGATACGGCGAGTGAAGGAAACTTCACTACTCGGAATCTGTTGGACTCGGACTCTTACTACCAAAATCCACCACCCCAGACTCAAGAAAGCAAGATCGAAGAAATGCTTGATCGAGTACTGGTGGGACAACAACAAATCACCGTGGATTTCAACGGTAAAATAGACTTCGCTTACAACAATCTGAACACCAAAATCGAGACCTTAGGGACTCAGGTGAGAAAACTTGAAACCCAAGTAATTCAGACGGGCGAGACTATAAAGAGGCAAGAAGCTTTCGCTAGAGAGGCAGGAGCCGACAAAGGGAAACACCACGTAAATGCCATCATAGATGATGATTTCTGGCAAGTGGTGAGAAATGAAAAGATTGAGGAAGGAGACTTCGAAATCGAAAGCTCCGTAAGTCTCGGCAGCTCTCAATGGTGTCGACCGATGTCGATAAACTCGCATCCATAGACAGACCATGATGAAGATCAATGGATGGATTACTCCAGTCATTGATCGACGTCGACCGCTGAATCGACTGAATGCAATGCGGTTCGAATTCTAACTCATGAAGAATTCGCAGCTAAGCATCCTCAACCACCCTCTCCTTTCTATGATAAAATCGATCGATCGGTTGAGCCAACCATCGATCGACAGAGTGAGTCTGACGTCGATCGTCACAACACACCTCCCATCGATCGACAGGCACCTCTGACATACCGAGTGCGGTTACCCTCAAATCGATAATGATTTCATCAACGCACTCAGACCACCACCTAAACCATTAGCTAACCCACCCGAACCAAAACTCAACCCTTTAAATAGTTCACCAGAATCAGTTCAAGAAGAACAAGAAGCTGAAGGGAGAAGGTTAAGGAAAAGAAAGTAGAAGATTCCTAAAAACCTTAAGAGGGAAGCTAACGATAAGGAGATGGATGGTTTCACTAAAAAAGTCCTCAGAATCCCAATCGAAAAACATTTTGATGAAGCTTACTTCACACACCGGTTGTGGATGTTCTTCAGAGAAATAAAGGTAACTCAGGAGGACATTAGGAGAATGTTTCATCAAGTCAGAGAGAAGATGAAACACATGATCACATTGACGAAGAAGAGTGATCCTGGAAAATTTGCAATACCATGCGTAGTCAAGGATGTTGAATTTCCCCATTCAATGTGTGACACAGGAGCATCAGTTAGTATCCTCCCTAGGATCATGGCAGACCAGCTTGGTTTGACCATCGAACCTTCAACGGAATCCTTCACCTTCGTGGATCTTTCAGAGAAACGATCAGGAGGAATCATAAGAGATCTGGAAGTACAGATTGGTAATGCCCTTGTCCCTGTAGATTTTCATGTCCTAGGCATCGAGCTTAACTGGAACTCTTCACTTCTGCTTGGAAGATCTTTCCTGGCTACAGTAGGAGCTGTATGTGACATGAACAAAAACAAATTGTGTCTAATGCTCATAGACCCAAACATCCACTACGACCCCATCCGACCTAAGAGAAAGGTCATTAATTCTGTAGATTACGGGAAAGAACTTGGCTTCATTGGCGCATGCCATTGTGGAGCAGAGTATGAATCGGAGTACGAAACAGAGTACTTGGAATCGATCGACACCCCAACCTTTCCATCGATCGATTCCAATGAGTCAACGATGACCGATGACCGCAACAACATGTCACTCGACGTGTTGGGGTCAAAATCGGTCACGACGAAATCAATGTCCGAAAGTCCGCAAAAATCAGCATGAACATTTTTACGAAAAGTAATCGTCGTAAAGATATCTTTACGACGAGCCTTGCAGTAAAATCTTGTTCAAATCTCAATCGAACCACTAAATACGATTGCCCGAAGGCAACATACATGTATCCAAATTGGCCGCGGACAAGCTCGAGTATGGCAATCGGACCGCAGACAAGCCAAGCTCGATCGATACGCGGTGACCAAGCATGCACACAGCTCGGTCGCTATGTAGCGACCGAGCGTCTGTCCCGCTCGGTCGCTACGTAGCGACCGAGTGTCCTTCCCGCTCGAACGCTACGTAGCGACCGAGCTTGAGCCAAAGATGCTATGTCCCGAAGACCGTAGCGAACTCAGTTCATGTTTTCCGCCATTCTAAATCATCGATCAAACTTTGCAGTAAAAACCGTGGAAAGTCCGTTCTTTATCTATTTCGTCTTTTGTTATCGAGCTGCGACTCAACTAGGTTTGAGCTATTAGGCCGCTAGAACTAAGAACCTCGCTGACAGCCTTTGCGGCCAAAGCTTTCATGACCTCTTGTATTGATCGCAACGCTCTTACGCGGACTCGAAATAAGATCTACTGTTTTCTCTAAACTCGTTTGTTATCTTTTCATGATTTCCGCATATATTTGGTCACTTGTCGTTGGCTCTCGCAGAGATCCGGGACCTCTGGGAAATTAGGGTTTTCCTAATTTCCCAATTTAAACGGAAATCGACAGTGCAAATTTCGGTTCCCACACGACGTAAAGCATCCAGTTGACCATTTCGCTTCACCTAATCATTGCTACCAACACTTTGCCTTCCAATCTCCAAGCAAGTGAGGACATGATGATTATTCCATAGGCAGTTGGGCAGACAGTGGTTTCCATGAAAGTTTTGCAGTTGACACTGTAATTACTTCACCTAACGAGGAACATACAGAAGAATATGATGAGGATTACTGGAAAGAACGTTCAATAGAAATTTCTTTGCAGGATGAAAGACTTGAAATACATAAGTTCACCAACACGTTTCCAACATCGTTCGACGCTGTGCACTCCACATCGGTCGATACCCACCCTCGTCCAGCAAAACAACCGCTCACATCGATCGACACTCACACAGGAACATCGATCGATATTCGCCCAGCAGCAAAAATTTAGGAGCAGGAGAATATTCCCTCCCCAACTAGGTTTATAGATACCTATATAAATCGTTTTGCACCCCCGAAACCACCTCCACACACCAGAGCAAAGACACAAACAAAAAAGATGAACACTCTTCCATCTACATCAACAGAAAAATCCATGAAGAGCAATCATCTTAAGAACACAAGTTCTGCAGAAATTACTCTGCCATCGATCGATGCAACTGTATCTACATCGATCGATACTACTCTAAACCCTAATCTTTCTATTTCTAAATTGAATGATTATGCAAACATTGATTACGGTTTTCTAACACCTGATGAATTTGGTATTTTCAGGGACCCAGCTAGCAACGAACATGCCATAGATGGAAGGATCTTACATGTGTCCAGAGAGGACATCGCAGACATCCTTCAAGTAGCCAATGGACCTGACAACCTATTCTCACAGCAACGTGGCACTCCAGACGTCATTCAAACAGATCCTAACAACCACGTAGGAGTCGCCACAATAAAAATCAATCCAGATCTATCACGCCAACCAAAAGGGCAAGCATCGATCGACAGTACAACGGAGACATCGATCGACAGGGTAACACCAACGTCGATCGATAGAGATGACCTGACGTCGATCGACAGATATTATGAATTTGGGAACCGCGCTTTTGACATGTACAGAGCCAGAAAGTTCACTTGGGAACAAAGGGACGAGTATGGAGACTACAGAGACGAGTGTGGACACGCACGAGGCGTAGCTGGTGAGATGATACCTGTCACAAAGGACAAGATCAAGTTTTACTGGAAAGAGCATCTCTTTTTAAAGAGAGCCACATCTGTCTTTCAGAACATGCCACTTCCTTCACACTAACAAGATTGGCACTAGAACTCTACACCAAAGATGAAATCAATGAGATGGTGTTTGGTATTTGTGGAGCTCAGGAGAAACTGGGAGAGGAGCTCAAATCACTGGTAGAAGATATACATCAGCCTTTGGATAGAGACTACAATAAGCTTTTCAGAAGTATGGCAAAAATGAGGACATAAATTGAGAGTTTACGTCAGCAACTTGAGAAGGAAGCTACGACCTCAGCATCGATCGACGCACCACATGAAACATCGATCGACGTCAGTCTTCCTACAGTCCAGATCCCTGCAGAACCGCAATGTTCAACACAACACAGGGATGAATGGGAAGTCTCATACATCGACACGAGGATAAACGACGTGTACTGCCCTCTCAACAACAACGTGGACTGGCTAAGCACTAAAATCGAGCTACTACAGCAAGATCTGGACACCATTCGCAAGAAGGACCAACAACCAGCCACATCGATCGACATGTGTACCTTCACATCGCTCGACGCTAAAGTCTCAGCCATGAATGAGAGGCTGAGGACTTACGAGGACATGCATGACCGCTTTATATCACCAGTCATTATAGATTTAAACAAATTGTCTAGTCAATTACTTCATGCCCAAAAAGATATTGATAACATTACTAATCAAAATTTTTTGCAGGCAAAATCAGAATCGATCGACAGGCTACGAGGGCCTTGGATCGATGGCAGGAAACCTGTGGAGTTACTTCCTTACACAGTAGTAGAGGTTGACAAGATCACATCCAAGATCTACACTGCTCTAGACACCATGGAGGAACGATTTGACAAACGCTGCGATGACATCTACTTTCCATTCGACAACAAAATCAGTGGACTAGACAGCCACGCAGAATGGCTACAGAAAGAAGTCAAAGCCATTCAGAGGCAACTCGCAGCTCAACACCAGATATCAGCATTGATCGACAGGACACGAGCGAAATCGATCGACGGCAACTCGCCAAGATCAAACAACGAACACCTAATCGCATCGATCGACGCCGAGTCTACACCAATCGGCGAGCAGCTGATACACAAGACAGTAGAGTCAATGCAAAAGGAACTGACAGAACTTTCAGCATACGCCTATGACAACATAGGCTGGCACCAGGTCAGCATTGACAACGTTCAAGAAAGGCTACAGAACATCTCTAATGTACTTGAGAAGATGGATGACAAATGGACAAAAAATGATGAGGCCACAAGAAGTTTCATTGCATCTTGGTCCAGAATGTGCAGAGATGACGTGGATGCTTGTTTTCCAACAAGCAGCTGTTTCTCCACCCAATAGCCAATCACTACCACAATCAAGCTAAATGACTATAACCAAGCGCTGAGTGGGAGGCAACCCACTATTAGGTATTTTATTTTGGTTTTATTAGCTAGCATTTATTTACTTTCATTTTATTTCTTTCAGATTTAGGAGACCCAAGTAGGAGGACCTGCATATCGACCGCCGACGAGACGTCGACATCGCTCGACATAGACAACCACACGACGATCGATGTAACACTTACACATCGATCGATATCTAATCCGGTCAGATGTATCTTCCTTACTTGTTACATTTTGTACATCATGAACTATTTCATCATAACTCCGGCTGAGTTACACTGGGACAATGTAATTTAAGTCTGGGGGGAGATTTACTGATATAATTTATTTTATTCTTATATAAAAAGGAAATTTACTAAATTATGCTTAGCTATTGAAAATAAGGACTATAATCTTATATTGATTTAAACTTGAATATATAACCAATCTTTAGCACCATTTTAGATTTACTGATTGCAGATAGCACTAAAGATGCTATAGCAGATCAACCTATCAACTACACACTTGCCTTGAACCGTATGAAGTAACCAAAGCGTATTTCCAACACTAAACCTGACATAACCGCTTGTCTTGGGGCTTGGTATACATGGGATCGGATTCTTCAGACAGGTCTGGAAGGTAACGCCTGGTGTAGATTATTTATCACATTTTCTCCCTCTAAATTTCGACCCTAGATTAGTTAGTGAGTTCTATATTAAAAAAAATATAAATAAATAAATAAATAAATAAGATCTATTGTTTAATTAGGATGAGTCTGAACAGGACTTGGTGGCTAAAACCATTAAGGCTTGATTCATAAAGACTCCAATAAAAGAGTTCAAAATGGGACTTGGAGGCGGCAATCTTCAAGGCTCGCTTTCGCAAAGAACTCTTATATATAGGTCAAAAAGAAGTGAACAGAACTTGGTGGCAGCCACCATTAAGTTTTGATTCATGGAAGCCTGTCCAATCTTGGTCACTGATCCTGCAATGGAAGCAGACTTTGACTCAAGAGAAAAATTAGAGAGAGAGAAACTAGGAACTAACTTTTACCTGCAGCTCCAGATACCTGTCTGAAATCCTTGCATCCTGTGATCGATACACCCAAGGTAAAGCATTCACTTTATATTTATGCTAAGAAATGAAATCAGTAGAGGGGATCTCAGACGTGAATTGATGAGTTGTGTTATGTTAGAAATGGTTGCTAAGCTAGGATATTGCATAGTGTGCTTTTGTGATTAGGACTTTTTAAATGTGGTTGCAAAATTATTGAGGAAAGATTTCTAGGCTTTAAAATCTTTAGTCCCCAATATTTTCAAACCTCTTTCAGAGAGACTGCATGTATGTTTTGCTTGAGGATAAGCAAAAGGGTAAGTCTGGGGGAGTTGATATACCTAGGATTTGACATGTTTTCATTCATGGTATATAGGAGTTTTACTATATATATATCTATGTTTTCTACTCTTCTAGGTATGTTTTCAGGTTCAGGTGCATTTCGGAGTAAAGCTATGACTTTGGAGCATTTTGGAGCTTAAAGGACATTTCACCCGAGCTGACCACGTAGAGGTCGACGAGAGGAAGATTAATCGACCGATGCGCATCCAGTGCTGTCGATCGACACCAAGAGATGCCTCGACAGATGAAGATGAATATCGATCGATGTACACAAGTACCATCGATCGATGTCGAGACATCAGACACGCGACATTTAGATTCAGCAGACTTAAAACCCAAGGCCAAGCCAAATTACCAAAATGCCCTGACGAGTTTTTAACCTAGTAGATTATATACTGCCTAAGTGTTTTGACGGTAGAAGAGCTTTTCAGACCTAGTTTTGTTACAAGTTTCATTTGGAGAGGGAGAGAAGAGAGTTTTGTAGAGAAGATCACTTGTGATTGGAACTCCTTGTTTTCATTTATTTTCATCTATACTATGAATTTCTATTTCTTTATTGTTATGAATTGCTTTGTTATATCTGAGTAGTTCAATTTTTAGATCCAGGGTTCAGATAGGTTTGTCGGATTAGCCCCAAACTATAGATCTGCCTTGTTGTGATATTCATGATAGATTTGTATTCATTGCTTGTTTTAGCCTTGCTAACTAGAACTTGATCATAGGATTGCATACTCAAGCACCCTTGTTATCCCATCCTGACATCTATCTATCATATCAGGACTGATAGAGAGGGCTAACCGCCAATTTAGTATCTTAGTACGGCATATCATACTCGCGCATATGCCTGGCTGGAACCCGTCGATCGATGCCCTCAACTGACTATCGATCGACGTTGGCAAAGGTGTATCGGTCGACGTCTTAATAGACCATCGATCGACACTCTCTCACTGTCGACATACTAACCGGTTAGACACGAGATCTAGTCTGTTAACCTGTGAGACATGCGACAGCTGATCACTGAATTAAGCGATTGAGCTCTAATATATCATGCATGCAACAGTTAGGCATCTATAGGTATTATAGTCTCCAACACCTGAATAGTGGCCCTGCATCTAATATCATTTCCAACCAAGTTACATTTATTATTTACTCGCTTGTTACTATTGCTATTTCATTTAAACATTTGCAACCTTTAGAATTAATAAACACTAGATTTAATTGTTCCCTAGCTCCTTGTGGATTCGATCCCTAAGTACTACATCTGAACCTCTTTTGATGAGAGTAACACTCCTTAGGGTAATTTGAGTGGTATCAGCGCCGTCACCAGGCTAGTAAGGACCCCATCCTCTGCCGAAACCCCGCAAACCAGCCACGCAGACGCACCGTACCCAGAGTAGTTGGAGCAGCAGCCGCACAGCCCCAGTCAGAGGTCCCCGACTTCCAACACATCCCGAACATTCCCATGTGCGATCATGGTGACTTCAGCACGTTGTTTTGGATGCTCTTCACGCCATCTGGGCGAGAGTGTCACAGTGCCGCTGCGTTACAAGAGGGAGTGTGCATGCACGATCTCCATCAGCTGCAGTACCGTCACTCCAGCCAGAGGATGACACCGAGGACGACATATATGAGGACTAGTCTTCGTCTTCCTATCCCTTATATACTTATGTTTTATTTTTATTTTTCAGACTATTAGGATTTATGCTCAAACTTATTTTATTATGCTATGACTTGAGACTATCTATTGCCTAACCCTCACATGTGTTTAGATTGTCTAATAGAGCTAACAAACGCTGACTGGCAACTTATAGGTGATGATATAGACCGTCTGACATGTTACCACTATATAAGCGCTGATATTTTACATTTACAAACCATCGATCGACACCAAGATCACGGTGGCGATCGACGTTTGGGACAGAAAGGTACAATTCTTTATTTCATTGTCTAACATTTCTTTAGTACTTATGATTCATTCCTAACTGATCTTAGACTGAATAACATTGAGGACAGTGTCATTTAAGTCTGGGGGAGGTAGTTACTTATATTATATTATATTATATTTTGAGTCTTATAAATAAATAAAAATTTAAATAAAAACTTTTAATGAGTTAAGAAAGGGATTATGATCTTCTACAATTTAATTACTACTCTAACCACTCTCTAGCACCATCTAGATTTATTAACTACAGGATGTATTAGATGGAAACACTGCAGTATATCACATGTTACTCACATCCACACTTACTGAAATATTCTGGAGAATCAAAAGCTGACTTCCAACCTTAATCTACCCTACCTGCTGATTTTGGGGCTTGGTATACATTGGATTGAAATCTTCCTGTAAGTCTGGAAGGTATTAAACTTAGTGTCACTGGTTATCCTTCCACCTCTCTTTAGCATCCATATTTACAAAAGATTGAAATGATTTCTTGTGGTTGAGAGGGGTATGAGTATCTCCTGCGACCCCATTATTCTACTCTAATAGAATGATCACACATTTTTTGGAAGTGAAGGATAGGCGTGTCTCCTGTGACCCCATTATTTGCCTACAACTTTTGCCAGTAATTTGGAGATTTTGTGAGAGCTTTGCTGGAAACAAAGAGACTCGATTATTTGTCAGAATATCGACCGACGATTACCAAGCACAATCGATCGATGAAAGACAACGGAGAAGCCACCTGCGAATTAATGAAAAAATTAGAAGATTGCAAGTTTCACAAAAGTTCCAATAATTACATTTTAAGTCCGTGACAGCATGTTAGGCTATATTATTAGGGTTTGGTATTATTTTAGAGGCATACTTGCCTAGAGACCTTTTAGACCTAGTTTGTAGAGAAGCAAGAAACCACCATTGAAGGGAGAAAGAGCTTAGGATTGGAAAGATAGATCTAACCTACAAAACATATAAGATCTTGAACTCCCTTGCTTTCATTTACTCTGTTACTTACTATTATATATTTATTTATTTAAGTATTATTCAGACCATCAAAACCATGTGCTTTATGAATATGTTTGAGTAGTGTTACTGTTAGATTTAGGTTTCTCAATAGGTTGATAAATGTATTACTGACTTAAACTTTTGCTAGGGTGTTTAAAAATATAGTTCTTCATCTAGTTGTTCTTAAAGCTAAGTTTATGATTGATCACCCTTTAAACTTAGATCTTAGGATTAATTGAGAACAAGCCATCACTTGACTCAATACCTGAAAATAACTAGCATGATCTGACTGACTAGATACACACGAGAGTTGGTCTAGTAAGTTAGAGAATACTAATCAAACCTGTCTGCAAATCTTTCTAGAAGAAACGTTGATCGACACAACGATAGTTCTGTCGATCGATATTTTGAAAGGTGTATCGATCGATATTCTTTACGAATCATCGATCGACACTTTCTCGCGATGAACATACGAGAGTTCAAATCCGAGATCCAGATTAGATAATCTAATTGATTATATATGAGTTTGAATTCAAGAACAATTAATATCAATAATCCCCTAAAACCCAAATTAAGTTATTTGCTTATCATACCTGAGAATATACCTGAATCTAGTTATTTCCCCAACTGTTAACAACCTCAAATCAAACCTATCGAAAAAAATTACTTTGCTCACCAATTCATTTACTGCTTTAAAACCTATTAATCTAGCTTTACTTCAAAGACTATAAATCTATTGTGTAATCCTAGAGTCTTTGTGGATTCGATCCCTAAGTACTACATCTGAACCTCTTATTTTGAGAGAGTAAAATCACTCCTTATGGTAATTTGAGTGATATCATAATACTATATACTATATAAAAAATCGGATTCAGAGAAGAGAGATGTTGGGGTCAAAATCGGTCACGACGGAATCAATGTCTAAAAGTCCGTAAAAATCAGCATTAACATTTTTACGAAAAAGTAATCTTCGTAAAGATATCTTTACAAAGAGCTTTGCGGTAAAATCTTGTTCAAATCTCAATCGAACCACTAAATACCGATTGTCCGAAGGAAAACAGACATGTATCCAATTCGGCCACGGACAAGCTCGAGTACGACAATCGGACCACGGACAAGACAAGCTTGATCGATATGCGGCGACCAAGCATGCACACAGCCCGGTCGCTACGTAGCAAGCGAGCGTCCGTCCCGCTCGGTCGCTACGTAGCGCCCGAGCTCGAGCCAAGCTCGGTCGCTACGTAGCGACCGAGCGATCGTCCCGCTCGGTCGCTACGTAGCAACCGAGCTCGAACCAAAGCTCGGTCGCTACGTAGCGACCGAGCGATCGTCCCGCTCGGTCTCTACGTAGCGACCGAGCTCGGCCAAGCTCGGTCGCTACGTAGCGACCGATAGCGACCGAGCCCAAACCAATGCTCGGTCGCTACGTAGCGACCGAGCGCTCGTCCCGCTCGGTCGCTACGAAGCGACCGGGCTCGAGCCTAAATCTGGTCGCTGTGTAGCGATTGAACCTTTCCGAACATCGATACGACACCAGTTCTTGCATTCTCGTCAAACCTTCGAACGCTATCTCCCGAAGACCGTAGCAAGCTCAGTCCATGTTTCCCGCCATTCTAATTCATCGATCAAACTTAGCGGATTAGAAACCGCGGAAAACTCGTAGTAATTGTGTCGAGTCGGAAGACGGCCCAAAGGGACCTAAAACACGACTCGAGGCCCATCCTATGATTTTCCTAACCAAAAGCCCGTAAACCACAGCATGGTTTACGCTTGGCCCACAAGGAAGGATAAATGTCAAGTTTCCGCGGATAAATACGGAAGTTTTGAAGATAATTGTGAAGATCGGGAAAAATGGAATATCTCCATTTTTATGCTATGACGGCTTAAGGGCAGAAGAGTAAAAGCGTAAACCGACCTTGGAGCTAGTATATAAGGATTCCTAGGCGAGGAGCAAGAAGGGAGAGAGAACTTTTTAGATTCGGAATTCTCTGCACTTAGAAACTTTAGGCTTTATTCTCGACAAGTTCGGTTTCTATGACTGGCACTCAATTACTAGAAGAACTCGCCCAGGCAGTTCGATCTCTTGTCCAGCTCTATCAATTGAACTACGTTCGGCTTGATCCTCGAAAGGGGTACGTAGGCAGCCTTTAACAAGGTTCAGTCCGAAATCAATCAAAAACCTTTTCTTTATCTATTTCGTCTTTCGTTATCGAGCTGCGACTCAACTAGGTTTGAGCTATTAGGTCGCTAGAACTAAGTAACTCGCTGACAGCCTTTGCGGCCAAAGCTTTTATGATCTCTTGTAATGATCGCAACGCTCTTACGCGGACTCGAAATAAGATCAACTGTTTTCTCTAAACTCATTTGTTATCTTTTCATAATTTCCGCATGTATTTGGTAACTTGTCGTTGGCACTCGCAGAGATCCGGGACCTCTGGGAAATTAGGGTTTTCCTAGTTTCCTTATTTAAACGGAAATCGACAGTGCGAATTTTGGTTCCCACAAGAGAAGAGAGAGGAAAAACCTGAAAGGGTTACCTATAGGTCCAGATACTTGTTTGAGCTGATTCCATGTGTCCCTTGATCGATACTCCTAGGATGTAGCCTACAAATTTATTTTGTGCACATATGAGGTCAGTAGAGGGGTATGTAAGGCGCTATCAGTGGAGTTTTTAAAACCTTTTACAGACTATTGTCCTATATTTTGCTTGAGGACAAGGAAAAAGAGTCTGGGGTTGATATTTCTTGGATCTTACCCATTTTTACCCATGATTTATATATGTTTTAGGGTATTTTAATATGCATTTTGGAGTCTTTTATGGAAGCATTGCTGAAAACATGACTGTGAAGTCGATTATTGAAGAAGGCATCGATCGACAGATCAATATCCACGTTGATCAACAGCGAGTCATCTGCGAAGCCATATTAAGGAAATTATGAGGTTTACCGAGAAGTTCCAAGATTTGCACCACAAGTCCATGGCTGCCTGTTAGGCTATTTATTAGGGTTTTCTATGTTTGATAGACCATGGATTTTACCCACTTTCAGTCATGGTCTATAAGTGTATTAATAACTAATTACTATTATATAGATTATATTTACAGTATTTACAGGTTCAAGTACGTTCTAGAGATATATGGTGATTTTGGAGCCTTTTGAGGTGCAGAACTGCACAGACGCATCAGATGTTTAGCTATGGATGGATATCTTCCCACCGTTAGATTGAGACTAACTTTTCACAAGATAGATCTGTGAGTTAGGTTTCCAATTCCGCCGATCGGAGGTCATTCAGCATCATGTAGCAGAAGTTATGCCCGTTTTACTGAAGAGTGTTCAGTCTTCCTCGTGAGAGGAAGTTGTCGAGGAGATGAAGGACTGTCGATCGACTTTAAAGCATTGGTGTCGGTCGACAGTGATGACAGAATATGGCCTGAGCATATTTTATGACCGACTGAAGCCCATAAGTAACCACAAATTATCAGAATGCACTTGGACGACCAAAAACCCTATTAATGTTATTTCTAAGCCATTGTCGACGGTTACATGCTCTTTAAGCTTTCTTTGATTCTTGTTTTTAGTGAGGAGAGAAGGGAGGAACTCCATCAGAGTCCTCCTGGAACTCCATTGGTTTTGGTTTTATATTATTTTTGTTTTTCATTTATTCATCTATGATTTATGTGACAAACTTCATGTCTGAATAGATCCACCTGTTAGGTTTAGGGTTCAAATAGGTTATGAAGGATTAGCCCAAAATATAGAACTGCTAAGTTGTGATATTCATCATAGGATTGTTCTTACTGCTTGTGTTCTAGAGTCATGAACTAGAACCCTGATCTTAGAATCATTAGGCACAATTGCGAATGCTTGGTCTTTTCTCTGAATTGTATTCTATTGAGCTAGGATTGCTAGAAACATACGAAAGTTGATTTAGGAACACTACTGAACACATATTCAACCTGATCGTAAAGCTTTCTAGAAGCGATATCGATCGATGATCCAATAGATTAATCGATCGATATTGTGAAAAGTGTATCGATCGATATTCCTATAGAATAATCGATTGACACTTTCTTGTGATCAATAAACGAGAGTTGAGATCCAAGATCTAGATAGTAGACTGTCTATACAACGGAAGTTGTTAGATTTGTACTCCCAGTTGAGTTCTATAATATCTTGCAACCAACAACTAGCCTCTATATCAGTATAATCCGGATTACCTGAACAGAAATCCTAGATCTAGCAACCATCCTTCCATCAAACAACTCTCTGCCAAGCTGAACAATTGTCTTGTTCAACTTGTTTACTGCTTTATTTACTGCTTTGCTATAATTATTTACTGCTTTATAAGCAATTGTCAAATTTGGCGCCGTTACTGGGGAGCTATTATCGCCATTAGATCTTATTTAGTTAGATTTAGTCTAGGCTTTACTACTGTTAAAAAAAAATTGATAAAAAAATTTTCGTATGTTTCAGGTACATACATCTTAGTACCAGGAACAACAATGAAGAGAGAATTTATGGGTTCTTCAAAAAAGAAGTCTGCTGATTCATGCACGATCCGTAAGTCTACGAGGGAAGTATCGATCGACACCCTCCAAGCAACAACGATCAACAACGTGGACCAGAAATCGATCGAAAACAACACAACATAATCAATCGACATTACTTGCGAGAAGGCAGAGAAGGTCGAGGTACTCATGCCAAGTATTGCTGAGAGGGAACCTATATACATAACTCTTATGGAACATCATCCCTTTCATGGCTTTCCTCACGAACAACCAATGGATCATATCAACATGTTTGAGCAATTGGTATTGTTTATCTTCAATGAAGTTCCTGAATACCACCACTTACGCAAACTCTTCCCATACACCCTAGCTGGAGAGGCAACTCACTGGTTCAAGAAGCTACCACCAAGATCTCTCACTACCTGGAATGATATGAGAGATGCCTTCCTCAACAAATTTCTCTACGATGGTCCAGCAAATCCAAAGATTGAGATGGAATTTATAAGGAGATATATGGTAGACAGTGATGAACAACATGTATCTAAAGAGCTGATCAGAGTAGAAGAAGCCAACATTAGTGGTACGACCTCAACGTCTACCGACGGCACGACTTCTACGTCGCCAGACATTACAACCTCAACGTCTACCGACGGCACGACTTCAACGTCGCCAAACAGTTTGACCTCAACGTCTACCGACAACACGACTTCAACGTCGCTAGATGGTACGACCTAAACGTCTACCGACGTCACAACGCCAACGTCAACAAACAGACGGTACGATCTCAACGTCGACCGACGCTACGAATTTAATGTTGATCGACGGTACGACCTCAATGACGACCAACGACACGATCTCAACATCCATCAACAGTACAAACTCTGAAATGATCGACATAACCTAAGCAGCTATCGACACAGACTTTTGTCATTGATAAACACCACTCGAAATCCATGAAAGATCGAGTTGCCCTCAGGACATTGCAGACTCGACCCATAAGAGCACTGATGTATTAAGTTGTTCTCCTTCTCCAGATGTAGACAGATAAATCACCATGGAAGATTTCTTGGAGCTAGAAGAGTTATTGGAGTAGGAGGATGGATAAAAGCTTGAAGACTTGGATTCGAGTAGAGAAGTCACTATGGAAGACTTCTTAGAGCTGAAGGAATGGCTTGAAGATATGGATCAGAATTTGAAGAAGAAGTTTGATGACGATCAGCATACTTCGAGAGGAGATCTGGAAACTTCACCAAAGGCTAGTATCGATCAACTCCAACCTGATGAGATCGATCGACAACCACCCCACATCATTGATCAATCAGCAGATAGCATCGATCTACACCCACACTCCATCATCGATCGACACCCACCCAACTGCATCGATCGACACTGATACCACTCAAATTACCCTAAGGAGTGTTACTCTCATCAAAAGATGTTCAGATGTAGTACTTAGGGATCGAATCCACAAGGAGCTAGGGAACAATTAAATCTAGTGTTTATTAATTCTAAGAGTTGTAAATTTTTAAATGAAATAGCAATTGTAACAAGCGAAGTAAATAGTAAATGTAACTTGGTTGGAAATGATATTAGATGCAGGGCCACTATTCAGGTGTTGGAGATTATAATATCTATATATGCCTAATTGTTGCATGCATGATATGTTAGGACTCAACCGCTTAACTCAGTGATCAGCTGTCGCATGTTTCACTGGTTAACAAGCTAGATCTTGTGTCTCAACGGTTAGTATGTTGACAACGAAAGAGTGTCGATCGATGGTCCTATTGGGACGTCGACCGATACACTTTTGCCTACGTCGACCGATAGTCAGTTGAGGACATCGATCAACGAGTTCTAGCCAGGCCTATGCGCGAGTATGATATGCCCTATTAAGATACTAAATTGGCGGTTAGCCCTCTCTAGCAGTCCTAATATGATAGATAGATGTCAGGATGGGATAACAAGGGTGCTTGAGTATGCAATCCTATGATCAAGTTCTAGTTAGCAAGGCTAAAACAAGCAATGAATACAAATCTATCATGAATATCACAACAAGGCAGATCTATAGTTTGGGGCTAATCCCACAAACCTATCTGAACCATGGATCTAATAAATGAACTACTCAGACATAGCAAAGCAATTCATAACAATGAAGAAATGGAAATTCATAGAATAGATGAAAAGAAATGAAAACAAGGAGTTCCAATCACAAGTGATCTTCTCTCCAAAACTCTCTCTTCTCTCTCAAAGTAAAACTGTAACAAAAAGCTCTCCTCTGCCGTCAAAACACTTAGGCAGTATATAATCTACTAGGTTAAAAACTCGTCAGGGCATTTTTGTAATTTGGCTTGGCCTTGGGTTTTAAGTCCGCTGGATCCAAAATGTCGCGTGTCCAATGTCTCGACATCGATCGATGATACTTGTGTACATCGATCAATATTAATCTTCATCTGTCGAGGCATCTCTTGGGGTCGATCGACAGCACTGGATGTGCATCGATCGATTGTCCTTCCTATCGTCGACCTCTACATGGTCAGCTCGGGTGAAATGTCCTTTAAGCTCCAAAATGCTCCAAAGTCATAGCTTTACTCCGAAATGCACCTGAACCTGAAAACATACCTAGAAGAGTAGAAAAGATATATATATATATATATATATATATATATATATATATATATAGTAAAACACTTATATAGCATGGATGAAAACGGGTCAAATCCAAGGTATATCAACTCCCCTAGACTTACCCTTTTGCTTGTCCTCAAGCAAAACATACAGGCAGTCTCTCTGAAAGAGGTTTGAAAATATTAGGGACTTAAGATTTTAAACCATATAAATCTTTTCCTCAACAATTTTGCAACCACATCTAAAAGTCTTAATCACAGAAGCACAATATGCAATATCCTATCTTAGCAACCATTTCTAACATAACACAACTCATCAATTCACGTCTGACATCCCCTCTACTTATTTCATATCTTAGCATAAATATAAAGTGAATGCTTTACCTTGGGAGTATCGATCATAGGATGCATGGATTTCAGACAAGTATCTGGAGCTGCAGGTAAAAGTTAGTTCCTAGTTTCTCTCTCTCTAATTTTCTCTCTTGGGTCAAAGTCTGCTTCCATTGCAGGATCAGTGACCAAGATTGGACATGCTTCCATGAATCAAAACTTAATGGTGGTTACCACCAAGCTCTGTTCACTTCTTTTTGACATATATCCAAGGGTTCTTTGCGAAAGCGAGCCTTGAAGATTGCCACCTCCAAGTCCCGTTTCGAACTCTTATATTGGAGTCAGTATGAATCAAGCCTTAATGGTTTTAGCCACCAAGTCCTGTTCAGACTCATCCTAAGTAAAGAATAGATCTTTTTTTTTTTAATTGACTCATTAACTATTCTAGGGTCGAAATTTAGAGAGAAAAAAATGTGATAAATAATCTACACAAGGCGTTACCTTCCAGACTTGTCTGAAGAATCCAATCCCATGTATACCAAGCCCCAAGACAAGCGGTTATGTCAGGTTTAGTGTTGGAAATCAGCTTTGGTTACTTCATACAGTCAAGGCAAGTGTGTAGTTGATAGGTATATCTGCTTTAGCATCTATAGTGCTATCTGCAATCAGTAAATCTAAAATGGTGATAAAGATTGGTTAGATATTCAAGTTTAAATCAATATAAGATTATAGTCTCATTTTCAATAGCTAAGCATAATTTATTAAAATTCCTTTTATATAAGAATAAAATAAATTATATCAGTAAATCTCCCCCAGACTTAAATTACACTGTCCGAGTTCAACTCAGTCGGAGTTATGATAGAATAATTCATGATGTACGAAATGTAACAAGTAAGGAAGATACTTCTGACCGGATTAGATATCGATCGATGGGAAAGTGTTGCATCGATCGTCGTTTGTTTGTCTATGTCGAGCTATGTCGACGTCTCGTCGGCGGTCGATATTCAGGTCCTCCTACTTGGGTCTCCTAAATCTGAAAGAAATAAAACTAAAGTAAATAAATGCTAGCTAATAAAACCAAAATAAAATACCTAATAGTGGGTTGCCTCTCACTCAGCGCTTGGTTATAGTCATTTAGCTTGACTGTGGTAGTGATTGGCTATTTGGTGGGGAAGCAACTGCTTGTTGGAAAACAAGCATCCACATAATCTCTGCACATTCTGGACCAAGATGCAATGAAATTTCTTGTGGCCTCTTCATTTCTTGTCCATTTGTCATCCATCTTCTCAAGTACATTGGAGATGTTCTGTAGCCTATCTTGAACGTTGTTAATGCTGACCTGATGCCAGCCTATGTTGTCATAGGCGTATGCTGAAAGTTCTGTCAGTTCCTTGTGCATTGACTCTATCGTCTTGTGTATCAGCTGCTTGCCGGCTGGTGTAGACATGGCGTCGATCGATGCGATTATGTGTTCGTCGGTCGATCTCGGTGACTTTCCATCGAGCGATTTCGCTCGCTTCCTGTCGATCGATGCTGATATATGGTGTTGAGCTGCGAGTTGCCTCTCAATGGCTTTGACTTCTTTCTGTAGCCATTCTGTGTGGCTGTCTAGTCCACTGATTCTGTTGTCGAATGGAAAGTAGATGTCATCGCAGCGTTTGTGAAGTCGTTCCTCCATGGTGCCTATAGCAGTGTAGATCTTGGATGTGATCTTGTCAACCTCTGCTGCTGTGTAGGGAAGTAACTCCTCAGAATACTTGCCATCGATCCATGGCCCTTGTAGCCTGTCGATCGAAGATGAGTTTGCCTGCAAAAATTTTTGATTAGTAATGTTATCAATATCCCTTTGGGCATGAAGTATTTGACTAGACAATTTGTTTAAATCTATCATGATTGGTGATACGAAGCGGTCATCCATGATTTCGTAAGTCTGCAGCCTATTATCCATGGCTGAGATCTTAGCGTCGAGCGATGTGATGGTACACACGTCGATCGATGTGGCTGGTTGTTGGTCTTTCTTGCGAATGGTATCCAGATCTTGCTGTAGTAGCTCGATTTTAGTGCTCAGCCAGCCAGTCCACGTTGTTGTTGAGAGGGTAGTACACGTCGTTTATCCTCGTGTCGATGTATGAGATTTTCCATGCATCCTTGTGTTCTGCTGAACATTGCGGTTCTGCAGGGATCTGGGCTGTAGGAAGACTGACGTCGATCGATGGTGCATGTGGTGCGTCGATCGATGCTGAGGTCGTGGCTTCCTTCTCAAGTTGCTGACGTAAACTCTCAATTTCTGTCCTCATTTCTACCATACTTCTGAAAAGCTCATTGTAGCCTCTATCTAAAGGTTGATGTGTATCTTCTACCAATGATTTGAGCTCCTCTCCCAGTTTTTCCTGAGCTCCAGAAATACCAGTCACCATCTTGTTGATTTCATCTTTGGTGTAGAGTTCTGGTGCCAGTCTTGTGAGTGTGAAGGAAGTGGCATGTTCTGGAAGACAGATGTGGCTCTCTTCAAAAAGAGATGTTCTTTCCAGTACTTTTCTGATGTCGTCCTTTGTGATAGGTATCATCTCACCAGCTACGCCTCGGGCATGTCCACACTCATCTCTGTAGACTCCATACTCGTCCCTTCGTTCCCAAGTAAACTTTCTGGCTCCGTACATGTCATAAGTGTGGTTTCCAAATTCATAACGTCTGTCGATCGACGTCGGGTCATCCCTATCGTTCGACATTGGTGTAACATGTCGATCGATGTCGGGGTTGTCCCGTCGATCGATGATTGGCCTTTTGGTTGGCGTGATAGATCTGGATTGATTTCTGTTGTGGCGACTCCTACGTGTTTGTTTGGATCGGTTTGAATGACGTATGGAGTGCCACGTTGCTGTGAGAATAAGTTGTCAGGTCCATTGGCCACTTAAAGGATATCTGCTATGTCCTCTCTGGAAACTTGTAAGATCCTTCCATCTATTGCACGTGCGTTGCCATCTTGGTCCCTGAAAATACCAAATTCATCAGGTGTGAGAAAACCATAATCAATGTTTGCATTATCATTCAATTTAGAAATAGAAGGATTACGGTTTAGAGTAGTATCGATCGAGGGCAGAATAATTTCTGCAGAACTTGTGTTCTTGAGATGATTGCTCTTCATGGATTTTCCTGTTGATGTAGATGGAAGAGTGTTCATCTTTTCTGCTTGTGTGTCTGCTCTGGTGTGTGGAGGTGGTTTCGGGAGTGCAAAACGATTTAAATATGTATCTATAAACCTAGTTGGAGAGGGAATATTCTCCTGCTCCTGAATTTTCGTTGGCGCGAATATCGATCGATGTTCCTGTGTGGGTGTCGATCGATGTGAGTGGTTGTTTTGCTGGACGAGGGTGGGTATCGACCGATGTGGAGTGCACTTCGTCGAACGATGTTGGAAATGTGTTGGTGAACGTATGTCTGCCCAACTGCCTATGGAATAATCATCACGTCCTCTCTTGCTTGGATGTTGGAAGGCAAAGTGTGGGTAACATTGATTAGGTGTAGCAAAATGGTCAACCGGCTGATCAACGTCGAGCAACGTGTTGTTGTGGTCATCGGTCACCGTTGACTCGTTGGAATCGATCGATGGAAAAGTGGGGGTGTCGATCGATTCCGAGTACTCTGTTTCGTACTCCTATTCGTACTCTGCTCCACAATGGCATGCGCAAATGAAGCCAAGTTCTTTCCCGTAATCCACATAATTAATAACCTTTCTCTTAGGTTGGATAGGGTCGTAGTGGTTGTTGGGGTCTATCAGCGTCAGACACAATTTGTTTTTGTTCATGTTACATACAGCTCCTACTGTAGCTAGGAAAGATCTTCCAAGCAGGAGTGAAGAGTTCCAGTTAAGCTCGATGTCTAGGACATGAAAATTGTGGGGTCAAAAACGGTTACGACGGAATTACCACCCGAAAATCCTCGGAGATCGTATTTCCGAAAGAGATAGTAAAAAGAAAGATGTAACTTTCGTAAAATATAACCAAACACGAAGTTTTTACGAAGAAGTATCCTTGAAGATTCAAGGATAACAAACCAAGCTCGGTCGTTGCGTAATTACCGGGCATACACGCCGTCCGGTCGCTACGTAGCAACCAAGTCCGGGCCGATATCGGCCGCTACATAGCGACCGAACGTCCGACCCGCTCGGTCGCTATGTAGCGACCGAGCTCAAGTCAAAGCTCGGTCGCTACGTAGCGGCCGAGCTCGAGCCAAAGCTCGGTCGCTACGTAGCGACCGAGCGATCGTCCCGCTCGGTCGCTACGTAGCGACCAAGCTCAAGCCGAAGCTCAGTAGCTACGTAGCGACCGAGCGCTCGTCCCGCTCGCTACGTAGCGACCGAACTCGAGCCAAAGCTCGGTTGCTACGTAGCGACCGAGCGCTTGTCCCGGTCGGTCGCTACGTAGCGACCGGGCTCGAGCCGAAGTTCGGTCGCTGTGTAGCGATTAAACTCTTCCGAACATCGATACGACACCAATCCGTGCATTCTCGTCGAACCTTCGAATGCTATCTCCCGAAGACCGTAGCAAACTCAGTCAATGTTTTCCGCCATTCTAACTCATCTATCAAACTTCGCGGATTCGAAACCGCAGAAAGTTCGTTTTTTATCAAAAGAAATCGTAGTAAACGTGTCGAGTCGGAAGACGGCCCAAAAGGACCTAAAACACGACTCGAGGCCCATCCTACGATTTCTTAACTAAAAGCCCGTGAACCACAGTACGGTTTACGCTTGGTCCACAAGGAAGGATAAATGTCAAGTTTCCGCGGATAAATACGGAAGTTTTGAAGATAATTGTGAAGATCGGGAAAATGGAATATCTCCCTTTTTATGCGATGACGGCTTAAGGGCAGAAGAGTAAAAGCGTAAACCGACCTTGGAGCAAGTATATAAGGAGTCCTAGGCGAGGAGCATGAGGGAGAGAACTTTTTCAGAGCAAACTTAGCACTTAAGAGCGATTTAGGATTTTTTTCCGTTTTTGTTATTTTGAGCTGCGACTCAATTAGGTTTAGCCGTCTTAGGGTTGCTAGAACTAGGAATCTCGCCGACAGCTCTCGAGCCCAGGCTTATACCTTGTTGTAAACGCTCATACGCAAATTCGGAAATAAGATCTTCTTTGCTCTCTTTTTCGATTTCTTATACTTTATCGTTGTTGTTCTCGTGTTCTGATTGCTTGACGTGTGGTAATTAGCAGATATCCGGGTCCTCTGGGAAATTAGGGTTTTTCTAGTTTCCTTATTTAAACGGAAATCGACAGTGCAAATTTCGGTTCCCACAGTTTAGCGCTAGAAGGAGGGGGGGGGGGTACGGATCAATCTAACCCGCAAAAGCCACATCACTCTCAATCAGACATGTCAACTAACAACGCGGATAACGTGCAAACTCCTCTTAACGAAGGCAGCGGCACCGATCTCCACACTCCAGTAGCGGACGTATCTGCGGCCAACGCACAAGCCAACGCCGCGACGCTCGAGGATTTTAAAAAGATGTTCGCCACCTATGAGAAAAGGTCAGAAGAACAGGATAAGCTTGTGAATACCTTGACCAAACAGGTTGATTACTAAACGGCAAGGACCCAAGCAATCCGTCCCCGCGGAACCACCAAAATCTGCGGGAAGAGGCTCGACTTCGCTATCCCACTTGACAGATATAGAGTCGCGCGGGAATGACCTTCCGGTCAAAACCCTAGCGAGAAATCTCCCATCGAAAAGGGGAACCCTGAAAGTCTTCCGCCCCCTGCAAAGGACTCGGAGGATAACGAAGCCGAACACATTGACTTGGATCCTAGCGATGTCTCCAACGACACCGACGAGGACGTCGACAGACATCCAAGAAGGACCAGAAGCCGATCCGCTCGAGAAGGCTCCCCGTTCGAAAAACCAATGACGGAAGAAGAGGAAATCGCCTATTGGAACGAACAAGAGGAGCTGGCTGAACAGCAAACCGAGCTCACTCGCAGTAAACGCCGACAGGCTCGGAAATCCACTGACGAGACATCGGATATCCGCGATCTTCGCGATTACATCACCAAGACTGCGGCAGAAGTGAGAGCCGTAAAGTCTCAAATCCATCATGCTCTTAGTGCTGCCCCCGAGATCGATCGACTGCTGGAAGGAGCTCGAAAAACCCCCTTCACCAGTCGCATTTCGGACATGAGGGTGTCCGATCCGGGAAAAATCAAAGTACCAAAGTACGATGGTACGGCCGATCCAAAAGCGCACCTTCAGGCTTTCCACATCGCGATGGGAAGAGCAAGATTGAAGGACGGCGAAAGAGATGCCGGCTACTGCCACCTGTTCGTCGAAAATCTTGAAGGAGCAGCGCTCGAATGGTTTGCACGCCTTCATCGCAACACCATCGGGAGTTTCAGACAACTCGCATCGGAGTTTCTCAAACAATACTCTGTATTCATAGACAGAGAAACTTCCGATGTTGATCTCTGGAGTCTCTCCCAAAGGGAATACGAACCCCTCCGCGAGTTTATCAGTCGGTTCAAGCTGATAATATCCAGGGTCAGCGGGATAAGCGACAAAGTGGCCATTGACGCGCTGAGAAAGACGCTTTGGTACAAGTCGAAATTCAGAAAGTGGATAACTCTCGACAAACCGCGAACGATCCAGGACGCCCTCCACAAAGCAACGGACTACATCATAGTCGAGGAAGAAACTAAAGTCTTATCACAAAAACATAAGGCGGCAAGACCATCCTCGAAAGACGTGGATCCGAAAGGGAAAAAGAAGAACTCTCGTAACGACAAGTACGTCCATCACGAGGGGGAAGATCTCCCGGGGGCGCATAACTACGCGATCAATTCGGATCAAGGCCGGACCACAGGCAACACATGGATTCGCAATCAAGGGTATGACGAAAACACCTTTTGCGAGTTCCATCAATCCCGAGGACACTCCACGACCAACTGCAAAGTCTTGGGAGCAAGACTGGCCGCGAGGCTACTCGCTGGAAAGCTTTCGGAAGTAACTAGCGTCAAGGATCTTATCCTCGATTCTGATCGTCCTCCAAAGACAGACAGAAACCCGCCCGCTGAAAAATCCCCTCAAAGAAATCAGCCCGGGGATAAACGCGGTAGGAGGCCGGACGACAAGGGGAACGATAACAATCATCGCAGAGTCAACATGATCATCGGAGGATCACAATACTGCGGCGATACTGTGTCGGCCATCAAGACTTACCAACGGAAGGCAGAGTCGAGTGCAAATTGGCCTACATGGTCTCCTCCTCAAGATGGCCAAAATTGCTCGATCACCTTCACAAAGGAAGAAGCCGGCGGCATCGACCAACCTCACTGCGACCCGCTCGTCATAGATCTCGTCATACGAGATTTAGAAGTCGGAAGGGTACTCATCGACACGGGAAGCACGGTCAACGTAATCTTCCGCGACACTCTCAAGTGGATGAGCATCGAACTCGGAGAAGTAATTCCGACGCCAAAACTGCTCACGGGTTTTTCAGGCGAAGTATCGATGACTCTTGGATCGATCGAGTTCCAGTCATGGCCAAGGAGATCACAAAAATTGTCGAGTTCGCGGTAGGTTATCATCCCGCTATCTACAACGTGATCATGGGAACCCCATGGCTCAACGCCATGCAGGCTGTTCCGTCAACCTACCACCTGGGTCTCAAATTCCCAACCACAAGCGGAGTCGCGGCCATCTGGGGATGCCAAAAACAATCGCGGCTATGCTTCCTCGCAGAGCACAAGTTAAGGCAAATCACGACTTCTACAACAGCAAATGGCAAACGCACAAAGATAGATTGATCTTCGGCCTAAAACGCCCCAGGAAAAGACGAATTAAAATCGTCCACCAACGCAAACGTATCGGACGTCGAAGCTGGACACGAGTCCGAAGTCCACGCTACAACTCAACCGGGACATCCGGAAAATAGCGTTGACCCAGCCACGATCGACATGGTCAAGGCGGACATCGCAACATCTACCGCCGAGTAAAAACACTCGCGGCATGAAACAAAACTATGAGATGGCTTGATCCTCGAAAGGGTTACGTAGGCAGCTCGTCAAAAGACGAGTTCAGCTATCCCCCTCTCTAAAAAGGGGGGTAGTGGGTGCGTATACTCGTATACTCTCACTTAGAAGAATCGCCAGTATTGTAATCGAGTTTTTAGAAACTTCAAAAACTTTTACTACAATATACGTTGTCCTTTTATCGAAAACATTTACGCTTCAGTAAAACACAAAAGAAAATTTCAGGACACGCCTGGAAACATTAAGACTCTTGTCTGCGGCCTCATCCGGCCCAAAAATCGTAAAAATTATCATCTTTTCAAACACGCAAAGATACACGTATAATCCCTGAAACAACTGCGAGACGTCGCAAAAGTTAAAATTCGAGGATAAATACTAACAAATTGTCCAAACGCGACCACCAAAACCTTACACCCTGTTCGTCGATTGGCCCCCGACGAACACGCTAGCCGTCTAAACAAACGCAATTCGATTACTCTTTTGATCTTCAAAACGTCCAGCACAAGGACAAAAGCGCGCTACAACAAAAACCCAAAAATTTTGGTTTAGCACTTCCAGTTGACTCTGAGAAGATGCTCGAGTCGTACCATACAAGTCATATAAGCCAAGAACATATCGCGGACTTTAAATCGGTGCGAGTCAGGAAGAAATCGCAACAGGAAAAACGATAGCCGGCTAGTCACCGCACAAACCTTAACCGAAAGTAAACCTAGGTCTTGCCCTAAACCCAACGCTCTGGTCTCAAACATCTCAAGGCATGATATCTAAAAGATACGAGATCCTAAACCATGTCTCTCCGTTCGTATCTCAATGTTCTCGAAAAATCGTAAAGATAGGTAATTCTTACGAAAATCGCGAACGAACCAACAGATTGAACGTCTCATCGGAATTAAATATGAGACGACAACTCATATTTACTTCGAACCTACTCAAGAAAATTCGAAAAACGAAACATTCATATATAAATAACCGCGTAAAGCGGTAAGGGGATTCAAAGCCACCAACGGCCAGTCCCGATAAGCAATAAAAATGGCCAAAACAGGCCCGTACGAAACTCTCGGCCACACTCGGCCAAAAACATAAAACAGAAAGACTAGCATCTTTCTTTCGATAACTATTCCACCTCTCATAATCCAAAGTCAAAATCCCTGGACAACGAAGCACCGAACGCATCCGCGGGACGATCCACTTCCTCGCCACCGTCAGGAAATCCGGTTGAAACCTCCTCGGTATCAGGGGAAACCGGGATGAAATCCCAGAACCCTTGAATCCGCTCGTCGATCGAAGGGATGAGCGCCTCAGTGTGGGCACGTTCATTCATCCCACTCTTCATCAAGCTCATTTCCTCCTCGAACACATAGTCATCGGCTCGCGTCCTCCAAAGACTTCCGACCGAACCACGACACTCACGGAAATCACCCACCGAGGTAAAGGTATTCTTGATGTTCCCATACTCAACCTGGAATTGAGAGGCACGAGTCTTCATCACCTCGACGATTTCCCTTTTGCCCTTCCTTTCCGCTTTGCGGATGGCTCGCGCATGATCACGAGTAAGCTGCGCCTCTCGCTCCAACATCTTGCCTTGCACGCGAGCGAGATCTCGCTCCGCTTTCTCCGCCTTGAAGCGGTAGACCATGGCTTCTCTATGGCTCGCCTCAATGGCCGAGCCCAGCAAGCTTAGGCCCTGCAAAATCGATTGACATGTTATAAAAATATATATATATATATACATAGGACAATCACACAAAGAAATTCTCAAAAAACTAACCCCATTGATGATGCGAGATCCTTCCGTGATGACTTTCGGCCTCGCCGATTCTTTCGTAGGTGGAGGAGCATCAAAACCCAGTGGCAGACCAGCAAAGAAATCATCAAAATCCGGAATAGGGACCTCGCTCGAACCACTCCCATCGTCGTAAGCAAGGTTCGGATCCCATCCTGGAAGCATAGAGTCATCTATCAAAAATTTTATGTCGCCAAGATCGACATTTTTTCCCTTCCAAGAGTTCGACTCCGGCACAGCTGCTGGAGCTACGACGGGATTCTGGTCGTCAGGTTCGGAATCGCTTCCCGTGTCCGCAGCCGAAGCGGGACCGGGTTGCACGAATCTCAGTGCCTTCCGAACCCTCTTCGGCGTAAAAGAAGTCCAGAAGAAGGGACCGTACCTGAGAAGATCCCTCACCGCAATGATGTCCTCAGGGAACAGAGCAAGAGGATTGATGAAGGGACGATCGTTCGGCAACCTCCGGAATAGTGGAATGCAACTCTCTTCGAGGGACGCAGCGTCTATACGAACAAAGAAAGACCATGCTCGTAGCTCAGGATCCGGATCCCAATAAGCTGCTGAATGGCAAGGGGGGTCAACTGGCTTATCGCAACCTCGAAACGGTCCAACACTCGGACGAGGATTTCGGGGATTGGGAACCATAAGCGACAACGCACTACGAACGCCTCGTAGCAAGTGAAGTAACCTTCTGGGGGCTGTTAGCACCTTCCCCGCGGCAGGGAACCCGGAACTCCACAGCATCCGGGATATGGTAGAACGATCGCATGATCGCGAGAAACTCGTCGGTACTCCTGCTTGCATCCTCTTTCTCGACTCCACGATGGGTCTGGACCGGGAACGACATCTCTTTGGGGGGGGGGGGGGCCATCGAACCATAATGAGCAACCCACCATGCCTCGTTCTCGGCGGGATGTACCGATTGAGGCACGAACTCCATCTTCGGAACAATGAGCTCTTCGTAAGCACTCGCGGATGAAGACCCTTTTTCGCAATCTTTTTCTTGCTCGACATCTTTATACTTCTCTTGAGAAAATAGAGGAAAAGGGTGGAAAGAAAGGAAGAAAGTTTTTTCTTAAGAAAGATCTTAGAGAAAGACAAGAAAGTGAAAAAATTATGAGACAAGTTACCTCCCTTTTTATAGGCATGAGAATTTACTATTCAAGCTCGGACTTTCGGATATTAATTCCATCCATCACGTCTAACTTGCCAAACATGCCTAACCGCACGCTAGGATCTTACGATGCATGATCCTAACGGGCTGGGGGGCTAACTGTTGGGGTCAAAAACGGTTACGACGGAATTACCACCCGGAAATCCTCGAAGATCGTATTTCCGAAAGAGATAGTAAAAAAAAAGATGTAACTTTCGTAAAATATAACCAAACACGAAGTTTTTACGAAGAAGTATCCTTGAAGATTCAAGGATAACAAACCAAGCTCGGTCGTTGCGTAATTACCGCGCATACACGCCGTCCGGTCGCTACGTAGCAACCAAGTCCGGGCCGATATCGGCCGCTACATAGCGACCGAACGTCCGACCCGCTCGGTCGCTACGTAGCGACCGAGCGATCGTCCCGCTCGGTTGCTACGTAGCGACCGAGCGCTCGTCCCGCTCGGTCGCTACATAGCGACCGAGCTCGAGCCAAAGCTCGGTCGCTACGTAGCGACCGACCGCTCGTCCCGCTCGGTCGCTACGTAGCGACCGGGCTCGAGCCGAAGTTCGGTCGCTGTGTAGCGATTAAACTCTTCCGAACATCGATACGACACCAATCCATACATTCTCGTCAAACCTTCGAATGCTATCTCCCGAAGACCGTAGCAAGCTCAGTCAATGTTTTCCGCCATTCTAACTCATCGATCAAACTTCACGGATTCGAAACCGCGGAAAGTTCGTTCTTTATCAAAAGAAATCGTAGTAAACGTGTCGAGTCGGAAGACGGCCGAAAAGGACCTAAAACACGACTCGAGGCCCACCCTACGATTTCTTAACTAAAAGCCCATGAACCACAGTACGGTTTACGCTTGGTCCACAAGGAAGGATAAATGTCAAGTTTCCGCGGATAAATACGGAAGTTTTGAAGATAATTGTGAAGATCGGGAAAAATGGAATATCTCCATTTTTATGCTATGACGGCTTAAGGGCAGAAGAGTAAAAGCGTAAACCGACCTTGGAGCTAGTATATAAGGAGTCCTAGGCGAGGAGCATGAGGGAGAGAACATTTTCAGAGCAAACTTAGCACTTAAGAGCGATTTAGGCATTTTTTCGTTTTTGTTATTTCGAGCTACGACTCAATTAGGTTTAGCCGTCTTAGGGTTGCTAGAACTAGGAATCTCGCCGACAGCTCTCGAGCCCAGGCTTATAGCTTGTTGTAAACGCTCATACGCAAATTCGGAAATAAGATCTTCTTTGCTCTCTTTTTCGATTTCTTATACTTTATCGTTGTTGTTCTCGTGTTCTGATTGCTTGACGTGTGGTAATTAGCAGATATCCGGGTCCTCTGGGAAATTAGGGTTTTCCTAGTTTCCTTATTTAAACGGAAATCGACAGTGCGAATTTTGGTTCCCACAAACATCTACCGGGACAAGGGCATTACCAATATGTACCTCCAGATCTCTTATGATACCTCCTGATCGTTTTTCTGAAAGATCCACGACGGTGAAGGATTCTGTTGAAGGTTCGATGGTCAAACAAGCTGATCTGCCATGATCCTAGGGAGGATACTAACTGATGCTCATGTGTCACACATTGAATGGGGAAATTCAACACCCTTGACTACGCATGGTATTGCAAACTTCTCAGGATCACTCTTCTTCGTCAATGTGATCTTGTGTTTCATCTTCTCTCTGACTTGATGAAACATTCTCCTAATGTCCTCCTCAGTTACATTTGTTTCTCTGAAGAACATCCACAACCGGTGTGTGAAGTAAGCTTCATCAAAAGCTTTTTCGATTGGGATTCTGAGGATTCTTTTTGTGAAACCATCCATCTCCTTATCGTTAGCTTCCCTCTTAAGGTTCTTAGAAATTTTCTCCTTTCTTTTCCTTAACCTTCTCCCTTCAGTTTCCTGATCTTCTTGAACTGGTTCTGGTGAGTTATTTAAAGGGTTGGGTTTTGGTTCGGGTAGGCTAGCTAATGGTTTAGGTGGTGGTCTGAGTGCGTTGATATAATCATTATCGATTGAGGGTAACCGCACTCGGTATGTCAGAGGTGTCTGTCGATCGATGGGAGGTGGGGTGTGACGATCAACGTCGGACTCACTCTGTCGATAGATGGTTGGCTCAACCGATCGATCGATTTTATCATAGAAATGGGAGGGTGGGTGAGGATGCTTAGCTGCGAATTCCTCATGAGTTAGAATTCGAACTGCATTGCATTCAGTTGATTTAGCGGACGACATCAATCGATGACTGGAGTAATCCGTCCATTGATCTTTGTCATGGTCTGTCGATCGATGCGAGTTCGTCGACATCGGTCGACACCATTGGGATCCGCCGAGACTCATGGAGCTTTCGATTTCGAAGTCTCCTTCCTCAAGCTTTTCATGTCTCACCACTTGCCAGAAATCATCATCTATGATGGCATTTACGTGGTGTTTTCTTTTATCAGCTTATGCCTCTCTAGCGAAAGCTTCTTGCCTCTTTATAGTCTCGCCAGTTTGAATTACTTGCGTTTCAAGTTTTCTCACCTGAGTCCTTAAGGTCTCGATTTTGGTGTTCAGATTGTTGTAGGCGGAGTCTATTTTACCGTTGAAATCCACGGTGATTTGTTCTTGTCCCAACAGTACTCGATCAAACATTTCTTCTATCTTGCTTTCCTGGGTCTGGGGTGGTGGATTCTGGTAGTAAGAGTTTGAGTAGCTTTTGCTGTTGTTTAAGGGTTTTTGAAATTGTGAACTCTCGTTACTTCTTTGACCATTTCCAAAGAAGTTTCTGTTTCCGCCCTGGTTTCCAAATTTTTGGAATCCGGTACCTCCGATGTAGTTCACATTTTCTTCTCCTTCCATATTTGCTACTTCTCCTTCAGCTAAACAGACTTGCTTCCTAAGAAACTCGTGCACCACATCTAACTTAGCTCTTACTTCGTCCATCTGTTCCTTCCCGATAGAGGCTACAGACTTCTTACGTTCAGAGTCAGTGTTTTTGGTGCTGCTGCTGTTAGCGAGGTTTTCGATAAGTATCATAGCTTCCAACGGATTCCGAGTAGTGAAGTTTCCTTCACTTGCCGTATCAAGAGTCATTTGATACTGTAAGGCGAGACCTCGGAAGAAAGTGCTTAGCAGCTGCCCTTCGTTAAATCCGTGGTGTGGACAGTCTCGCAGGAAGAACCTAAATCTAATCCACGCATCTTTGAAGGACTCTCCAGCCTCCTGCGAGAATGTTGAAATTTTGTTCCGAAGTTCTTCAGCGCGTTTCATCGAAGAAGTTTCGTAAGAAAGCATTCTTGATGACGGCCCATGATGTTAAGGATCTTGTGGGTTGCTGCCTAAGCCAGTGCATCCCTTCTCCATTCAGCGTGTATCTGAAGAGCTTGCACAGCAGGTAATCTTCGGGGACTCCTTCCATCCGAATAGCAGCGATTAGATCCTCGAACCATTCTAGATGGTCCATAGGATGCTCGTGCGGTAACCTAGAGTAGGGTATCTGCGACACGAGAGTGTAGTATTGAGGCTTCAGCTCGAAATTCTGCTTCTGGATCTCCGGAAGTCGAATAGCTGATCTGTTGGAATAGTACTCATCTGGGCGATTGTAGTCGGCCAGTGGTTTTGATCGAGCGTCCTCGTCTACAGGTTGAGCAGCTCCTGTAGCATCAGCATCAGGGATTACAGTCCCCTGAGCGTCTATTTTCTGACATGTTGCATTACGCAGATGACCCTTCTGGTCATACCGGTTTCCGTTCTCGTCCAGTGTTAGGATAATAATGTTTACCATTTTTGACGACACGGTATCGATCGACGTACGAGGTGTAGTATCGATCGTTATCGAATGATTAGGATCAATCGACGATGAAGGTCTGGTGTCGGCCGACGGTTGGTTGTGTGTATCGATCGACGACGAAGTTGTTGTGTCGAGCGATGTGGAACGTTGACCTCTACGGATGGTGCGTTCCAAATGAGCAGGATCGTCTGAGAACAGCAAGTCTTTCTCCTTGTTGCTTCTTGTACCGCTGGGCATGCACCTGAAAAGACAAGAAAAAGATTATGTTAGAAAGGGGGTAGAGAAAAGAATAAGAATCAATAAAACTAAATCTAATGGCGATCAAAGCTCCCTGGCAACGGCGCCAAATTTGATACCACTCAAATTACCCTAACGAGTGTTACTCTCATCAAAATAGGTTCAGATGTAGTACTTAGGGATCGAATTCACAAGGAGCTAGGGAACAATTAAATCTAGTGTTTATTAATTCTAAGAGTTGTAAATGTTTAAATGAAATAGCAATAGTAACAAGCGAAGTAAATAGTAAATGTAACTTGGTTGGAAATGATATTAGATGCAGGGCCACTATTCAGGTTTTGGAGATTATAATATCTATAGATGCCTAATTGTTGCATGCATGATATGTTAGGACTCAACCGCTTAACTCAGTGATCAGCTGTCGCATGTTTCACTGGTTAACAAGCTAGATCTCGTGTCTCAACGGTTAGTATGTTGACAACGAAAGAGTGTCGATCGATGGTCCTATTGGGCGTCGACCGATACACCTTTGCCTACGTCGACCGATAGTCAGTTGAGAACATCGGTCGACGGGTTCTAGCCAGGCCTATGCGCGAGTATGATATGCCCTATTAAGATACTAAATTGGCGGGTAGCCCTCTCTAGCACTCCTAATATGATGGATAGATGTCAGGATGAGATAACAAGGGTGCTTGAGTATGCAATCCTATGATCAAGTTCTAGTTAGCAAGGCTAAAACAAGCAATGAATACAAATCTATCAGGAATATCACAACAAGGGAGATCTATAGTTTGGGGCTAATCCCACAAACCTATCTGAACCCTGGATCTAATAAATGAACTACTCAGACATAGCAAAGCAATTCATAACAATGAAGAAATGGAAATTCATAGAATAGATGAAAAGAAATGAAAACAAGGAGTTCCAATCACATGTGATCTTCTCTCCAAAACTCTCTCTTCTCTCTCAAAGTAAAACTGTAACAAAAAGCTCTCTTCTGCCGTCAAAACACTTAGGCAGTATATAATCTACTAGGTTAAAAACTCGTCAGGGCATTTTCGTAATTTGGCTTGGCCTTGGGTTTTAAGTCCGCTGGATCCAAAATGTCGCGTGTCCAATGTCTCGACATCGATCGACGGTACTTGTGTACATCGATCGATATTAATCTTCATCTGTCGAGGCATCTCTTGGTGTCGATCGACAGCACTGGATGCGCATCGATCGATTGTCCTTCCTCTCGTCGACCTCTACATGGTCAGCTCGGGTGAAATGTCCTTTTTTAGCTCCAAAATGCTCCAAAGTCATAGCTTTACTCTGAAATGCACATGAACCTGAAAACATACCTAGAAGAGTAGAAAACATAGATATATATATAGTAAAACACCTATATACCATGGATGAAAACGGGTCAAATCCAAGGAATATCAGACACCCATGGTTGGATAAACTGCCAGGATACATATTCGAGCTGGAAGAAGTTGAGGAAAGGATGCACATGTCTAAGGCCTCACACCTTGCGGTCCCTAAATATCAGAGACCACCTATCTGGACAAAGGAAGCTACTGGATTTCACAAGAGATTGAAGATGATACATAATCCTGTGAAGATTGTGGTTCAATGTGCTGTGATCGAAGTTGAATTTCCTATCCCACCAGATAGATGTATGCAGTTAAGTCCTTACATTGGGGTACTTGATTATCCTCTACATGCATAAGCTTCTCAAAGAGGGTTGCGATTTAGAGACGAAGTTGATAAGGGCCCAGCATAAGCAGCAACGATCAACACCGACCAGATACCATTGAACGACACCACAGTGCAATATCGAACGATATCTACTATCAGGCATCGATCGACGCTACCACTTCTTCATCGATCGACACTGGACGAGTATTAGGGCAGAAAGAGTTCGATGTGTGTGGACACCTTAGGATGGAGATACCACCATGCGATCAAACAAGTCTGGGGGAAAGAAGAGGAGGAATTGGAAGAAGAGAAAAAGGATCAGGGGTGATTCTCAGTTATCATTTACCCTCGCTTCTAAGATGGTGTCAGAAAATCCAGAGTGCGCAGCAGATGCTTCTCACAGCCATTTTCAAAGCTTCGAGCACTCCTTATTGCGGAGATGATAGACAAAGGAGAAGAGTCTATGGAGGAGGCTTTCACACAGGAATGATAAAGCTTCAGAGAGTAGACATTGAGACTTGTTTGGAGCGAGTTCTCATTCTCATCCGGACTAAATTAGATCTCCAAAGTCAAGCTAGATGACTATAACAAAGCGCTGAGTGGGAGGCAACCCACTGTTAGGTTTGTTTTAAATTTGGTTTTACTTTCATTTATTATTAATTCTTTGTTTTCTAATGATTTCAGGTTAAAAAAAATGATGGATGAACAGTGCAACGGCACTGTAGTGACCACACTGTAGCAGAGGCATTGTAGCATCGATCGACACTGTAGCAAGGACATCGATCGACACTGTAGCAAACAAATCAATCGACACTGTAGCAAAAAATCGGGAGTTATTGTAGCAGTGTTACTGTAGCAGAACACTGTTCATCGGAAAAATATTTATTTAGATAATTGGTTTTATTATGTACTTACTTTTAGTGTTTTATTTATGTTAGGTAAAAAGAAAAAGATCCAAGGTCCAAGAGTTCTGAACTAGCATAGATCGACGGCCGGCCAGCGTATCGATCGACAGAGCATCATATGTATCGATCGCCACTTAACTGTGTTGATCGATACTCACATGAATGGCATGTATACTCGCGAAACCTTGTTAATATTTTCCTTATGATTTATTTTCTCACCAATTTTAGACTGTATAACACTGGTCACGGTGTTGTTTAAGTTTGCAGGAGGTTTTACTTATATTGTGTTTTAGTTAGCTATTTAGGAAAAAAAAAACCGAGTAGACTATTCCTCAGCACATTGACCGATGAGACCAGCTCGATATTGATCGACAGCACTTCAGACCCAACGATCGATTGTCTCTTCATTTTGTCGAATGATTGCTCTAGCCATCGACAGATGAGGCCATGTCGCTATCAGTCGACAATACTTCATCAACAACGATCGATTGTCACTTCATTGTGTCGATCGACACTGAGCAGGTCATCGTTCTTACTTGTTATATTACGTACTTATGATTATTTATCTCCATAACTCTGACTAGATATACCCTGGGGACAGTGTAATTTAAGTCTGGGGATGTTTACTGATTTTAATGTGTTCATGAGTCTTATCAAAATGTTTTAAAAAGAGTTTTATTGACTCAAGAAGGGGATAATGTACTTATTAGATTTTTGCTTTTTATCTAACCATTCTTTTGCACTATTCTAGACTTACTGATTGCAGATAGTACTAAAGATACTAAAGTGGATCAACCTGTCAACTATTCACACTTGCTGAGATTGTTTAAGGGAACCAAAGCTGACCTCCAACACTAAACCTGACACAACTGTTTGTCTTGGGGCTTGGTATACATGGGATCAGATTCTTCAAACAAGTATGGAAGGTAAGCCTTGTGTAGATTTATCACATTTTCTCTTTCTATTTCGACCCTAGATTTATAGGTAGAGATATTTATAATTAAAAGAAAAAAATATATATATATAATAGGTGTTACTTAGGTGGAATCCGAACAGGACTTTGTGGCTACAACCATTAAGGTTTGCTTCATAAAGATTCCAACAAAAAGAATTCGAACGGGACTTAGTGGTGGCAATCATCAAGGTTCGATTCACATGAATTCTTAGATATAGGTAAAAAAGAAGTGAACAGGACTTGGTGGCAACCACCATTAAGGCTTAATTCATGGAAGCATGTCCAATCTTGGTCAATGATCCTGCAATGGGAACAGACTTTTACTAAAGAGTGAAATTAGTAGAGAGAAAAGATAATAACTAACTTTTACCTGCAGATCGAGATACTTGTTTGAAAATCCTTGCATCATGTGATCGATACTCCCAAGGTAAAGCCATCACTTTTATTTATGTTAAGAAATGAGGTTGGTAGAGGGGAATGTATGACGTGATTTGTTAAGTTGCTGGCTAGGTGAATTTGGTTGCTAAGCTAGGATATGGTATAATGTGCTTTTGTGATTAGGACTTCTTAGATGTGTATTGAAATATTGCAGAGGTGATGATTCTAAGTTTTAAATCATGTGAGTCCCTGCTGTTTTCAAACTTCTTTCAGAGAGGCTGCCCGTATGTTTTGCTTAAGGACAAGCAAAAAGGTAAGTCGGGGGAGTTGATAGACCATGGATTTTACCTACTTTCAGCCATGGTCTATAACTGTTGTAATAACTAATTACTATTATATAGAGTCTATTTGGAATATTTATAGGTTCAGGTAGTTTCTAGAGAAATATGGTGATTTTGGAGCCTTTTGAGGTGCAGAACTGCAAAGGCGTGTCAGATTTCTATCAATGGATGGAGACCTTCCCACCGTTAGATATAACCCATATTTTGACACAAGATAGAATATTGAGTTATCTTTCCAATTCTGCCGGTCTAAGGTTATGCCCGTTTTACTGAAGAGTGGTAAGTCTGCCTCGCGAGAGGAAGCTGTCGAGGAGATGAAGGACTGTCGATCGACGTTACAGCATTGGTGTCGGTCGAAAGTGATGAAAGAATATGGGGTGAACATATTTTTTGACCGACTGAAGCCCAGAAGTAACCACAAATGACCAGAATGTCCTTGGACGACCAAAAACCCTATCAACGTTATTTCTAAGTCATTGTTGACAGCTAAACTCTTGTTTTTAGTGAGGAGAGAAAGGATGAACTCCATCAGAGTCCTCCTGGAACTCCATTGGTTTTGGTTTTATATTATTTTTGCTTTTCATCTATTCATCTATGATTTCTGTGACAAACTTCATGTCTGAATAGATTCACCTGTTAGGTTTAGGGTTCAGATAAGTTATGAAGGATTAGCCCAAAATATAGAACTGCTAAGTTGTGATATATATCATAGGATTGTTCTTACTGCTTGTGTTCTAGAGTCATGAACTAGAACCCTGATCTTAGAATCATTAGGCACAATTGTGAATGCTTGGTCTTTTCTCTGAATTGTATTCTATTGAGCTAGGATTGCTAGAAACATACGAAAGTTGATTTAGGAACACTACTGAACACATATTCAACCTGATCGTAAAGCTTGCTAGAAGCGATATCGATCGATGATCCAATAGATTAATAGATCGATATTGTGAAAGGTATATTGATTGATATTCCTATAGAATAATCGATCGACACTTTCTTGTGATCAATAAACGAGAGTTGAGATCCAAGATCTAGATATTAGACTGTCTATACAACGGAAGTTGTTAGATTTGTACTCCTAGTTGAGTTCTATAATATCTTGCAAGCAACAATTAGGCTCTATATCATTATAATCCAGATTACCTGAATAGAAATCCTAGATCTAGCAACCATCTTTCCATCAAACAACTCTCTGCCAAGCTGAAAAATTGTCTTGTTCAACTTGTTTACTGCTTTATTTACTGCTTTGCTATATTTATTTACTGCTTTATAAACTATTAGCCTAGCTTAATCATATAGCTATTAGATCTAATTGGTTCCCTAGCTCCCTGTGAATTTGACCCCTAAGTACTACAACTCGACCTCTTATTTGAGAGAGTAAATCCCTCCTTAGGTAATTTGAGGGTAATTTGAGTGATATCAATGTTTTACCTAGAGACAAACTTTTAGAGAGATACATTTTTGGAGGCAGACATTTTCTACACTTACGAAGAGAGCTTAGGATTGGAGAGAGAGGTTTGAACTTCATAAACAGAGAAGATCTTAAACTCCATTGTTCTATTTACTCTGCTTTGTTTATTCTTCATATTTATATTATTGAGTATTATTCTGACCATCATAATGTTTCTTATGAATATGTTTGAGTAGTCTTACGTTTAGATTTAGGTTTCTCATATGGTTGATATACGTATTGCTAACTTGAACTGTTGCTAGGGTATTTAAAATATAGTTCTTCATCTAGTTGTTCTTAATGCTAAGTTTAGGATTGATCACCCTTTAACTTAGATCCTAGGATTAATTGAGACAAGCGATAGCTTGACTCAATACCTGAAAGTTGTTGTACTATTGCTTCTGCTGAAAATCAGATTTTTTTCCCTCGAACTGATTTTTATTCTGAAAACCTAGGTTGAAAACTTTCTGATTTTGTTGGTTTCCAAAGTTTTGATTGCTGGTAGATCCCCTAACCACCAATGAATTTCACATTAGTTTGCAGATCTGAATCATCAGCAGTAAGCTCATGGTTAATCTGATCACTCTGATCTTCCACGACATTAACTGACTTCCGATCTCTCTTCATAAGCATCTCAATGTTGGCATTCAGCTCTTCAATCTTCTGAGAATCAGACCCATAATTTTTCTTGAGTCTATCTAACTGTGACCTGCGATTTGCTTGACTAGATGACAGGTTGTCTATCAAGATGTAAGCTTCTTCCACTGTCTTGGTCATGAATTCGTCACTACTAGCAGTGTCCATGGCATTCTGATGGTTCTCATTGACCCCATGATAGAATTTATTCAGTAAGTTCACATCAGTGTAATCATGGTCGGGGTAATCCAGCGTGTACTCCTTCAAACGCTCCCAAGCCTCATGAAAACTCTCAGAACCAAACTTATGAAAATTTCAAATCTTACACTCAGATATGTGGACCTCGACTTAGTAAAGAAGTGTCCCAGAAAAGCAGCCTTTGTCTCCTCCCAATCAGTAAGAGAACCTGGTGCTAAAGACTTCAACCATTTGACAGCCATTTCAATCAAGGAGAAAGGGAACAGTCTGCACTTCAAAGCACCCTCAGGAACTCCATTATGCATGTTGGTGTTGCACAGTCGCTCAAAATGCTCCAACTGATGCATTGGATTCTCTGAAGGAAGCCCATGAAGCTGGTTATGTTGTACCAAATTAATGAAACCAGTATTGATCTCAAAGTCTCTCCTCTCAATAGGAGGTGGACGAATCCCATCACAATCTGTGTAGAAAGCATCAGGGGTGTCATAATACGCAAGTGTCATCCTAGGTATCCCCTAATTCGCAGCATGTTGTCTCGCAGCTACACCAGGCTGCTGATTGTTACTAGCATTGTTGCCATTTTGTCCACCAACAGGAAGTAAATTCTGGCCATTGTTGTTACCCTACTGATTTCGAGGATTATCTTGAAACTAGTTGTTCTAGTTGTCATCCATGTCAATCTTTTCAATTTCTTCCACTACCTCAACAGTTGCAGGTCCTTTCTTTTCCTTTGTCTCTCAAGGCGACCAAACTCTAACTCCAAAGATATTAAATTTGATGACCTTTGATTCCTAGTATGAAATCTGCTCATATACCAGAGAGCACAAACAAAGAAAAAAAAAAGGAATGTTAAACAAAGGGAATTCGGCTAAAAACAACCTCAACTTTACATGAATTGCCAGAAGAAACATGAATTTTTGGACTGACAAAAAAAAACACAAAACTTTCATTGACTTTAGAATTAATTAACAATGTTTTTGTTGACTTGCCAATTTAGCACACCGTCATAAAATTTAACAGATGGTTTCTAAAAATAAATAAATAGATCCCTCGTTTTGAACCAAGGTTGGTTGGTTGGGTCAAATGACAAGGTAATTTACAACTAAGTTAGTGACATTTTCAATGGAGTTACTAACACATTTCGTTTTATTTGGTACTCATTGAATATAAAAAAATTCTCTAAAAACTTATAAAGATTTAAAATTCCCGAAAATTAAAAAAATATAGAAAGTTTTGTAAAATTAATTTCAAAACTAATTTTCATTTTTTTTAAAACAATTGCTATAAAAGTTGAAATTAATTATACACACATAAAAAGATACTCACATATTAAAATTAAATTAAAATGCTTAAAATAAATATTGTACCCATTATGAGTGCGATTTTAATTTTTAGCTGATAATTGTAACTTTAATTTTTTGCATTTTCTTTGAATTTTTAAAAATTTTGGAATTTTATTTTTAAAATTATTTTGGAATTCTTTTCATTTTTAACAAAAAAATTTATATATAATTCAATTTTTGTATTACTATTTCTTGAAGTTTTTTATATTTTTTGGAATTTTAAAGATCTTTTTAAGTTTGCAGAGATTTTTTTAATATTCAGTCAGTACCAAATAAAACTAAATGTGTTTGTAACTTCATTGAAAGTGTCAGTAGGCCAATGGTAAAATGCCTTGCTATTTGTCCCATTCAATCTGAGTTCGAAACCAAGGATCTACTTCTTTTTATTTTAAAATCATGTAAAAGGAAACGACGTCGTTTCACTTAACGCCAACATTTAACGTCTAGTTAACGTTGTCTTAACTGTGGGTTCACGGTGTGTTAATATGGCCAGTCAATCCTAAGTTGCTTAACAAACTAAAAAAGTCAATAAAAGTAAAGTGTTTTTTTGGCCAAGCTCGAGTACAGATTTTTTTTTGGCAATTCATGCAAAGTTTGTGTTTATTTTGGCCGAATTCTCGTTAAACAAAATATAAGAAAATGCAATAATCTGAAATTGTTCTTTTACTCTAAGGTGACCAATTGGTCCTAGCAACGGCGCCAAAAACTTGTTAATGTTAGGTTTTTATCCGATTATCTAACTGCAAGTATACAGTAAAGTATGCAGTAGTAATACATAATCGAATCCACAAGGACCGATGACCACACGTATAGTAGCAAACAAGTTACTAGCTAAAAGCGATCAAAGAAATTTGTTTGTTTGGTTTTCAGTTTCTTAATTCAAATAAGCAAGAGCAAGCAAACAAGAGGCAATCAAAACAAGTTTGTAAATAATTAAAACAAGCGTTGTGCACTGGGAATTCTCAGGGATCTCTCTTCAGCAATGATCATGCAACAAACAGGCAGGGAAACAAAGTACAACAACGTCTCGATCTCAAATAACAATATTAGAATTAACCTACTTCCGTAGCGCTAACACCCTATGCTCAAAATCCTATATGCTAGCTTTCACTGTATCTCAGATTTATTTATTTTTTTTTAAATAATTCTTCTTTATTTATTTTGCAAATGACGAATTACAAAATTTTTGACCTACCTTTACCAAAAAATGAAAAATTGCAGGGACTTAACAATGCCCTTAAAAGATACTTAACCAAGTACCCAAATAAGTGAGAGAGGAGCTGCTTGTGATTCTCATGTTTCTAGATAGAGGATCAAGCTTCAGTCTGATGGTTTGTTTAACCTCTTGAATGATGGCTTGAGGAGGTCTACTCACGCTGGAGTGGAGGCGACCATTTCTTTCTTTCCAAATCATGTACACAATCGCTTGGAAGACGAGTTTGATTATCAAGAGAATGTTAGGATCTGTTGAAGAAGTCTTTAGCCACCTGAGACAATCTTCAAACCCTGTGGGAGGATTCACTTGGATGCGAGAGCAGAAGTACACCCATATCTAAAAGCTGTATACACAGTCAAAGAACAAGTGCTGTCTAGACTCTTCACACCCTGAACAAAGGAGACAGTTTGGAGGTACTTCAAGACCCCAAACTCTAATCCTGTTTCGAGTTGCCAATCTGTTCCAGGCCCCAACCAAGAGATAAACGCATGCTTGGGGATTCTTCCTGCAAACCAGACTTGAGAGTGCCAAAAAACCGGAGGATTTGGAGGGTGAAGAGTAGACCACGTCTTGGCGGTAGAGAAAACATTTGAAAGGGAATCATTTCCCATTCTCCATAGGTACTTATCATCGCTTGATGAAATCACAATCGGCTCAGACGGAGGCAGACATTGCTTAAGCAAGGTGATTATGGCGTTTCTACTACGAGAAGCACTTAACCACCATTCTCCATTCACTAAAGCTTCTGCCACTGTCACATCCTTGTGCAGACCTGAAACTGCTGGGCCTCTGTCATCAGTCAATTGAATCAAGGGACCTAGAGCCGTCCAATTATCTTACCAGAAGCTAGCAGTCGTGCCAGAACCCACTTCGCAGACAACAAAGGGTCTTGCTAGCATTCTTAGTTTGCACAGTTGTATCTCAGATTTTAAAAAAGCTTTAGGTTCTGGTTTGAACAGTTTCAATTTTTAATGTTTTAAAAACACAACACATCACTACGCTATGATCAACTTGATATTGTGTACAGAAGATGCTTGTCAACAATTGATTTTGAACATCAAGAGAGTATATTTTAGCTATATTGAATCATTATTTTCCCGTTTCTTTGGCTCTTTCTTCTCCTTTTATAGGTCTTTCCGGCGGATCATAACGGTGACGCATCTCGGCAAAGATTAGGTAATTTTATGATTGATTTTAATACCTTTGATTTTTGTACGTTTACGTTGACTTGCCGAGCGGTGTGTTAGATTCCTTGAGCTCGGATGGGATTTGACCTTTGTGAGCCGATGTTTACATTTTGGGCTTTAATGATACTCGATTTTGGGCTTTATCGTATTCAGGTTGAACCGGCTCTAACAATTAATATGTATTTTGTATCATAAAAGTGCTTTGCTCTTATCTAAAGGCAAAGCCTATGAATCACACATTTACCAAGAAACGGACTGGAGTGTGTGTGCCAACGAAAAAAAATAATATCGTTACTCGTTAATTTAGGCCAGTAACTAACGCTTCTTAAGCGATTTTTTGTTTCAAAAAAAAAAAAAAAAAAAAAAAAAAAAAAAAACTAACGCTTCTTAAGCGATTATTTCAGCTAGTGAATTCCAAATCGAGCTCATACTTTGAAAGGGATCTGACCTAGATAAATCTAATCCAATATTAAGGTTCATTCGATTTTTATAATATCCATGTCAACTATAAACATTTAAAGGTCTCACTGATGACCATTCTGAAAACAAAAGCAGCGAATAGAAAAAAAATGTAAAGGAATAAAATTGAAAGAACGAAAAGAAATGGTTATTCCATTTCATATTTAACAAGAAATAACTTAATTATTTATTTTTCTACAAAAAAAAAAGAATAGTAGAAAATAAGAAGAAAAAATCAATACCATTAAAAGAGGATCATTCCCAAATTATATCATTAATGAAAATTACATTTTTCTCAAAACACCCTTATTTTTCTAACGAATTGATAAAATTCACTAATGGAATTTAAGTCTTTTGGTTTTAGGCCTACAGATACACCTAAATAGATCTATAAATAATGGTCTATATATATTTAAAAGATATACTAAATTTAAATTTAATATAAGTATAAATATATTATGAACTAGAAATAAATTCATAAACATGAAATATTATTTTCTTAAATATATGTATCAATAAATTGATCATCTGAATATTATACCGATTTTCAATACAAATCCAAACCTTATATCCTACACCATATATCATATATATATATTTGAATATCATATTTCCATGTACAATGTCATTTTATACATAATATTGATATGGCAATTACGAGTGTTCAAGAATATTTTAAAAACTATCTTAAAATCAAATTTTAAATCTAAAAAAAAACACAAACTTATAATAGGTTATTAATAATAAAAATAAATTAATATTGTCATATGAATAAGATTTTTTAATTCTAAGGAATCACTAATTTATGTAATATTAAAAAATATATGAGAAATTTAATCATTTAAAAAAAAATACTATCAGATATTTTGTGTCTTATCGGATCAATGGTATCAGATCTCAGGTTAATATTGAGTTTGGGATTTTTACCGGGTTATATCGGATTTATAATTAACAAATTTTTGATTAAATCCGAAACGGATTTGGCGATTTAGGCAAAGATAGGCGTATCAGACGAAGTTCACACTCTAAACTCCGCAGAGGAAAGTCATCGAGAAAGTATATGTTTATAAAAATAATAAAAAAATTCTGAGCTCATACTTCTATTAGTAGTGAGCTCTTATCATTCATTTCCTTCATACCTTCCCTTCTTCAAATCTTCTCTAGCTTCTCTCCTAAATTTTAGCTTTCAAAATGTCTTCCTCCCAAGGTGGCAAGAGAAGTTCCGACGTTGAGATGGGCGAGACAACCACCCTGGCTCCGATTCCGACTTCCTCTGTTGAAGCGCCAGCTTGCGTCGCCGGCCATCTTTCTTTCCGAAAGAAACTAGCTCGACGTAAAGCCGAGAAGGAGCCAGTTCGAGCTGGTACCGAGTTCCCATCTTCTTCTGCTCTGGCCGTTGCTCCGGATCGCAGAACCGAGGTCCAGGTTCTGCAGGACGCAGGAACCCTCGCTGGCACGAGTGTTCCATGTGTTCCGGATACTTCGGTTCTTCCAGCCGGTTCGTCCATGACTCCGATTCTTGTCGGGATAAGGAGCGGGCCGCTGAGTCTATGCCTCCTCCCCCGGCTAGAAAAGAGATCGTCCTAGCGCTGCGTGCTCCTAGTGCTGTTCCGATCGCTCAGCCTAAGGGCCGGAAGAAGAAATTTACCAAGGGTGGTGATGGGGAATCTTCGCAGCAAGGAGGCTCGAGTCTAGCGTCGAGGCTCCGCGGAAAGGTTTGTCGCCTGTTTTGTGGTTTTTTTTTATATGACTCCTTTTTTGTTTATATCTCTAACTGTTTTCTCGTCTCGCAGTTGATGTCGTTGATCGATGGGATGATCAGCGAGTGCGGTTCCGAGGTCAGTCATCTTGCTGGGGAGTTGACAGAGCTGCAAGGTAGATGATCTGAGACTGAAGCCATGCTGACGGCTGTCAAGGATTCTCACTCCGCGAAGGTGTCCAAACTCGAGGTTGAGATCGGGGAGCTCGAGAGGGATCTTGGGAAGAAAGCTAGCTCTTTACTTAAGGAGAAGAAGGCCAAGAAGGCCAAATCTTCGGAGGTGCGTCGACTTCAGCGTTAGATCGAGGGTGACGTAGGATCGGCGAGCCGTGGGATCCGAGAGGCCACGCATGCTCTCCACTCTGAGTTCCAGCCTTGTTTGGCAAACATCTCTGCCTTTCTTGGCTCTCTCGAGTGCATCCGGAGCAGGGATTTGGCCTTGGCGAAGATTGAGGGCGGGATGGCTGTAGTTCGGGCGTTCCAGAGCGAGACTCCTTGGTCCTTAGAGGCCGAAGAGACCCGGTTGTCTGATTGCAAGGGAGATTTGGCAGCCGTGGATGGAGATTTTGATCTCGTCCTAGCTGACCTGAAATCCGCGTGCTTCCTTCCGACGTGGTCAGAAGACCCAGAGGGGAAAGATCCCGTGGTCGGAGAAAATGGGGGTGACGCGGTTCCAAGCTTGGACGAAGTGATGGGTGAAGAGAGAGCTTGAATTCAGAAGATGACTATGGTTTAGATCTCTTGTGAGAGATTTTTTTTTTGTGTTGATGTTTGGGCCTTAAGTGGCTTTATTTCATGTTTCGGGACTGGCCGTTTGTGGCTTCGAATCCCTGCCGTGTTGCGGCTTTCTTTTTATTATAAGATGATCAATTTGTGTTTTTCGTAAGTTAGTGTATGCTATGGAAGGAAGATGATGAGTTGTCGTCTCATATCCTTCTTCGATGTGAAATGCTTTGTTCGCGATCTTTCGAGAGTTTTTCCATTTCGCGAGATATCTGAAGATGTTGAATATAAACATAGAGGCATGGTTTTAGGATCTCATATCTTTTCGATATCATGCCTTAAGATGTTAGAGACCATTGTGCTGGGTTTAGGGCAAGACCTAGGTTTACTTTTGGTTTTAAGATTTATGTGGTGACTAGCCGGCTATCAATTTATCTGTCGCGATTTTAACCTGATTCGTACCGATTTAAAGTCCGCGATAGGTTCTCGGCTTATTGATATTACGTGTATACGCACACCAATTAACCTAATGTGCACACTACCTCAATCGAATGGTATGTCGATGTAGCACTTTAGGATCGAATCCACAGAGACCAACGATTACACTTTATCTTTATGGGATCAATACTTAGCTAAAACAATGATGGGTTTTGAGATTAAGGTTTCGTAACAAGCAAGTAATAAGATTAATTAAAGATTTCAGATGATTAAAATGCTATTCTAGGGTGGTTTGGTTGGGTGTTAAACAAGTGTGAGCCAAACAATTATTCAAGTTCGATTAAAGACCAGTTTAGAACTCGGATCACTTAAGGTAGATGATATATGGTGTTTTATACATCTTGTATATATGCTTTTCAATTGGTTTTCAACTCTTTATCGAGTCTTCCTAGTCCTTTTCGAGTCATTACAGGTCTGGAGTTGCATTGGATGGGAGATGGACCAGCTGGAACAAAAGAGGCAGAAAACAGTGCAATTTCGTGATTTTCACGCAGAACAGTCTTGATGACTGTTTCAGATAGCGGAGCAACCCGAGTGACTGTTCCGAGTGCCTGTTCCAGCGGCAGAGATTTTTAAGGAAACTACAATCTATTTCGGGATTTGCCCTAATCTCTCTACTTTCTCTCCCAGCCGCATGTGGCTTGGATATATCTTCTTTTTCTGTTTCTTTTTATTATTTCTACGCTTTTTCTCTGAGAAAACCAGACCTTAGAGTTGGAGACTTGAGATTTTGCTACTTTGTAAAGGGAGAAGGCCATCTGTCTCGATTTAGAGAAGAACCCCCTGAACCCTATTACTTTATTTCAGTCATATTTCATGTTGTTTTATACCTCTGTCTCTGTGTTTTCTTGTTTCATGGCTGAGTAGTCAGCTTGCTTAGTCTAGGGTGTTAGATCCGTGAGCTTGACATAAATAAGTTATAAATCAATTGTCTTCATTCACTTCTGTTCTTAAGGCTTGCATCAAGTTAACCACTTAGTGCCTGATTCTAGGTTTAATCTATTTATCAAAACTGTTATAGGTTGCTCTATCGGACCAGCGAAAGTAGATGTTAGGGTGTTTTGTGAACATATCGGACTTTATCTCTATTGCTTGCTGTTGCATCTTGATCCAAACGAGAGTTTAGGTATCAAGATCGATCAGCATAGGGGGCAGTACCACGACAGTGGACTGTTCTATTTGAGTGATCCGAGTTCTAGACTTGCTCTTAATTGAACTTGGATAATTTTTTGGCTCAAACTTGTTTAACACCCGACTAAACCACCCTAGGCTAGCATTTTAATTATCTGAATACTTTAATTAATCTTGTTACTTGTTTCTCACGAAACCCTCAAATCTTAAAACCCCCATATTGTTTTAGCTAAGTATTGATCTCATAAAGATAAAGTGTAACCGTTGGTCTCTGTGGATTCGATCCTAAAGTGCTACATCGACATACCATTCGATTGTGGTAGTGTGCACATTACGTTAATTGGTGTGCGTATACACATAATATCAGTTTGGCGCCGTTGCCGGGGATCGAACCCGGGTCACCCGCATGACAGGCGGGAATACTTACCACTATACTACAACGACCTCTATTTATTTTTACCTTTATTTTTCGGTTATTTATTTAGTCTAAGACCTCTAACTTGCTCTATCCTTTTTATTGTAACTAATGTTCCAGGTGCATGATCAGTAGACATACTCGGAAAAATGCACAAGGAGAATTGATTACACTTACCAACCAGGAGCTAGGAAGGTTAGAAAGAACAAATCGTCAACAGCCAAGGCAAACCGACACAACTATGGGTGATCACGCCAATCAAGAGCAACTCACTGCTCAGTTGCAACAGATGCAACAACAGATGCTTCAAATGCAGCAGACCATCCAAGCTCAGCAGGATGCTGCTGAACAGGCTGCTCTCGCGCGGCAGGAACAACAGGCGCAGACTGTTCCAATCGGGCAGAGAAACCTTCTTTGTAACATCCCTACTACGCGCTCTGCCATTGTTCCTCCATCCTGCACCAGGCAGGACTTCGAGATCAAGCCTGCTTTAATTGGTCTAGTACAGAGAAAGGTGTTCTCTGGTCTCTCTACAGAAATTCCAATGGAGCAAATTGAGAGCTTCGAAAAAGTCTGCAGTTTCACTCGCGCGAATGGTGTTCCACCAGATTACATCAGGTGCATGTTATTCCCATTCTCTCTTGATGGAAAAGCTGCACGGTGGTTGAACTCTCTCCCTACCGGCTCTCTCATTCATGGGAACATGTCCGATCAGCGTTCCTCAGCCATTTCTACTCTAAGGCGAGAACAGCTGCATTGAAGAACAAGATCACCTCCTTCAGACAGCTCATTGATGAGCCTTTCTGCGACGCATGGGAGCGCTTCAATGACTATCGCAGAGAATGTCCTCACCATGGATTTGATGATGATTACCTTCTGGACATTTTCTATGATGGCGTGGACTGGAAATACCAAGGTGCTCTAAACTCTGCGAGAAATGGAGACTTCATGACTCAAACCACTGATGGAGCATTTAAGCTGATTGAGAACATATCTGCTAGCTCAGCTAATAAGAAAGAGGAGAGTGATTTCTCCATGAAAGGGAACAGTTCCGACACCCAGAAAATAGATGAGCTGACTGCCAAAGTTGATCAGCTACTGAAAAACAACCAAGGGCACGTCTTCAGCATGGAGCAAGCTACGACCGGGCATATTCAGAACCAGAACAAGCGACAACCGCAGAGCAATCAGCAAGCTGTTCCAGCTAACGGGAACAGTCAACCAGATGAGTTCAAGGGTCTCAGTATGATGATGCAACAGCTTTTGCAGGGTCAGCAGGTTCAGGCCAAGGTCATGAATCAGGTAACGACGAAAATGGACACCAGGATGGGCAACATGTTCACTGAGCTGAATAACAAGTATGACACTCTTGCGATCCACCTAAGAAAGATCGATGTTCAGCTTGCTCAAACAGCTGAGAGTGTCAAGAGGCAACAAGAGACGCTCCCTGGAAAAACTGATAAAAATCCTAGGACTGAGCACTGTAGAGCAGCCGTTCGCTGATACTGTTCTAGGCACAGAAGAGAACACAGAGCAGTCTGCTAGATCTGGAGTGACTGCTCCTAGCGAACCTGCTGAAACTCCACCAGTGCGAGACTATGTTCCTAAGGTTCCCTATCCAATTCCACCTAAACATCTGATGGATCCCATTAGTGAAGAGCAGCTGATAGGTTTTAACAAGATGGTGAGAAGGCTTCCAAAAGAACTTGCATTCGAAGATGCTCTGCAGATTCGGTCATTGCTCAAGTTCTTTAAAAACTGTAGAGAGACTCAAGAGGAGATCAAGGTCCTCTATACCAAAGCACTGTCTACACCAGCACTAAAGGTATTGCCTAAGGTTGATGATCCTGGAAAATTTGTTTTCCCATATTCCATCGCAGGAGCGACCTTCAAGGACGCTCTTTGTAACTCTGGTTCTTGTGTGAATCTCGTCTCAAAGGCTATTGTTAACGGTTTGGGTATTGCCGATGTTGAGCGTTCTCAGGTGACCCTGACCTTTGCAAACTCTTCCAGAGCAGTCCCATATGGAACCATCTGCAGCCTTCATGTTCAAGTAGGGGAATGCATTGTTCCTACTGAGTTTGAAGTTGTTGAGATGAACAAGGATCATGAGATGCCTTTGATATTTGGAAGGACATTCATGGCTACTGTTGGAGCAACCATCGATATGCCCAACAAGAGAGTCTGCTTCTCCAACACCAACAAGAAAGTTTTCTACAAGGCTGTACCCACCAGATCTTTCTCATCACACGCCTCTTGCATCTCAGTGTTTGATGTAGAAAATTTGAAGGTTGTTCCAGAGAAGGAGCATGGTGATAAGGGTGAGAGCAGGCTGTTCTCTGATGAAGATCCTAGCACTGATCCTACTAAATTCAGAGGGAATTCAAGGGTGAAACAGAAAGTCCAAAAGAAAATGGTCAAGGGAGATCCTACAATGACTTTGATACCTCTCAAGTGTGATGAGAACTCCATTGAGTATGAGGTAAAGTGCAAGGGTACCTCCAAACCGTTCTCTAAAGTCAGAGCCATTATCACACATGAGCTGAAGGAGAAAGGGGAAGATGCTGTGAAAGGGTTGTTGAGCAGGGTTTTGAAGCTGAACATGTCTGATTGTGGAGCTTGTTTTGGAACAAGCCCTCCTGCTCAACCCGACTGATCCCAGTCACCAAGTCAAGCTAGAGACTTAAACCAAGCACTTAGTGGGACGCAACCCACTGGTAAGTGTAAATATAACTTGGTTTTATTTTTGGTTGCTTATTTTCGTTTTAGTTTATTGAGTCTCAGGTCAAAAAGCAAAAAAATCCGAGATACTTCAAAAATTATGGGTTGCAGAAACGGAACAACCTGCCCCCTGAAAAGAGCGGTTGTTCCAGGTGACCATCTGACGATATAACACCAATATTTGCATGGAGCACCCGCTCCACTCAGGTAAGTATCTCAACCAAAAAAAAATGTTTATTCTTGTTTTCACCTTCTTTCTGATTTATTTTCACACCAGGGATAGTGTGAAGTAAGTCTGGGGGAGGGTTTTCGTCGTTTACTAACTCGTTTCTTTCTTTTGTTTTTCTTTTGGGTCACTTTGAGACTGTTTTTATGATCCAGTCAGTCAAAACTTTGTGGGAATTAGGACCTTATTTCGTGTTGATCACTGACCACCTCGTGCTTTACTTATCTTATTCAGTGACCTTAGCAGTGGTGAAAGACACACATGTGGACCTGGAACATCCTGACATATCTCACATGATTCTCCGGAAGTTCTCAGCCGATCAGGTTACACTGGGTAGACTTAACTCCATCTTACTTGAACCTAATCTTGACTGAAATTCTTCTTGTTATGGGCATTAGATCAGGGAAACGAGAACACACTCCGGACTTCTTATCCTTTTTATCCATCTTGCTGATCATGAGTGGCTAGCTCATTTTTACCTAGTTCCCACCTGCACCTTAGCCTTTATTCCACCTTCAAGCATTTGTTTTTCAGTGTCATATGTGCAGATAAGTGCAAAAAGGTCGGAGCGGAAATGATCAACGCAGCCTCCTACTCGTCACTGGTGCAGAAATTCTGTCAGAAAGGAGAACAAGCATATTAATGGAGCAACCGCTCCATAACCAATGAACTTCGCAAGAGAAGGGAGAACCAGAATGGTTGCGAAATCAGAACCACCAGTGGCACTCAGAACCATCATGTATGACCTCCTTCTTCGTCACATCACCATATCAGTCTTCAAAAAAAAAAAAAAAAAAAAAAAACCAAATGAAGGTGATGGAGAAGGGTATGAAATCAAAGAAACATGAACCACTGGGAAGATCGAGCAAAGGAGTGGGTACCAAAAGGAAAGTGGAACGCAGAACAATCAGTTGCCTGTTCCGTCATCAGAACAGTCGCACCAGATAGAGCAAAAACGAGTAGAGGCAGTGGACATCAATGGATCTATCCTCTCATGCCATTTTGTGTGATATCATGCATCCTCTTCAATGAAATGGTAGCCCCTAAACACTCTTAACTCCACCATTAAATAGCCTGTTCCACACCTAGACCGTCTACCCTGAATGATGCCTGTGATGAGAAGCTCACGCTACTCTTAAATGAATGTAGGGAGTTCTGTCTCGATAGTGTTGTTTTTCAGGTTTGAGATGAAGAGTATGGAGCCGATTTTTGAACAGCAGTCAGTGGGGTTCCGGTAAGGGTGTGTTGTCCTAGTTTTACTGCTTGTATGGTTCAGAGATTCGTGGTTAAAGTATGTTTGCTGAGAATAGGAGAGTTCCCACACTTTCAAACCTTTCTCCCTGTTCTTGATACTTGACATTGTTTGAGGACAAACAAGGATCTAAGTCTGGGGGAATTGATATATGGTGTTTTATACATCTTGTATATATGCTTTTCAATTGTTTTTCAAGTCTTTATCGAGTCTTCCTAGTCTTTTTCGAGTCATTACAGGTCTGGAGTTGCATTGGAGGGGAGATGGACCAGCTGGAACAAAAGAGGCAGAAAACAGTGCAAATTGGTGATTTTCACGCAGAACAGTCTTGATGACTGTTCCAAATAGCGAAGCAACCCGAATGACTGTTCCGAGTGCCTGTTCCAGCGGCAGAGATTTTTAAGGAAACTACAACCTATTTCGGAATTTGCCCTAATCTCTCTATTTTCTCTCTCAGCCGCATGTGGCTTGGATATATCTTCTTTTTCTGTTTCTTTTGATTATTTCTACGCTTTTTCTTTGAGAAGAAACCAGACCTTAGAGTTGGAGACTTGAGATTTTGCTACTTTGTAAAGGGAGAAGACCATCTTTCTCGATTTAGAGAAGAACCCCCTGAACCCTATTACTTTATTTCAGTCATATTTCATGTTGGTTTATACCTCTGTCTCTGTGTTTTCTTGTTTCATGGCTGAATAGTTAGCTTGCTTAGTCTAGGGTGTTAGGGTGTTAGATCCGTGAGCTTGACATAAATAAGTTATAAATCGATTGTCTTCATTCACTGTTGTTCTTAAGGCTTGCATCAAGTTAACCACTTAGTGCCTGATTCTAGATTTAATCTATTCATCAAAAGTGTTATAGGTTGCTAGACATAACTTGAATGAGCATCATATCCCTAACCAGCAAAAGTAGATGTTAGGGTGTTTTGTGAACATATCGGACTTGATCTCTATTTCTTGCTGTCGCGTCTTGATCCAAACGAGAGTTTAGGTATCAAGATCGATCAGCATAGGGGGCAGTACCACGACAGTGGACTGTTCTATTTGAGTGAACCGAGTTCTAGACTTGCTCTTAATTGAACTTGAATAATTGTTTGGCTCACACTTGTTTAACACCCGATCAAACCACCCTAGGCTAGAATTTTAATTATCTGAATACTTTAATTAATCTTGTTACTTGTTTCTCACGAAACCCTCAAATCTTAAAATCCCAATATTGTTTTAGCTAAGTATTGATCCCATAAAGATAAAGTGTAACCGTTGGTCTCTGTGGATTCGATCCTAAAGTGCTACATCGACATACCATTCGATTGTGGTAGTGTGCACATTAGGTTAATTGGTGTGCGTATACACGTAATATCAATAGATCAGCCCACTGTCGTGGTGCTTCACCTTTTGTCAATCGATCTCAGTACCTAAACTGTCTGTTGGACTGAGATGTGATGACAAACATTAAGATCAAGTCCGATATGTTCACAAAACACCCTAACATCTACTTTCGCTGGTTAGGGATATGATGCTCATTCAAGTTATGTCTAGCAAACTTTTGATGAATCGATTAAACCTAGAATAAGGCACTAAGTGGTTAACTTGATGCAAGCCTTAAGAACAACAGTGAATGAAGACAACCGATTTATAACTTATTTATGTCAAGCTCACAGATCTAACACCCTAGACTAAGCAAGCTGACTACTCAGCCATGAAGCAAGAAAACACAGAGACAGAGATATAAAGCAACATGAAATATGACTGAAATAAAGTAATAGGGTTCAGGGGGTTCTTCTCTAAATCGAGACAGATGGCCTTCTCCCTTTACAAAGTAGCAAAATCTCAAGTCTCCAACTCTAAGGTCTGGTTTCTTCTCAAAGAAAAAGCGTAGAATGTAAAAAGAAAGAGAAAAATATGATATATCAAAGCCACAGGCGGCTGGGAGAGAAAAATGGGATAATTAGGGTAAATCCTGTAATGACTTGTAGTTTCCTTAAAACTCTCTGCCGCTGGAACAGGCAGTCGGAGCAACCCGCTCTATCCAGAACAGTCACTCGGGTTGCTCCGCTATCCGGAACAGGCATCAAGACTGTTCTGCGTGAAAATCACCAAATTGCACTGTTTTCTGCCTCTTTTGTTCCAGGTGGTTCATCTCCCATCCAGTGCAACTCCAGACCAGTAATGACTCGAAAAGGACTACGAAGACTCGATAAAGACTTGAAAACCAATTGAAAAGCATATATACAAAATGTATATAACACCATATATCAATTCCCCCTGACTTAGATCCTTGTTTGTCCTCAAACAATGTCAAGTATCAAGAACATGGAGAAAGGTTTGAAAGTGTGGGAACTCTCCTATTCTCAGCAACCATACTTTAACCATGAATCTCTGAACCATACAAGCAGTAAAACTAGGAAACACACCCTTACCGGAACCCCACTGACTGTTGTTCAGAAATCGGCTCCATACTCTTCATCTCAAACCTGAAAAAGCAACACTATCGAGACAAAACTCACTACATTCATTTAAGAGTAGCATGAGCTTCTCATCACAGGCATCATTCAGGATAGATGGTCTAGGCGTGAAACAGGCTATTTAATGATGGAGTTAAAAGTGTTTAGGGGCTACCATTTTATTAAAGAGGATGCAGGATATCGCACAAAATGGCAAGAGAGGATAGATCCATTGATGTCCACAGTCTCTACTCGTTTTTGCTCTATCTGGTGCAACTATTCTGATGACGGAACAGGCAACTGATTATTCTGCGTTCCACTTTCCTTTTGGTACCCAATCCTTTGCTCTATCTTCCCAGTGGCTCATGTTTCTTTGATTTCTTCCCCTTCTCCATCACCTTATTTTGGTTCTTTTTTTTTTTTTGAAGAATGATATGGTGATGTGACGAAGAAGGAGGTCATACATGATGGTTCTGAGTGCCACTGGTGGTTCTGATTTCGCAACCATTCTGGTTCTCCACCTCTGCTCTTGCGCAGTTCATTGTGAGATATGTCAGGATGTTCCAGGTCCACATGTGTGTCTTTCACCACTGATAAGGTCACTGAATAAGGTAACTAAAGCACGAGGTGGTCAGTGATCAACACGAAATAAGGTCCTAATTCCCACAAAGTTTTGACTGACTCGATCATAAAAACAGTCTCAAAATGACCCAAAAGAAAAACAAAAGAAAGAAACGAGTTAGTAAAACGACGAAAACCCTCCCCCAGACTTACTTCACACCATCCCTGGTGTAAAAATAAATCAGAAAGAAGGTTAAAACAAGAATAGACATTTTTTTGGTTGAGATACTTACCTGAGTGGAGCGGGCGCTCCATGAAAATTCTAGGTGTTCTATCGTCATATGGTCGCCTGGAACAGCCGCTCTTTTCAGAGGGTAGGTTGTTCCATTGCTGCAACCCAGAATTTTTGAAGTATCTCGGGTTTTTTTGCTTTTTGACCTGAGACTCAATAAACTAAAACAAAAAATAAGTAAACAAAAACAAAACGAACTTATATGTACACTTACCAGTGGGTTGCCTCCCACCAAGCGCTTGGTTTAAGTCACTAGCTTGACTTGGTGATAGGGATCAGTCTGGTTGAGCAGGAGGGCCTGTTCCAAAACAAGCAATCAAACATGTTCAGCTTCAAAACCCTGCTCAACAACCCTTTCACAGCAGCTTCCCCTTTCTCCTTCAGCTCATGTGTGAGAATGGCTCTGACTTTAGAGAACGGTTTGGAGGTACCCTTGCACTTTACCTCATACTCAATGGAGTTCTCATCACACTTGAGAGGTATCAAAGTCATCCTAGGATAACCCTTGACCCTTTTCTTCTGGACTTTCTGTTTCACCCTTGAATTCCTTCTGAATTTAGTAGGATCAGTGCTATGATCTTCATCAAAGAACAGCCTGCTCTCACCCTTATCACCATGCTCCTTCTCTGGAACAACCTTCAGCTTTTCTACATCAAATACTGAGATGCAAGAGGCGTGTGATGAGGAAGATCTGGTGGGTACAGCCTTGTAGAAAACTTTCTTGTTAATGTTGGAGAAGCAGAGTCTCTTGTTGGGCATATCGATGATTGCTCCAACAGTAGCCATGAATGTCCTTCCAAATATCAAAGGCATCTCATGATCCTTGTTCATCTCAACAACTTGAAACTCAGCAGAAACAACGCATTCCCCTACTTGAACATGAAGGTTGCGGATGGTTCCATATGGGACTGCTCTGGAAGAGTTTGCAAAGGTCAGGGTCAGCTGAGAACGCTCAACATCAGCAATACCCAAATCGTCTACAATAGCCTTTGAGACGAGATTCACACAAGAACCAGAGTCACAAAGAGCGTCCTTGAAGGTTGTTCATGCGATGGAACATGGAAAAGCAAACTTTCCAGGATCATCAACCTTAGGCAATACCTTCAGGGCTGGTGTAGACAGTGCTTTGGTATAGAGGACCTTGATCTCTGCTTGAGTCTCTAAAGTTTTTAAAGAACTTGAGAATAGATGAATCTGTAGAGCATCTTCAAATGAAAGTTCTTTAGGAAGCCTTGTCACCATCTTGTTAAAACCTATCAGCTGCTCTTCACTAATGGGATCCATCAGATGTCTAGGTGGAATTGGATAGGGAACCTTAGGAACATACACTTGCACTGGTGGAGTTTCAGCAGGTTCGCTAAGAGCAGTTACTGTAGAGCTAGTAGGCTGCTCTGCTCTCTCTTCTGCGCCTAGAACAGTCTCAGTGAACGGCTGCTCTATTGCATTACAGTTCTCAGTCCTAGGATTTTTATCAATTCTTCCATGGAGCGTCTCTTGTTGCCTCTTGACACTCTCAACTGTTTGAGCAAGATGAACATTGATCTTTCTTATGTGGATCGCAAGATTGTCATAGTTGTTATTCAGCTCAGTGAACATGTTGCCCATCCTGGTGTCCATTTCCGTGGTTACCTGATTCAACGCCTTGGCCTGAACCTACTGACCCTGAAAAAACTGTTGCTTCATCATACTCAGACCCTTCATCTCATCTGATTGATTGTTCCCGGTAGCTGGAACAACTTGCTGATTGTTATGCGGTTGTCGCTGGTTCTGGTTCTGAATCTACCCGGCCGTAGCTTGCTCCATGTTGAAGACGTTCCCTTGGTTGTTTTTCAGTAGCTGATCAACCTTGGTAGTCAGCTCATCTATTTTCTGGGTGTCAGAACTGTTCCCTTTCTTGGAGCAATCACTCTCCTCTTTCTTATTAGCTGAGCTAGCAGCCATGTTCTCAATCAGCTTAAACGCTCCATCAGTGTTTTGAGTCATGAAGTCTCCATCGCTCGCAGAGTTTAAAGCACCTTGGTATTTCCAGTCCTCACCATCATAGAAAATGTCCAGGAGGTAATCATCATCAAATCCATGGTGAAGACATTCTCTCCGATAGTCATTGAAGCGCTCCCATGTGTCGCAGAAAGGCTCATCAGTGAGCTGTCTGAAGGAGGTGATCTTATTCCTCAATGAAGCTGTTCTCGTCTTAGAGTAGAAATGCCTGAGGAACGCTGATCGGACCTGTTCCCATGAAGTGAGAGAGCCGGTAGGGAGAGATTTCAACCACCGTGCAGCTTTTCCATCAAGAGAGAATGTGAATAACATGCACCTGATGTAGTCTGGTGGAACACCATTCACACGAGTGAAACTGCAGACTTTTTCGAAGCTCTCAATATGCTCCATTGGAATTTCTGTAGGGAGACCAGAGAACACCTTTCTCTGTACTAGACCGATCAAAGCAGGCTTGATCTTGAAGTCCTGCCTGGTAAAGGGTGGATGAACAATGGCAGAGCGCGTAGTAGGGATGTTACACGGAAGGTTTCTCTGCCCGATTGGAACAGTCTGCGCCTGTTGTTCCTGCCGCGCGAAAGCAGCCTGTTCAGCAGCATCCTGCTGAGCTTGGATAGTCTGCTGCATTTGAATCATCTGCTGTTGCATCAGTTGCATTGCTGCAGCGAGATCATCCTAATTGGCGTGATCACCCATAGTGGTGTCTGTAATAACCCTCACGAGCAGATAGAATTTTGGTCGAGAAAATTCTTTAAGATCAGTTTGAAGATTGATCGATTAGAATTTAAATAAAAATCGACACGGTGAATTAATCTCTCAACGGGCTGTATTTTGGTCGAAAAGCCATCTCTTGATGGTTCTTGTCGAGTGTTAATTATTATTGTCGATTTTTATTCATGCTAGTCGAGTTTATTCAGAGCAGGACGAGATTCAAATGATGAAAAATATTTAGTCGAAACAGTCCGAAAAATATCGACAAAACTCTTAAAATTATTTCTGAACAGTCACATGCCTTGCACTTTCTAGCCTACTTGCTTTCTCAGTAATTAGGTCACATGACAAGCACCTACTTGTTTACCTGCTTGCTTATTAGAAGTCACATGCTGGTCACAAGCTGTTTGCTTCAGTTGCTTGCAGCTTTTTTCTTGTAAGGGAAAGGTGAGCTGCTTGTGCTGAAGCTGGTTGCCACATGTTTCTCCAAACTACCACTTTGTGTAAAGAGAAAACCCTGAGCTGAAGCAACCCCATATGGTATAAAACATATTATTCTCTCCTCTGGACGTCCTGTTACTGCAAGAAAAACCAGAGAAAATTCAGAGAGAAAGAGAGAAAGAAAAGAGAAAAATCTATGAGAAAAATTAGTTGAAAAATTCAGAAAAAAATCAGGGAAGAGAAGTGAGCTTGGACGACCCTTTCTCACCATCCTATGACTTTATCCAGTGTGTTCTGGTGTGGTTAAGAGCTGAAAGTTTGGTGTCCAAGAGTTTAGCTGAACTGAATTATCCTTCAACCGAACTGAACTGCTTTGAACTAATTTTTTTTTTAAGTACGGGTTCCATATGATATTAGTCCTTGTCCGGACGAACTAACTATCGGGTATTGCTTTTTCGGGTTGAAAAGCCTAGAGTGATATCTGATAGGAGCGTTGGTGTTCTTTGGTTGTTGGTCTGAGGCGATCATAAGTATTCTGAGAACCTCAGATCGACCATCGAGGAACATCGACCGTGTCATTTCCGGTCATCTACGATCAGGGGTGTCACAAAGGTGGTATCAGAGGTGGTATCAGAGCATGGGACTTGTTTCAAATGTTTTTCGAGTCAAAATGAGTCACAAGGATAACTAGGATATGCTGGCTGGTTCCTTCATTTTAGAATAGATAGTCATGGGTAGTTACCTAACCTGATCTTTCATAGCAGAAGCACCAAGAAAAGCTTGAACGGGTGAACCGTACTTATCGATGTTGCTATCATCATGCTCGAGTTTTCTACTCTCATGGCCGGGTTCACTACCGTCCTTTTAGGAGTCACTAACGTCATGCCTTCCTGCCGTTATTTTGAGTTCTAGTGGGGATGCCAATTCTTTAGAGAGATATATGGGACATAATTGATACATCGAATACATCTCCAGACTCGTGTGTTAGCGATGTCAAGGTGGGTGTTGATTGTGATCCGATTCAGAGAGATTCGACTACACATGATCACTCAGATGCCCTTGTTCTACCTTCTGCTCATGTTGATCCAGTTTATGATGAGCCGTACCAGGACCAGAGCCGTACAATCCTGAATTGTTCATCATTTGTTTTAAGCTTAGAATTGATAGCTCCACTTTATTACAAGATGGTAGAAGCACATGAAGCATTTTGTTTGCAATGAGACATCATGAAGCTTATGATGCAAAGAAGAAGAAGTTGGGACCATAAGATACTGAAGAAGCACTAAACCGTTTGAGGTATACTTTGGCTTGAGGCAGATTTGGGATGAAACACCCAGAGCAAAACATTTACGTGGCCAATGTTCAGAGAATTACATGAAGGATTTGTTAGCAAGCTATTTGGAGATGAACGCGATGAGTTGTTACTCGAGAGTCAAGAATTACTTCAGAGAGGTGAGATCGAGTTGGACAGATCTCAAGAGTTTAAGAAGTAGAATTTTCTACACAAGATATGGGACCGATTGAAGATTCAGTTTACGGAGTTGGTACAGTGGGATGTTTCCGCCAGAAGGTTCAGGTCGAGTTAATCATATACAACAATTTCAGCATCGAGATATGTTGTCGAGTGAATTTCATTCATCGATTATGGTTTGAAGAATAAGCCAAAGATCATACGGAAAATCTTTGGGAACTTAGCCAAGAATTTTGGAGTAGATAAAAGACCATGGAGTTTCAAACCTTTGAGGAGATGTTAGAGTATGACGTGAATGTTAAAGAAGCTATTATTGCTGAAGAAGTTATCCAAGTCATGCATACTGTCTATTTTCCAACCGGTGCAAATCAAAGGTCAGTTTCAAGCACTGAGTTAAGTAAGTCGTTGGGGATGATTTTTGGTGTACATTTCATCGGATCAAGATCGAGGACCTTGAGCCGTTATGGTTGTGACTCGAAAGGATAGAATGGTCGTGATTGTCAAAGTGTGGGAAATCCTGGAACGCTTTCATCATTCGCGCTTTGGTGGTTCTTGTGAAGAGTTAGGATTTTAGGTGACCCTTCCTCATGAAGTTACCCGATCTATGTTATCTATACCTAAGATAACACTTGTTGAACTTGTCCGCTTTTCCTTACCGTTAGTCCACATCCAAGTGTTAGGCTATCTGGGAAGAGCCTACACTTTATAGTTGACTGGACCGTCAAAACCCCTGAAAGGTCCAATCACAGGTTTGCTTCTTATCCCATTGTGTGTTGTGTGCATTTTTAAAATTTTATGAATGATTGAAATTAAAAAAAAATGTGAATTGTGATCAAGATGTCGTAAGAGACCTTGCCTATGGATGGAATTTTCCGTCCATATTGTGTTTGATTCGGGAACCACACGTAGTTGTAGTTCCCGAGTAGTGTCATAGTTGTAAGTAGGATTCACTTTAGTGAATTCAGTACCCGTTCTTATTCTTGGAAGTACTGACTGCCAGTTAAAATTTGTGGTATGCCTTTCCCCATTCCTTGGTACTTCCGTTAGAGCGGTATGTTTCTATCTAGAATGAGATTGGCTATCTAGTTACCAAGCTCAATTAGGATATTAAGGAAAGAAGTCTTTTGAAGAGGACCAGTTATTGTTGGCCTACAATGGTATACTACTAAGTGTTCGAGTATCACTCAAATCAGTCTGGCGTGTTGAAGAACGTTTGGGAAAAGGTGAAGAAGTGTACTCTAGTAACTTGATCGTTTAAAAAGTAGAAGATGAAAAGGAGCAGAGTAGAAGACAGTCTGATAATCAGGGAAGATGAAGATGTGTTTAAGGCATTGAAAGGATGGTCGACATCTAAAAAAAGTAACATGTTCAGTATTCTTGTTGAACATGAATTCACTGCACTAGCCTAGGGATTTCACCGAGGGGTTCTTGTCGAGTTCTAGTAGTAGTTAGAAGATTATGAAGAGCATTTCAGATAGATCAGAAGTGTAAAGAATACTGTAAGTGAAATTATTCTTGGAATGGGTGAGTGTGTTTATTTGAGAGTAGCACCCCTGGTCTGAATCATATTGGTGTGATTGATCGTGCATGTTCTTGTTTGATTCTTGCACGGTTAATCAAGTTAACATTGACTAGACTGGAGATGTTACATTCACGTATGGCACATCACCTCACGTTCCAAATTTCATGTTGTTGTTATGGGGGAGAGCCAGATAGAAAAGGTTGAGAAGTAATAGTCTACAGATACAAGATTGTTAGAAAAAGTATGCAGACCGAAGTTGACAAGAATTGTGCAGAGTAAAGAATTTGGTTATCTTGAAAGTGGCTGCTCAGAAAAGAAAGGATCGATTGGGGGAATCAAGGGATCGACCATGAGTTGTTTTGATATGGGCAGATTAAGATAAGGTTAGATCTAATATCCAGAACTCCTTTCAGAGACTGTTCAGTAAAGAGTGTACAGCTACGTTTTTAGAATTCGGGGACGAATTCTTTTGAGGGGGGAAGAATGTAATAACTCTCACGAGCAGATAGAATTTTGGTCGAGAAAATTCTTTAAGATCAGTTTGAAGATTGATCGATCAGAATTTAAATAAAAATCGACACAGTGAATTAATCTCTCGACGGGCTGTCTTTTGGTCGAAAAAACATCTCTTGATGGTTCTGGTCGAGTGTTAATTATTATTGTCGGTTTTTATTCATGCTAGGCGAGTTTATTCAGAGCAGGACAAGATTCGAATGATGAAAAATATTTAGTCGAAACAGTCCGAAAAATATCGACAAAACTCTTAAAATTATTTCTGAACACTCACATGCCTTGCACTTTCTAGCCTACTTGTTTTCTCAGTAATTAGGTCACATGACATGCACCTAGTTGCTTACCTGCTTGCTTATTAGAAGTCACATGCTGGTCACAAGCTATTTGTTTCAACTGCTTGCAGCTTTCTTCTTGTAAGGGAAAGGTGAGCTGCTTGTGCTGAAGCTGGTTGCCACATGTTTCTCCAAACTACCACTTTGTGTAAAGACAAAACCCTGAGCTGAAGCAACCCCATATGGTATAAAACATCTTCTTCTCTCTTCTGGACGTCCTGTTACTGCAAGAAAAACAGAGAAAATTCAGAGAGAAAGAGAGAAAGAAAAGAGAAAAATCTGTGAGAAAAATTAGTTGAAAAATTCAGAAAACAATCAGGGAAGAAAAGTGAGATTGGACGACCCTTTCTCACCATCCTGTGACTTTATCCAGTGTGTTCTGGTGTGGTTAAGAGCTGAAAGTTTGGTGTCCAAGAGTTTAGAATCATCCAAGTTCTTTAGCATTGGATTTTATCGGTAAGAACATATGGGTTTGATGAGATCAGTTTTGCTTGAGCTTCAGTTCTTGTTAGGTAACCAAAACGATTTGGTCTGTTTCTGATCTTGAACCTATCATGGGTATCTTGTCCTGATCAGGTTAGACGTGTGTTCAGATTGAAGTTTATATCAACCAAGTTCATCTTAAAGCTTGAGGAAATCGGTAAGCCATAGCTACTAGTTCAGAGAAGTTTTGTTTGGAACAAGTGGAATGATTTGTTAAGCTTCCTGTCTAGACTAGTTTTTAAACCTGTATGTGGATTGATCTTGGTTCAGTTATGTCCCTTAGATATTTTTTTAAAGGCTTAGCTGAACTGAATTATCCTTGAACCGAACTGAACTGCTTTGAACTAAACTGAGTAGAGTTTCTGTTGGAATAAACCTGACTGATTTTGTATCCACACATTCTGAATCAGGAGTGAAATGGAGTGTTATTAGTTGAGCTCGAGTCTTGTCTTCCCTAGCCAATCTCATGGAATCAAAGGTGAGTCTAGATAGATGATTGTTGAGTAGTGAATGAATATTTCCTGATTGAGCGTATTGATTGTAGATGATTGATAGGCTTTGTCTCTAGATCAATATTGAATTGGTAAGGTGTTTAGTTAGTGTAAACACTTATTAAATATTTATGAATGATCATAGAGGTTTATTCCAAACCTTAATACTTGTTCTCAAGTACTAATACATATGTATAGTATTAAGTATAATTAAGTATGGAAGTATTAATCATGTGAAGTCCTATTATAAACATGTCTTCCAAAATATTCCCGTATGAATGATGATTACCGTGAATTAATCCCGCGATATGGAACAAGGTCACGAAGACACGATGATGGGGTCGCACCCTGGAGGCCGTGTAACTGCATGCAGTGTTAGATGTTCAATTTTTGAATATCTGATGGCGATGATGGTGATGCTAACTCGCTAGACTCGTTTAACCTTTGTGGTTTCTCGGGTCTGGTATATATATATATATATAAATATGATTATATGAATGATATGAGAAACGGAAATAGAAAGTGAGGTATATGATTAGATTCACAATGATGGAAGAATATTCCTTATATATAAATATCCATATATGAAATATATTTCCACTGCATACAAATGAAGTTGATTGCTTGAGATATTATTAATATATGTTGGGGTGCGGGACTAGGTTCACTGAGTAAACTAGTTACTCATGACTCATTTGTGATACAGGTAACCAATAGGTGGGAGACCTTACTCTAGGACAGGAAGGAGCATCATTAGCCAGCGGTAGTTTTATTATCCTTGCAAAGTCATTTTGATATATCTTATGAATCAGATTTGTAAACCGAAAACCTCGAGGTTAATTTATAACAAATTTTGTAAGATGATTTTGAATGATATATAAATAATGCTTTTTTAAAAGTCCTTGTCCGGACGAACTAACTATCGGGTATTGCTTTTTCGGGTTGAAAAGCCTAGAGTGATATCTGATAGGAGCGTTGGTGTTCTTTGGTTGTTTGTCTAAGGCGATCAGAAGTATTCAGAGAACCTCGGATCGACCATCGAGGAACATCGACCGTGTCATTTCCGGTCATCTACGATCGGGGTGTCACAAGTGTCGGTTTGCCTTGGCTGTTGACGATTTGTTCTTTCTAACCTTGCTAGCTCCTGGTTGGTAAGTGTAACCAATTGTCCTTGTGCGTTTCTCCGAGTATGTCTACTTGTCATGCACCTGAAACATTAGTTACAACAAAAAAGGATAGAGCAAGTTAGAGGTCTTAGACCAAATAAATAACCAAAACATAAAGGTAAAAAGATGGTCCCCGGCAACGGCGCCAAATTGATATTACGTGTATACGCACACCAATTAACCTAATGTGCACACTACCACAATCGAATGGTATGTCGATGTAGCACTTTAGGATCGAATCCACAGAGACCAACGATTACACTTTATCTTTATGGGATCAATACTTCGCTAAAACAATGATGGGTTTTGAGATTAAGGTTTCGTAACAAGCAAGTAATAAGATTAATTAAAGATTTCAGATGATTAAAATGCTAGCCTAGGGTGGTTTGGTCTGATGTTAAACAAGTGTGAGCCAAACAATTATTCAAGTTCGATTAAAGACCATTCTAGAACTCGGATCACTTAAGATAGATCAGCCCACTCTCATGGTGCCTCACCTTTTGTCAATCGATCTCAGTACCTAAACTGTCGTTTGGACTGAGATGCGATGACAAACATTAAGATCAAGTCCGATATGTTCACAAAACAACCTAACATCTACTTTCGCTGGTTAGGGATATGATGCTCATTCGAGTTATGTCTAGCAACCTATAACACTTTTGATGAATAGATTAAACCTAGAATCAGGCACTAAGTGGTTAATTTTATGCAAGCCTTAAGAACAACAGTGAATAAAGACAATCGATTTATAACTTATTTATGTCAAGCTCACAGATCTAACACCCTAACACCCTAGACTGCGCAAGCTGACTACTCAGCCATGAAGCAAGAAAACACAGAGACAGAGATATAAAGCAACATGAAATATGACTGAAATAAAGTAATAGGGTTCAGGGGGTTCTTCTCTAAATCGAGAGAGATGGTCTTCTCCCTTTACAAAGTAGCAAAATCTCAAGTCTCCAACTCTAAGGTCTGGTTTCTTCTCAAAGAAAAAGCGTATAATGTAAAAAGAAAGAGAAAATATGATATATCAAAGCCACAGGCGGCTGAGAGAGAAAAATGGGATAATTAGGGCAAATCCCGTAATGACTTGTAGTTTCCTTAAAAATCCATGCCACTGGAACATGCACTCGGAGCAACCCGCTCTATCCAGAACAGTCACTCGGGTTGCTCCGCTATCCGGAACAGTCATCAAGACTGTTCTGCGTGAAAATCACCAAATTGCATTGTTTTCTGCCTCTTTTGTTCCAGCTGGTCCATCTCCCATCCAACGCAACTCCAGACCTGTAATGACTCGAAAAAGACTAGGAAGACTCGATAAAGACTTGAAACCAATTGAAAAGCATATATACAAAATGTATAAAACACTATATATCAATTATACGACTTGTTTGATACGAATCGAGCATCTCTCCAGAGATAATTTTTAAGCCAACTGGAAGTGCTAGAGCAAAATTTCGGGTTTCTTTTATAGTGCTATTATTCTTGTGTCGGATTTACGAGAGTCATCTTCGTGAGATGGCTATGTTTGTTTAGGACGTTCAAGAGTTCGATGCGATCAGCACCAGACTTGGCGGCAGATGTCGCCATTTGAGTTTTTGCGCAAAATATGTATTTGGCTGAGGCGTTTAAATTGTTCATTGTTTTTCGTGACGAAGGTTTCGTTTTGTCTGCCGGGGAAAAACAACTCTTAAGGCATTTTTTGCGACGTCTCGTGATGCCAAAGGTTGATTTTCCCTAACGACTGGTTTATTTTCAAGGACCTGAAAATAATTTGCGGATGAAAATGTTCCGCTTGGTTAAAATGTGTCAGAAACATTGAGGGCGTGGTCAGATGTTTTTGAATTTGAGAGTATACGAGTATACGTATCCACTCCCCCCCCCCTTTTTAGTGTGGGGGGACAGCTGAATTTGCCTTTCGTCAAACTGCCTACGTACTCCTTATCGAGATCAAGCCGTCTCGTAGTTTGGCAGTTGCGAGGTGGTTTGTTTAGTGATAGTATTTTTTTAGATGCATTGCGTTCCAGGTTCTCGGAATTTTTACGCCTTGCATGTTGGCTATTTCGTAGGAGCCTGGTCGAACGACCTTTTTCGATCTTTTAGGGTCCTTCCCAGTTCGCTCCAAGTTTTCCCGCGTTTCGTTTATCGGTGTTTTGGAAGACTTTGCGAAGGACCAAATCCCCTTCGTTGAATTTACGATTCCGTACGTTGGAATTATAATACTTTGCGGCTGCGTGTTGTTAATTTTGGATTCGACTGAGTGCTCGATCTTGGCGCTCGTTAATGAGGTCGAGATCATCTAAGAGCATGGCGTCATTAAGCTCTTCTCGTTCCGGTAGCAATCTTCTTCGAACACTGGGGAACTCGACTTCTGCGGAAATCATGCATTCCGTTTCGTATACCAGAGCAAAAGGCATTTCTCCCCTTCCTCGCCTTCGGGTGGTGCGATGGGACCAGAGGACTCCCTCGAGTTCGTCGGTCCACCTTCCTTTTTTAGCCTTTAGGTGTTTCTTAAGTCCGTCGAGAATGGACTTATTGATTGTTTCAGCTTGTCCATTGCATTGTGGATACCTGGGCGTCGACTTGTTTAGTCGTATCTTCCATTTTTCGTAGAATGCCTCGAACCGGTTGGAGATAAACGGAGATCCGTTATCGGTTACGATCTCATAAGAAACTCCATGCCTACAGATGATGTGTTTCCATACGAAATTTTCAACTTGGACATCTTTTTTACTTGCGTATGAATCTGCCTCTACCCATTTTGAGAAATCGGTGAGGACTAAGAGGAAACGCTTTTGCTTTGAATTGTGCAGAGGTCCGACGATGTCCATGGCCCAACGCATGAAGGGATAGGGTGATGTGATGGAGGAAAGAACTTCGGCTGGTTGTCGGATAGTTCGAGCCTGCCATTGGCATTTTTTGCATTTTTGCACGAATTTCTCCCAATCTCCGATCATCGTTGGCCAGTAGTATCCATGGCGTTTGATTTTCACTGCTAGCGATCTTCCACCGGAATGGTTTCCGCAGGACCCAGAATGTACTTCCTCCATCACTTTTCTCGTTTTTTCTCCTTCCAGACACGTCATGACTGGTCCGGAGAATCTCCATTTGTAAATTTTACCATCGACCGTTACGTAACGCGCAGCCTGCGTTCGGACTTTGCGGGCCGCCCTTTTTTCGGTAAGTAGCTTTCCGTCGGTGATGTAGGCTCGAATCGTCTGCAGCCATGGGGTATCGCAACCGTAATCGGATTGCTCTGATTCTGGTTGTATCGTAATTTCTTCTGCCTCGTCCTCTTGACCTTCTATTAGGTTGACGACGATTTGTGGTCTGATACTCGGGTGTTCGATGAACTCGACCGGAATCAATCTTTTAAGACCTGGGTCGGAACTTGACGCTAGGGCCGCGAGAGCATCTGCATGGACGTTTTCAGAACGAGGAATTCGCGTAAGAGCAAAACAGACAATATCTTGAACTAAATTTTGGACCAGTTTGAGATATGCGTCAATTCTTTTGTCCCGTGCTTCATACTCTCCGCTAAAATGACTTGCCACTAGCTGGGAATCGCAGTAAGCATGGATATTGCGTATCTTCATGCCGTGAGCTAAACGCAGCCCCGCGATGAGTGCTTTGTACTCGGCCTCGTTGTTGGAGGCGTGAAATTCCAGCCTGAACAATTGTTCTAGGATCTCGTTGGTCGGAGATGTGAGGCGGATTCCGATGCCTGATCCTTGCTTGAATGAGGATCCATCGACGTGAAGGAGCCAGGTGGAATTTGGTTCCTCATTGGTTACGGTCCCCATTGGTAGTTCGACCAAGAAGTCCGCGAGCACTTGTGATTTTGTACTCGTTCTCAGACGGTACTCGATATCGTACTCGCTCAACTCAACTGCCCATTTGGCTAGTCGGCCTGACTGACTCGGGCTATGCAGAATCGTCCATAGGGGGAAGGTCGTGAGGATGACGATCGTGTGGGATTGGAAATACGGTCTTAGCTTTTGGGCCGATGTCACGACCGTGCATGCTAATTTTTCCATTAGCGGGTACCTGGAATCGGCATCCAGAAAGGTTTTGCTTATATAGAAAATAGGTTTCTGTTTGCCGCGTTCTTCCCTGATCAGGACGCCGCTCACAGCCGTTGCCGATACAGCGATGTATAAAAACAAAGGTTCCCCCTCCACGGGTTTTGCGAGGACTGGAGGAGAAGCTAAGTATCGTTTCAGCTGCTGGAAAGCATTTTCGCATTCTTCCGTCCATTCAAAATTTTTATTTCCCCGTAGGACATCGTAGAAAGGCAAGCACTTGTTCGTCGACCGCGAAATGAATCGGTTAAGTGCTGCGACTCTACCGATCAGCTTCTGGACTTCCCGCTTATTCTTAGGTGAAGCCATCTCGACCAATGCGTTGATCTGTTTGGGATTAGCTTCGATACCGCGGTATGTAACTAGGTAACCGAGGAATTCTCCTGATGCTACGACGAATCTGCATTTTGTCGGGTTGAGCTTCATGTTATTAGAATTTAGATGTGCGAAACATTCCTCGAGATGTGATACGTGATCTTTTTCTTGGAAAGATTTGACGAGCATATCGTCGATATAAACCTCCATTGTTTTACCGAGTTGTTCGGAGAACATACGGTTCAAGAGTCGTTGGTAAGTTGCGCCAGCGTTTTTGAGGCCGAAGGGCATTACCCTGTAGCAATAAGTTATGCGATCAGTAATGAACGCAGTCTGTTCGTGATCGTCGGGATTCATCATAATTTGATTATAGCCTGAGAAGGCATCCATGAAAGACAGAAGTTTGTTTCCTGCTGTTGCTTCTACCAGCCGATCAATGTGCGGTAGAGGGAAACTATCCTTTGGACAGGCTTTGTTTAGATCGGTGAAGTCCACGCAGACTCGCCATTTCCTGTTTTTCTTTTTGACTACTACAGGGTTGGCGAGCCAGTCTGGATATCTCACTTCTGTTATTGAGCCGACTTTAAGCAATTTTTCGACCTCGTCGTTTACCGCGGAAGCGCGTTCGGGTCCAAGCTTTCGTCGTTTTTGTTTGACTGGTTTGAAAGTCGGATTGATATTAAACTCGTGACATGTTATGTTAATGTCGATCCCTGGCATATCCTTCGCAGCCCACGCCAAAAGTATTGAAATTCTTTTTCAGACAGGTTATGAGTTCTGTCCTCAAGGGCTCGTGGAGATTGACTCCGATCTAGACGCACCACTCCGGGAACGCTTCGTCGAGACACACTGTCACCACAGGTTCGCAAGTTGGTTCGCGTTTTTCCTCTAGGCCCGCGATGTTACGGGACTGCCAGAAGAGTTCCGCTCAATCCTGACTTCGCGAGTTTTTGTCAGAGACCTTTTTCTCCACTTTTCTAGGAGTGGTTTCGAGGTCTGGTCATTTTCGTTTTTGTTCTGCTGCGAAATACACCTGCGATACTCTCGGATTTCCCCATATTACATCAATTCCGTTAGAAGTTGGGAATTTGAGGCAAAGGTGGTATGTTGATGGGATTACACTCATGGCATTCAACCTTGGTGTTCCCATGATAACGTTGTAAGATGCGGGATGGTCAACGACTAGAAACTCTGTGACTCTTGTCACGGTCCCAGTTTTAACTGCGAGATTAATCAATCCGTAGGCTATGGTGGTTTCTCCCAAAAGTCCCAACAGTGGGCTAAGATGTCTCGAGATTTCAGATTGCTCGATCTCCATTTTTTCGAGAGTATCTTTGAAGATGATATCAACCAAACTTCCAGTGTCGATTAACACCCTAGCGATGTCGATGTCGCGAATCGTTAGCTCGATAACAAGGAGATTGTTACGAGGTTTGGCATGATCGACCGCTGCTTCCCCCTTGAATGAGATGACGTTCGCGCACGTCGAGTCTTGCATATCGTTTCTGATCGTTGAGTGGCTTTTGCGGGTTAGATTGATCCGTACCCCCCCCCCTTCCTTCTAGCGCCAAACTGTGGGAACCGAAATTTGCACTGTCGATTTCCGTTTAAATTAGGAAAGTAGGAGAAACTTAGTTATCCTGAGGACCTGGATATCTGCTAATACCATACACCAAACAATCAGAACACGAGATAACAACAACAAAATATAAGAAATCGTAAAAAGAGAGCAAAAAGAAGTCTTATTCCAAATTTGCGTATGAGCATTTACATCAAGGTATAAGCCTGGGCTCGAGAGCTGTCGGTGAGATTCCTACTTCTAGCAACCCTAAGATGGCTAAACCTAAGTGAGTCGCATCTCGAAATAACAAAAATGAAAAATCGTAAGTGGGCTTCGAGTCATGTCATAGGTCTCTTTGGACCGTCTTTTGACTCGAAATGTTTATTACGACTTCTTTCGATAAAAATGAACTTTCCACGGTTTTTATCGCAAAGTTCGATTGGTGACTTCAAATGACGAGAAACATGAAATGGGTTTGCTACGGTCTTCAGGAGATAGCATTAAATGGTAGACGAGAATGCATATATTCGCGTCGTATCGACGTTACGGAAGAGCTCGGTCGCTACGTAGCGATCGAACAGAACGCGCGCTCGTTCGTTACGTAGCGATCGAGCTTGGCTCGAGCTCGGTCGCTACGTAGCAACCGAGCTTGGTTCGAACTTGGTCGCTATGTAGCGACCTTATTCGGGATTTTCTCCGATGTCTCGTGTTTTTGCCGCAAAGCTCTTCGTAAGAACAAATATTTTCCGAAAGAGTATTTGTCGTAAAAAAATTCTCACTTTCTTCTTTGGATGTTTTGAGTGTTAACTTTGTCGCAACCGTTTTTGACCCCGACACTCTTCAAAATCGTCTCTACGTTTAAAGGCTTTCAAAGATGTTTGTCAATAATTAGCTTATAACTGGCGTCTACCTGATGACATTTTACTTCAATATTAAAGCACGTCTATTTTCGTAATTTGACCAAGTTGAAATTGTTTTCATTTCCAATGAGATTCCACAAGCACAAAAGATGCAACACATTAGTTATTATAAACAATAAAATTTAAAATAAACACCAACAAACTTGGAAACGTAAATAACATAAGAACAATACAAGAAAGAAAGATAAAGAAATTTCCCTTCTTGGAAATTTGGTGTTCAAAAATTGAGAGCAATTGACTTTTCTTTTTGTTTCTTTGATTGCTTCATGGGGGTTCCAATCAAGTACTATTAGTCACACCTTTGTTATGTGCACCAGGATTACCACCACCATCCGTTGATATTATGCTGGTGATCGGCAGCTCCTGCATTCCTATTTTCTCCTCCGTCGTTGAAATCACTTCGTCCTTAGCTTTTCCCCAAACGACGCTGTATAGCCCAAAAACGATGAAAACCGCCCCGATTATACTGCATTTACCATATCAAACGACTAATTAACTAACGATTTATCAAAAGATCATTCGTAAAATCATGAATTACATATTATCAACCTTCCGAGATGGATCTTTTCGGCCAAAACTAACGCGCCAAGGAAGGCAGTGATTATCATGCACATGGGACTGAATGACGTCGTAAATACTGGGCCTCGTTCTCTAATCACAATGCTTTGTATGTAATACGCCATTCCCGAACAAACCACTCCCTGATATTAACCATAAAATTTAACTTACTATCACAGAGTACATACACTAGTAATTATTCGTAAATGCTAGAAAACTTACGGAGTAAACAGCTGCGAGCGTGCCCGAGTCCATACCAATTTTCCATGCGCTAAGGTCACGAACCATCACCAGGGAAGCAGCGGTGTTTAAGATCGTCCCCATGCCGCATATCCACATCACTAATGATAGCTCCGCCGGATATTTTTTCAATGTGAATGACTGAAAATTTTACCAAATTTACAGTATTAATGTTTTCTTCAATACCAATGCAAATCTTATGTTTCCAAACATAAAATAACTTCAAAAATCTAGTTTTTTTTTTCTGGACACTTTGTGGTCAAAATGGGAATGTGACTCAATCCATAGACTCGACCAATAAACCGAGTTTTTTATTTTCCGTTTTATCTTAGAATGATTAAAAATAGAGAATTTTCTTCGAATACACCTAAATTTTTTTTGTCACAAATTTAAACCTTAAAAATAAAAATAACCAAAATAAATTTAAATGTTTTATCAAAAAAAGTAAATATATACTTATATCTCTATGATTAATTAATCTAGATATTAGGATTTTGAGTTAAGGAATTAAGTTTAGGGTTTAGGGTTTAAGGTTTAGGGTTTAGAGTTGAGGAGTGGGTTTTCAGGATAAGATTTCAAATTTTAAAATAAAAAAAATGTATTATGCTATTTTGATCATTTTAGTTTTTGAGGTTTATTTTTGTGACAAAAACTTAAAAATGGTTATTCGAGGGAATTTTTTTTAAAAATATCATGATATGAAAACGTATATATGGACATGTAAATACAAAAACAAACTTGGATTTTAATAAAAGTAAATAATGTTTGCTTACTTGTAAAATGAAGAAACCTGCCCAACTGATGATGCTACCCATCACGGCTAATGTTCCCGTAACCCAATGTTGGTCGGTGGTCTCTGAGGAGGATCCGCCATGAATAGAGGTATGAGCGGCCTTGATGAGCTCGATGGCTGGACCTTTGTATAACGTCATTACCATTGCCCCACCCACCGTTATTGCTGTTCCAATCACCTTTGCAAGACTACGTATCTTCTTCAAATTCACAGTTTCTAACCTGATTGTATAAGGTAGATCTATAATCAGTAACAATAAAATTGTGAAAAATTGTTTGTTAATTAGTAAAGATAAAATTGCGAAAGATTTTTTTTTTTAGTAAACATATACTTGTGAATTAACATTTTGTTACTAAATATCGAATCAATTTGTGTACAAAACGATAGGAAGTTCTACTGGATATACTACATTATTAGTTTAGTACAGCTTATTTACCATTTGTGTGATTAGATATTATAATGACACCCATCGTAAAAATCGGAGTAAAAGTAAGTAATAAAAGTAGAAAATGATTATATGCTTGGTTTTGGTAATAAGAAGAAAAATACCTGAAAATGACGGCCATTATGAAGGTGACGGCGGGAAGTGCATTAACAAAGGCAGAACTGTACGTTGCTGATGTGGCTTTCATCCCTATGTAGTAGAAGTTCTGGTCCATAAGCGGTCTGAGTAGACAAGCAACACTTACAACTTGTCAATTTATTATTATTACATATTTTAATCATATGCTTTTATTTTTCATCATTCACTTTAAAGATACGCATAGCTATGAGAAGACGGCAATGGGTGATGATCTCATCAAAGAATATTCGCGACTAGAATCTCTTAGTATGATTCAACTAATTTTTTTTTTTACTTTTTCGATTAAATTAATATAGTTCAGACTAATCTCGGAGGTTTGCAGAAAACAAGGTGCATTTTTTACTTCTTAAAACGTTTTAACGGCCAAAAGAAATTCACAGTAATCTTCCTTGATGGTAGATCATGGCCTTCATTTAAGGGGCAAATCATCTCCCACTCGTATATATTAACCATTAACAATATATTGTTGTTCAAAATTCATTTATAATAAATATTTTAACTTCGTTTATGTATAAGCTTTTAGTTTATCGATTGAGACGGATAAGAATCAAATGTAGAATTTTTTAATGAAAAATAATATCACTTCTTTACGAAAGAAAACACAGCAACATCGTATAAACGTATGTTGCTATGTTATAGAGACACTTACAATCATATAAATGTACTTTTCAAATTATAGTATTATATAAACGTATTATTCAAATTATAGTATTATATATCTCTGCATAAGCTATTACGTGAAAAGGGGATAAAGGTTTTTGTATACGGAGCTTACTCTAGGATTCCGAGGGCAAGGATCCTAAGGAACAATGGCCATGTCATCTTAGGCCTTATTTTCCTGAAAAGTGGAAATAATAGTTATATAAATCACTAATTAATATAGAGACACTTACAATCATATATAGCTTTCATGGCTCTAGATCATATAACCAAACCATGCATACACGGTTTAACCATATGGAATCGATTGAAGGACATAAATAGAAAAACAATTTTGATAATGAAAATTTTGCAGGGAGAAAAATAATACAAATGGGTTCTTTTATTGAGTGGAACTTTGTTAATTATCATGATACACATTTGTGCGGAAATTAGAAATGTTTTAACAACTTCGTGTTTTTACATACATATCCGTAAGGTGACAATATTTATAGTCTCGTATAGGCTCAAAATACTCGAGGGCAGACCACGCAATTATGACACATACATACCTTTCGAGAATGAGAGCAAAAGGAGCCATGACGATTGTAGCGACGACATGTCGGTAGGTAGCAAGGACCCAATGGTTCATACCATGCTTGAAGGAAACCATAGTTATGATGTACATGCCTGCATATCCGAATTGGAGTGATATGATTGCTATTATTGGCTTCAGTTTATCAACTTTCCCACATTGCTTTTCCCCTCCCTTCATTTTCTCTTTATTTGAGAGATATACGTACACTTATGTATTTATTTAGGTATGTATGTATATGATCCTAGATAGAGTATCTTGTTTCTCTCTCTAGGTACAATATATTTGGTGAACAATGAAGAGTTACTTGTTTGATGCAGGAAGAAACCAAGTGGAAATGGCCCTTCTTATAGTCATCAAAAGTTGGAATAAAAAGAAAAATAACAATATATCGTTCAATAATACGGCTACGTATCTTCTCGAATATTATAATGCAAAATATGAGTAATATTATTATTTTCGCTTACCAAATATGATTTATTGTACGGTTGATAATATTTTCGTAAATGGATACAATATTAGGTGTGAATATAAAATTTCAAACATAATAGAAAAGTAGAACATACATTATTTATATCATTGTTCTATAAGGGTTTTAGGTGACCGTTTAGGTAGACGCTATCCTTTAAAAAACATTAATAATTACTTTCTAAACTGTTTAGATAATTATAATATGACGTCAAAAAAAAAGATAATTATAATATTAATAAAATAAATTATTGCATTATTTATAATATTATTAATAATTAGAATTTAAAATAACTGGTATGTATGTTATAAAATTTTATGAAAACAAAATAATGTAGATCTTATTATTTGTACACCGCTAAACTGATAATCTAGGCATTGCATAAATGAAGAACTTATTACTAAATTAGATTTCATATAGAAAAATAACATGTTTTTTTTGTAACTTTAAAAAATCACTTGAAAAATAACATGTTACATATAAAAAATCACAATGAAAAATCTGTCATTCGTTATTCTTTTTTTTTCTGACATCCATTCCTTATTCTTAAAGTACTATATAGTACAGTTCCATCACGGATAATTTTAACAGGCCTCCTCTACATTAGATGTTAGGCAGATTACTTAGCTGAAGATAACTTTCTAGTTTCTGAAGATTTTTTTTGAGAAAACTCACTAATATGCTTTCAATGCTCACTCTAAGGTGCATCTGATGTAAATATTTTTTTCTTGAGTTAAATTTAACATATAATTACAGTTACACTCATATATATAGTGCAATTTAACATATAAATAACTGCATTATTTATAATATTAATAATAATTAGAAATTAAAATAACTAGTATGTATAATATAAAATTTTATGAAAACAAAATAATGTAGATCTTATTATTTGTTCACCGCTAAACTGATATTAGACATGCATAAATGAAGAACTTATTACTATATTAGATTTCATACAGAAAAATAACATGTTTTTTGTAACTTTAAAAAATCACTTGAAAAATAACATGTTACATATAAAAAATCACTTGAAAAAATCACAATGCAAAATCTGTCATTCCTTATTTTTTTTTCTTTTTTTTTTGACATCTATTCCTTATTCTTAAAGTACTATATATATAGATATATATACTTATGTAGTACAGTTCCGTCACGGATAATTTTAACAGGCCTCCTCGACATTAGAGGTTAGGGAGATTACTTAGCCGAAGATAACTTTCTAGTTTCTGAAGATTTTTTTTTGAGAAAACTCACTAATATGCTTTCAATGCTCACTCTAAGTTGCATCTGATGTAATAATTTTTTTCTTGAGTTAAATTTAACATATAATTAAAATTACACACATATATATAGTGTAGTCTCTCTCTCTCTCTCTCTCTCTCTCTCTCTCTCTCTCTCTCTCTCTCTCTCTCTCTCTCTCTCTCTCTCTCTCTCTCTCTCTCTCTCTCTCTCTCTCTCTCTCTCTCTCTCTCTCTCTCTCTCTCTCTCTCTCCAATGAGCTGAGTCAAATTCATCTAATCTTTCTTAAAACACACAAAATAAGTTGGATGATCTATTCACGTTTCCACTAAAAGTTTCATTTCATAACCTTCCAACCACACAAAATTTATGTATTGCTCCACCCACACAAAGATTGAGTTTCTTTAAAGAACTACACAAAATGAAACTTTTCAAGCCAAACCACTCAATGTTTTAAAACGAAACCATACCAGATTTGAAAATCGCTTCAAAACCATATGTCATTTATTAGCACAAAATTTTAGCAAAACACGTATAAAATTTAGGGTTAGTTGTGTAGTAGCCAATTTTGAAAGCAGAATTAAGAATATAACATTGATTTGGACATAATTAGTTCTCATAATATTTGTTTACTTCTCTTCCGGTTATAGCTCCTCTCTATAATGGTTGCCGCCTGTAAATATATGAAGCTGAGGTGTATGAAAGAAGGCAGTGGTTGTTGGGGTAAAATTATGCAGGAAAAGAGATCAACATAGTGTTTATTGATCTTTAAAGTACAAATTACAACGAGTGGTGTATAAATCTTAGTTTTAGCCGTTTAGCTCTAATATTTGTGTATCGGAAACATAAATCTTGTTCAAAAGCTGAAGCTTGAGGATCATCGAGTGATTTGGGTAATATTGATTTCCAATCCTTTGTATCTAATTTTTCTTTCATGCGATGTGGCTGTTATGGGCATTAAATTTCAACTTCTCCATGGGTAAAACTTAACTTATCACTAGTAAAAACATCGCTACAGCCACGTGAATTTTTGTGGGTATGACCAATATTTCGTGGCTATACGGAGGAGAAACCACGAAAGGTTACAAAACGTAAAACATACGTATACGAGCGTAGCAAAAAGAGCGCGTATCAAAAGTCGTAGCAAAGTGCCACGCTTTGCTACGAAACTTCTTGGGGCAAGCTTTGCTACGATTTGAGCAACTTGCTACGGTTTGATACGAATTGTAATGTAGCAACAGGCACGGTTTTGCTACGATTTGTTTCGTGACACGTGCTACGTTTTAGTGACGAATAATTTTGTGGCTAGTTTAAACAATTATAAAAAAAAAAAAAAATTATAAAAAACAAATTTAAAATATATATAAAATGCAATATGCGAATTAAAATCCAGATTATCATTGAAACAGAAATATATTACATAAATGTTGCAGTTTTAAACATTCAAAAGATACATGAACTGGAAACAAAGTACACAAAATATTGTAGTTTAATACATGAAATGACCAAACCTTACATACCAAGGTCTTGGGACCACCTATCTAAATCAGAATGGTTATTGGTCGTGAGATGTTGTAGTGGAGCCGTAGACTGAGCTTGAGGTTGTGGCAGATGTTGAGATTGAACTGGAGCTTGGGGCTGACCTTGAGGTTGTGACTGAGCTTGAGGCTGGAATGGTTGTGCAGTTGAGGCAGGAGTGGAAGCTTGAGATTGGAGAGTTTGCAGAATAATGTTGAGAGTTGCTTGGCTTGCTGATATCCCCCCTGTGACTTCAGTCTTGAAAGCATTGATCTCTGTCTTCAAAGCATTGAAATATTCCTTGACTCCAGCAATGTCTTCCTTGACTTCAGAAATGGTGATCTCGAAGCCAGACATGCGCATATCTGATACCACTCAAATTACCCTAAGGAGTAAATTACTCTCTCAAATAAGATGTTCAATTGTAGTACTTAGGGACCGAATCCACAAGAAGCTAGGAAATCTATTAAATCTAGTAAATTATTAATTCTAAGTGTTTGTTGTTTTATGGTTTAAATGTAAATATCAATCCTAATTGAGTAAGTCTATTGCTCGACTAACAAGATGATTGGGGTGTAACTTATTGGAAAGGTACTAGATGCAGGGTTTCTATTCAGGTGTTGAAGATTATAATCCTATAGATGCCTATCAGTTGCATTCATGATCTATTAGAGCTCAACCCCTTAAACACAGTGATCAGCGATGGCAATGTCTCACTGGTTAACTAACTAGATCTTGGATCTCAACTGTCGTTTGTTGATCACAAGAAAGTGTCGATCGATGGTCCTATAAGGATATCGATCGATACACCTTTCACAACTATCGATTGTCAGAAGATAATATCGATCGATCGATGCTTCTAGTTAAGCCCTAGTCGCAAGTCGATAATGCTCACTAGCTGTCTAGTTCAGCGGTAGCCTTTTTCTAGCAGTCCTAGCATGACAGATTAGTTTCAGGACTGGATGGCCAAGGATGCTTGACTCATGCAGATTCCTAGGTTCAATATTCTAGTTAGCTAATCTAGAACAAGCGTTAAGAACAATCAATCAAGGAATACCACAACTTAGCAATCTATAGTTGGGGCTAATCCCTCTAACCTATTTGAACCCTGAATCTAACAGGTAAACTACTCAGACATAGCTAAGAAATTCATGACACAAAATATAAATAAAAACTACATAGAATAGAATAGATGAATCAATGGAGTTCCAATCACAAATCTCTATATGATCTTCTCTCCTAAAACTCTCTGCTGAAAATAAGAATACAAAGGTGGCCAAAAGCTCTCTTGCCTCCTAACACTTACGCAAGTATATAACTATTAGGTTAAAATCTCGTCAGGGTAATCTTGCAATTTGGTGAAGTCTTGGGTTTAAAGTCGGTTGGAACCAAGTCGTGCTTTCGCGTCTCGACATCGATCGATGGTACAGGATGTACATTGATCGATCATAATCTTCAATCGTCGAGGCTTCTCTTCTGTATCAATCGACGTCACTGGATGTGCATCGATCGATTGTTTCTTCTTTGTATCGACCTCTTATGGTTAGCTCGGATGAAATCTCTTTTAAGCTCCTAAAAGTTCCATAATCATCACTTTACTTCAAGATACTTCTGAACCTAAAAACATACCTAATAGGATAGAATATATACCATGGGTCAAATCCAGGGTATATCAACTCCCCCAGACTTATCCTTTTGGTTGTCCTTAAGCAAAACAAACATGCAGTCTCTCTGAAAGAAGTTTGAAAACAGCAGGGACTTATAGATATAAAACATAGAAATCATCACCTCTACAATTTCACAAACCACATCTAAAAAGTCATAATCACAAAAGCACATTATGCAATATCCTAGCTTATCAACCAAATTCAACTAGTCAACAACTTAGCAAATCCTGTCTGATATTCCCCTCTACTAACGTCATTTCTTAGCATAATTATAAAAGTGCATGCTTTGCCTTGGGAGTATCGATCACAGGATGCAAGGATTTCAGGCAAGTATTTGGAACTACAGGTAAAAGTTAGTTCCTAATTTCTCTCTCTCTCTAATTTCTCTCTTGAGTCAAAGTCTGCTTCCATTGCAGGATCAGTGACCAAGATTGGACAGGCTTCCATGAATCAAATCTTAATGGTGGTTGCCACCAAGCCCTGTTCACTTCTTTTTGACTTATATCCAAGAATTCTTTGTGAAGCGAGCCTTGAAGATTGCCGCCTCCAAGTCTCGTTCGAATTTATTATTTGGAATCTTTATGAAGCAAGCCTTAATGGTTTTAGCCACCAAGTCCTGTTCAGATTCCTCCTCACTAAATCCTAAGTCCTATTTAAAAAATAATTTTCGGATTTTTTAAAAAAATAAACTAACTACTCTAGGGTCGAAATAGAGAGAGAAAATTGTGATAAATAAATCTACATAAAGCTTTACGTTCCAGACTTGTCCGAAGAATCCGATCCCATGTATACCAAGCCCCAAGACAAGCGTTTGTGTCAGGTTTAGTGTTGGAGGTCAGCTTTGGTTCCTTCAAACAATCAAGGCAAGTGTGTATAGTTGACAGGTTGATCCACTTTAGCATCTTAGTACTATCTGGAATCAGTAAATCTAGAATGGTGCTAAAGAGTTGTTAGATATTCAATTAATAAGATCATAGTCTCTTTCATATAGGTAAGCATTATTTATTAAAATCTTTTTTATAAGAATCAGAATAAACTATATCAGTAAACCTCCCCCCTGACTTAAATTACTCTCTCCCAGTGTAACACAGTTGGATATATGGTGGAAATAAATCATAAGTACAAATTTAACAAGTAAGGAAGATAAACCTGACCGGAGTGCAAACGATTGATGTGCATAGGTATGCATCGATCGTCATGTGTGTGTGTGTATGTCGATCGATGTCGACGTCTCCTCCACGGTCGATATGTTGGTAATCATCCTACTTGAGTCTTGCAATAAATCTGAAAGAATAAAAACAAACATAAATACTAATAACTAAGAAAACCTAATAAATAATAGTGGGTTTCCTCCCACTCAGCGCTTTGTTATAGTCATTTAGCTTGACTTTGGAAGGTATGTGGCTAGTTGGTGGATAAACAGCTACTTGTTGGGAAACAAGCATCCACATCATCTCTGCACATTCTCAACCAAGCTGCAATGAAACTTCTTGTGGCCTCATCATTTCTGGTCCATCTCTCATCCATCTTTTGTACTGCATTTGAGATGTTCTGTAGCCTTTCTAGAATGTCTTCAATGCTGAACTGGTACCATCCTATCTTGCTGTAGGCGTATTCTGATAGCTCGTTCAATTGCTCCTGCATTGACTCCATGCTGTTCGGTATCAGCTGCACGTCGTCTGGTGTAGACGTGGTGTCGGTCGATGCGACCAAGTATCTATCGATCGTTGCTGGTGTAGCACTAACGATCGATTTGGAGTGTTCTCTATCGATCAATGCTGATATTTGGTGTTGAGATGCGAGTTGCTTCTGAATGGTTTTGACTTCTTTTTGTAGCCATTCTGCTTGGCTATCTAGTCCACCGAGTTTGACGTCGAATGGAAAATAGATGTCATCACATCGCTTCTCAAGTCGTTCCTCCAAGGTATCTATAGTTGTGTAAAGCTTTGTAGGGAAGATGTGCTGTAGGTTTCTTGCCGTCGAGCGATGTTCTGCGGAACCTATCGATCATTGTTGAACCTTCTTCCTGAAAATCATGTTGATCATTAAGCTTACCATTGTCCTTCTGGACATTCATCATATGTGTAGACAAGGTGTTCAAGTAGCGCATGATAGGTGAGGTGAAACGGTCATGCATATCCTCATAAGATTTTAACCTATCCTCAATGGCTGCAAACCTTGTGTCGATCGATGTGATGTTGAAGATATCGATCGATGTGGCTGGTTGTGGATTATTCATGCAAATGGTATCCAAATCTTGCTGTAGCAGATCAATTTTCGTGCTGAACCAGTCCATGTTGTTGTTGAGAGGGTTGTATACGTCGTTAATCCTCGTGTTGATGTATGCGATCTCCCATTCATATTTCTTCTCTGCCAAACTTTCGGAATCTGGGATGTATGTGGCTTGACGTCGATCGATGTTGCTTTGTTGGCGTCGATCGATGGTGATGTCGTAGCTTCCTTCTCAAGGTTGTGCTGCATACTCTCAATCTCTGTCCCCATCTCTGCCATACTTCTGAAAAGGTCATTGTAACCTCTGTCCAAAGGTTGATAGGTGTCATCTACCAATGTCTTGAGTTCAACTCCTAGCTTTTCCTGAGCTCCACAAATACCAGTCACCATCTCATTGATCTCATCCTTGGTGTAGCTCTCTGGTGCCAGTCTTGTAGGTGTGAAGGAAGTGACATGTTCTGGAAGACATATGTGACTCTCTGCAAATAGGGATGTTCTCTCCAGAATTTTTCTGATGTTGTCCTTGGTGACAGGAATCATCTCACCAGCTACGCTTCTTGCATGTCCAGACTCATCTCTGTAGACAACATATTCGTCATTCTGTTCCCATCTGAATTTTCTGGCTCCATAGCTGTCATAAGCGCGACGTATGATACACTACAAATGAATCCTTGCTAATGTCAAGTTAACAGTGGTAATTGTAATATTTGAGATTCAATCCAGAGGACAAGTTTACTCTTTACTCTTATGAGTTCAATATTAAGCGGAGAAACAAGTGGGGTTTTGAGAATTAATTGTGACACGAGTAACTAGAATGCCTAGATGATTCAAATTCTATTTAAATGAAGCTGGCTTAGGGTTATTAATCGGGTGTCAATGCAGAACTGAACAACTATTCAAGTGCGATGAAATGCAGCCTAGAACTCAGATCACTCGGCTAGAGCAATCCACTATCGTGGCCTTGCTCCCTTTGCATATCGGTTTGAATCCTAAGCTCTCATTTGGAACAAGACGCGATAACAAGCCTTAGAGACAAGATCTCATTAGTTCACTTAATACCCTAATATCTACTCTCGCTGATTAGGGATACAAAGCTCATTCAATATATGTCAATTTATCTCCTAAGCGGTTAGCTAGGGAATTAAATCAGGGATCAAACATTAAGTGATCAGTTCAATGTAAGCAGTAAGAAAAATATGAATGAAGAATAGTTAAGATCACTTATTCGTGTTCAGTTCATGCGGCTATCACCCTACAACCCTAAGCAAGCTTAGCCTACTACTCAATCATAAAACAAGATGACACATACATGATTTCTGAATAATACTGCATATAAAATAAAGTAGAAAGACAAAAGGTTCAGGATGATCTTCTCGTCAGAATGAGAGATGAAGTCTTCTCCCTTACAAGTTGCTTTAATCCAAAGAGAATAGTTCTAGGTCTCTTGCAAAACTAGCGTAAGAAAAAAAAATGATAGCATAGGCCTTTTTATATGGAGGCGCTGGTGGTAAAAAGATAGGAGAGAGTTGAATCTAGGGCAGACTTCCGGAATAGGAAGTTTCCTTAATGATCAGGAGCAGTCAAACGCTTGTTCTCTTCAGGAACAACCTTCGGGTTGTTCTAGATGACTGTTCCGCATCGAATCCGTCAAAACGGCATCTGACTTCCTGAATCTCTCTTCTTTACTCTTTCACCTGCATCCAAACCTGGAATGATATCAATTAAACACGAATTAGGACTGAGAATTAGCTCAAAGCACACATATATTGGTATTAAAAACACCATATATCAACGTCCACATTCGTAACGTCTATCGATCGATGGTGAAGGTGCCATATCGATCGACGTTGGTGTTACCATGTCGAACGATGGAGAAGCAACCTTGTCGATCGATGCTTGGCCAACAGGTGTGCACGATTGGTGTGAACCAATTCCTGTTGTGGTGGCCCTTGGATATTTGTCTGGAACAGCTGGATTGTTTTCTGGAATGCTGTGTTGCTGCGTAAACAAGTTGTTTGCTCCATTGGCCAACTGAAGAATATCTGCTATGTCCTCTCTGGATACTTGTAGAATCCTTCCATCCATAGCTCTTGCATGGCCATCTTGGTCCCTGAAAATACCAAATTCATCAGACAATAGAAAGTCGTAATCAATACAAATATTCTTCTTAGTAGATAAAGAAAGTTTAGGTTTAGAATGAGAATTGATCGATGATGATACTGGTGTATCGATCAATGGTAGACGTTTGTCTGCTGAATTAGGGTTTTTTGATCGAATTCTCTTCCTGGATGTTCCTTCTGATTGGTTTGTGGGAGCATTCATCTTTTCTGTTTCGTGAGAAGTAATCTAGGGTGCAAAACTCCTTATATAGGTATTGGTAAACCTACTTGGAATTAGAATATTCCCTTTTTCCTTTTCTAAGGCGGCGGCTTTAATATCGATCGATGTACCAGGTGTGTTGTCGATCGATGCAGAAGATCGTTTTGCTGGATGAGGATGGGAATCAACCGATGCTGAGTAGATGCTGTCGATTGATGGTGGAGGCGTGTTGTTGAAGGAATGGGTTGAATATCTTTCATCCTGCATAGCAATCTCTTTAGCTCTTTCCTTCCAGTAATCCTCATCAGACTCCTCAGTAGGATCCTCATTAGATGAAAGAATCACAGTCTCCACTGCAAAACTTTCATGGAATCCACTATATGCCCAACTGCCTATGGAATAGTCATCTCGTCCGTTCTTGTTGGGTTGTTGAAAGGAAAAGTCTGGATAATACTGATCTGGTGATGTGGAGTGGTGTACTGGTTGCTTCCCGTCGAGTGACGTGTAATAGTGTTCATCGGTCCTCGGTGACTCATTGGTATCGATCAATGTGATAGTTTGTGTATCGATCGATTCCGAGTACTCGGTTTCGTACTCTGCAATGTAGCCAAGATCATTTCCAAGCTCCACGAGGTTGAACTGTTGTCTCACAACTCAAACTAGGGCACAGTGGACGTCTGGATCTATCAGTGTCAGACACAATCTGTTGGTGTTCATGTCACATACAGCTCCTACTGTAGCTAGGAAAGCTCTTCCAAGCAAAAGTGAAGAGTTCCAGTTAAGCTTGATGTCCAGAACATGAAAATCTACTGGGACACGGGCATTACCAATATGTACCTCAAGGTCTCTTATGATGCCTTCTGAGCTCCTTTCTGAAAGATCCACGAAGGTGAAAGATTCTGATGAGAGCTCTATTTTCAGACCCAGCTGGTCTGCCATAACCTTAGGTAGAATACTGACTGATGCTCCTGTGTCACAAAGTGGATGGGGAAATTCAATACCCTTTACCAGACATGGTATTACAAACTTCCCAGGATCACTCTTGTTCTTCAATATGATCCTTAGTTTCATCCTTTCCCTGACATGGTGAAACATTCTCCTAATATCCTCCTCAGTTTCCTTAGTCTCCCTGAAGAACATCCACAGTCGGTGTGTGTAATGAACTTCATCAAATTGTTTCTCCACTTGGATTTTGAGGACTCTCTTAGTGAAACCATCCATCTCCTTCTCATTAGCTTTCCTCTTAAGGTTCTTAGGAATCTTCTCCTTTCTTTTCCTTAACACTCTTCCCTCAGTTGCCTCATCAACTTGCATAGGCTCTGGTGTAGTGTCTGAAGGGTTGGTTGTAGGTTCTGGTGGGTTTGCTAAAGGTTTAGGAGGTGGTTTGAGTGCGTTGATTTGGTTACTATCAATTGATGGTAATCATACTCGGTAGGTGAGAGGTTCCCGTCGATCAATGGGAGGTGAGGGGGGTCGATCGATGTCGGTCTCTCTTTGTCGATCGACGGCTGGCTCATGCGGTTGATCCATTTTGACGTAGAAAGGGGAGGGTGGGTAAGGATGTTTTTCTGCGAATTCCTCATGAGTCATGATTCGAACTGCACTACACTCCGCAATCGATTCAGCAGATGACGTCGATCGATGTCTAGAGTAATCTATCGATCGATCTTCGTCATGGTCTGTCGATCGATGTGCGTCCATTGACATCGGTCGACACCATTGAGATCCGCCGAAACTCATGGAGCTTTCAACTTCGAAATCTCCTTCTCCAAGCTTCTCATGCTTCACCACTTGCAGAAATCATCATCTAGGATGGCATTCACGTGGTGTTTTGCTTTCTCAACTCCTACCTCTCTAGCCAAGGCTTCTTGCCTCTTTACAGTTTCTCCAGTCTGAGCTACTTGCATTTCAAGCTTCCCCACTAGAGTTCCTAAGGTCTGAATTCTTGTGTTCAGACTGTTGTAGGCAAAATCTATCTTCCCATTGAAATCCACAGTGAGTTGTTGCTGTCCTTCCAGAACTCTGTCAAGCATTGCTTCAGTCTTGCTTTCCTGAGTCTATGATGGTGGATTCTGGTAGTATGAGTTTCCATAGCCTCTGCTGTTGTTGCTGAAAGGTTTCTGGAACTGTGAACTCTGGTTACTCCTCTGACCATTGCCATAGAAGTTTATTTTTCCACCCTAGTTTTCAGACCTTAGAAATCCAGTACCTCCAATGTAGTTCACATCTTCTTCTCCTTCCATGTCTAAAACTACTTCTCCTTCAGCTGAGCAGACCTGCTTCCTAAGAGGCTCATGAACCACATCTAACTTTGCTCTAACTTCGTCCATCTGTTCCTTTCCAAGGGATGCAACAGACTTCTTCCTCTCAAAGTAAGTGTTCTTGGTGCTGCTGCTGTTTACTAAATTTTCTATCAGTCTCATAGCTTCCACCAGATTCCTGGTGTTGAAGTTTTCCTCGCTAGCTGTATAAGGAGCCATCTGATACCTCAAGGCGATACCTCTGAAGAAAGTGCTCAGTAGTGGCACTTCATTGAATTCGTGGTGTGGACAGTCTCGCTGGAAGAACTTGAATCTGATCCACGCATCTTTGGAAGACTCTCCAGTCTCCTGTGCAAATGTAGCAATTTTGCTCCTCAATTCTTCAGCGCGAATGCAGCTACCCTCATCAAAGAAGTTTCGCAAGAAAGCATTTTTGATGTCGGCCCAGGATTTTAGAGATCCTGTGGGTAGCTGCTTAAGCCAGTGCATCGCTTCTCCAGTCAGAGTATACTTGAAGAGCTTACACAATAGGTAGTCCTCAAGGACTCCATCCATATGAATAGAAGCAATAAGATCCTCGAACCTCTCCAGATGGTCCATAGGATGGTCGTGCGGTAACCCAGAGTAGGGTAGCTGCGACACGAGTGTGTAGTGTGGGAACCGAAATTCGCACTGTCGATTTCCGTTTAAATAAGGAAACTAGGAAAACCCTAATTTCCCAGAGGTCCCGGATCTCTGCGAGAGCCAACGACAAGTGATCGAATATATGCGGAAATCATGAAAAGATAACAAACGAGTTTAGAGAAAACAGCAGATCTTATTTTGAGTCCGCGTAAGAGCGTTGCGATCATTACAAGGGATCATAAAAGCTTTGGCCGCAAAGGCTGTCAGCGAGTTACTTAGTTCTAGCAGCCTAAAAGCTCAAACCTATTTGAGTCGCAGCTCGATAACAAAAGACGAAAAAGATAAATAAAAGGTTTTTGATTGATTTTGGACTGAACCTTGTTAAAGGCTGCCTACGTACCCCTTTCGAGGATCAAGCCGAACGTAGTTCAATTGATAGAGCTGGACAAGAGATTGAACTGCCTGGGCGAGTTCGTCTAGTAATTGAGTGCCAGTCATAGAAACCGAACTTGTCGAGAATAAAGCCTAAAGTTTCTAAGTGCAGAGAATTCCGAGTCTAAAAAGTTCTTTTTCTTGCTCCTCGCCTAGGACTCCTTATATACTAGCTCCAAGGTCGGTTTACGATTTTACTCTTCTGCCTTTAAGCCGTCATAGCATAAAAATGGAGATATTCCATTTTTCCCGATCTTCACAATTATCTTCAAAACTTCCGTATTTATCCGCGGAAACTTGACATTTATCCTTCCTTGTGGACCAAGCGTAAACCAGGCTGTGGTTTACGGGCTTTTGGTTAGGAAAATCATAGGATGGGCCTCGAGTCGTGTTTTAGGTCCCTTTGGGCCGTCTTCCGACTCGACACGTTTACTACGAGTTTTCCGTGGTTTCTAATCCGCGAAGTTTGATCGATGAATTAGAATGGCGGGAAACATGGACTGAGCTTGCTACGGTCTTCGGGAGATAGCATTCGAAGGTTTTGACGAGAATGCAAGAACTGGTGTCGTATGGACGTTCGGAAAGGTTCAATCGCTACACAGCGACCGAACTTTGGCTCGAGTCCGGTCGCTTCGTAGCGACCGAGCGGGACGAGCGCTCGGTCGTTACGTAGCGACCTAGCTTGGCTGAGCTCGGTCGCTATGTAGCGACCGAGCGGGACGATCGCTCGGTCGCTACGTAGCGACCGAGCTTTGGCTCGAGCTCGGTCGCTACGTAGCGACCGAGCTTGGCTCGAGCTCGGTCGCTATGTAGCGACCGAGCTGTGTGCATGCTTGGTCGCCGCGTATCGACCGAGCTTGGCTCGTCCGCCGTCTGATTTCCATACTCGAGCTTGTCCGCGGCCGATTTGGATACGTGTCCGTTGCCTTCGGACAATCGATATTTAGTGGTTCGATTGAGATTTGGACGATATTTTACTGCAAGGCTGTTCGTAAAGATATCTCTACGAAGATTACTTTTCGTAAAAACGGTTATGCTGATTTTTACGGACTTTCAGACATTGATTCCGTCGTGACCGATTTTGACCCCAACAGTTAGCCCCCCAGCTCGTTAGAATCATGAGCTTCTAGCGTGAGGTTCTAGCGAGTGGCTTTAGGCAAGTTAGGTGAGTTAGGCGGAATTAATGGTTGAAAAGGTCTGTGGTAAGTGATCTTCTCGCTCTCCTAAAAGTAGAAAACGCGATAAGATTGGGGCTGCGCCTTATGACGGCTGCCTACGTACCCTTGTTGAAGGGATCAAGCCTTTCGTAGTTCATCTTGGAGTTAAGGTTCTTATGACTAGTTTTCCAGTAGGACCTTTATGGTCTAGTTTTTATGTAGCGGTTATAAGGCGTGTTGCTGCCGATGGCGTTTTGTATGGGTGTAGAGGGAAGACTACGAGTTGTCGTCTCGTAATCTAACTCTGTGTGAATTGCCATATCCATAATCTGTTTCGAGAGTTTTCCGCAGTGTGTAAACTTGCGGGATTTTTCTGAAGACGTTCGAATATTGGCAAAGAGACAAATTTTGGGATCTCGTATCAGGGTGTTTGATACTATGCCTAGAGATGTTACAGACCAGTGCGCTGGGTTTAGGGCAAGACCTAGGTTTACTTTCGGTTTAAGGATTGTGCGGTGACTGGCCGGCTATCGTTTTTCCTGTTGCGATTTCTTCCTGATTCGTATCGATTTAAAGTCCGCGATAGGTTCTCGGCTTATACGACTTGTTTGATACGAATCGAGCATCTCTCCGAGATGGCTAAGTCTGGAAGTGCTAGACCAAAAATTTCGGATTTCTTTTATAGCGCTATTATCCTTGTGTCGGATGTAAGAGAGTCATCTTCTACGAGATGGCTAAGTCTGTTTAGGACGTTTAAGAGTTTGTTGTGATCAGCAACAAACTTAATGGTAAAAATTACTATTTTGAGTCTTCGCGAAGAATATGTTTTGAGAAGATGTTAGTGCGTATGACTGTCTAGTCTTCCATGAAGGTGTATTTATCGAGGAAGGAAATTTCGTCGAAGAACTAATCTTCAGGCGTCCGCGACGTCTCGCGATGCTGAAGATTTGTTATTCTTTCGTATGCCACGTTTCGTGCTTGAAATGTTCGCGGGCTTTGAAGATATTTCGCGATGTTGCGAGGGTTTAGTATTAGCCCTGTGTTTGAGAAACGTTCTTGTTTGACTATGAATGTTCGCAGCCAAAAATTGTTGTTCCTGTCGGATGCTAATAGCTTTATTTGCGATCGAGGAATTATGACTGAGGTGTCGTGTAAATTTGTCCATGGGAACAAGCGTTTTCCTTCATGGTTCTTTGTGAAGAGTTGGCCTTCCGAGATGTATTTCGTGCATTTTTTAGGATGTTTCGTATAGCTCTAGAAGCTTTGTTATGAATTTTCCTTACATGTCGCGTATTATGGTTAAAACGTTGCGGGCTTAAAGTGAATTGTGGAGCGTATTGAACTTGGTCAATTTTCGAAAAGTTTAGATTTTCCGTTAACCGGTTAGTTGTTAGGACTTAGTTTCGTTACGAAGAATTTATCATATGATTTCCGACTGTGGGCTACACGATAATTTATCATATCATATAACCGATTTTACGAAGGTTGTAAATCAGTGATATGTAACATATGTCAAAGTAGCATTGTTTCTGCGGGTTCTACGAGAAACGTTCCCGCTGTGATTTTGATCTTAGGTGAAAGTTGCTTGGAGTTACTCATGGAGTATTACCGAAGTTTATTTCAATACGATCTAGTCGCGGAACGTTTTTCATAGGTTTTTCGAGAGGATTCTCATGACACATTCGTTTCTTGAACGAATTGGTCAACCAGAAGTGGATCTAGCTAACCATCGGGAGGAAAGTGCTCCTTTTAATGTGCACGATGCTACATATATTCTCTAGTTTTCTTCGTCGCAAATGTTTTCGATGCTTTTCTGTGACTTACTTGGTACAACGGAAACTGAAAGAAATGCTTTGGTGATTGAAGATTTCTCGTAGAAATTTTTAAAACGAAACTGGCTTTCTGAAGCCGGAAAAAGCTTCAATACTTTGGCTAATCGTCGAGTTTCAGTTTGATATTTGTACAAGTTTTCTGTACGCATGATTGCGACAAGAAATGATGTATAGTTTTTGAGATTATGTTCATGATCGTCTGGATATGTTGCTAGCATTTAGACGAATATTAAGATTGTCGTTTGCCTATTCTTGAAGATTTGCAGAAGTTTTTTGAAGTTTGGGAGTATACGAGTATAGTATACGTACCTACTCCCTTTTTTTTTTACGAAAGAAAAAACGGTTGAACCGATACTTTGAAGGGTTGTGTACGTTTCCTCTCCTGATGTTTGGAATGATCGATAATTCGGGACGATTTATAGACGACGCTTGGACTGTGATTTGGTTGTTTCCACGTTGACGAGTTGGGATACGTCGGTTCCGAGAAAATTGCCAGAAACGAATCGGTTTTAAGACGACGTTCATGTCTCTAACTTTTTCTCTCTTTAGGAAGCGAGCTTGATATGCGTGGCGATCGTTTCTCGACTTTTGGAAAGTTTAGATCGGTTTGCAAGATCTGGATGAACAATTATGGAACAATATATCGAGACAGAAAAAATCGCTTAAAACTTAGTTCGCTAGACTATCCGCCTAGGTTTTACGTTCCCTAAGGTTCTATGGCAGCCTCAAAGTAATTTCCTACGAAAATTCCGAGTCTGATTTCAAAAGTTTCAAGTCGGAAATACCTTAGTTCTCTCGAAGATGCAGTTTTGTCCCTTCTCAGTTTTGCGTGCTCATTTCCGTTTCCTATTCTTGTGTATGTTCGCCATTTCCGATATTGGTGTTTATCCTTTGAAACTTGACATTTATCTTCCGAACTTGACTGTTATCTTCTCCTTAGATAAGACGTCGATTTTTGTAAAAAGGTTCAACGTAATCGTATAGTTAAGGCGGCTAAGGTGTTAAGTTAACCATTGCCGTTTTATACGATTAATCTGAATCCATGCGAGAAAATAGGTCTTTGCGGTTTTTTTTTATATCGTAAAGTCTCAATGGTAACTTCAATCGAGGCGAAACAAGAGACGTTTCGATCGAGATTCGAAAGTGAACGCAAAGATGGAGGTAGGGTGAGCAGAAACAAGCCAAGGAGTTTAAGATGAGGTTTACTTGTTTTTGTCGTAAAATCTCAACGGAAACTCCGATTGAGACGAAACGAAAAGCGTTTCGATGAGAATTCAAAGGAGAACGCAAAGGAGGACCCCTTTGAGGCCTGACAGGTCGCTATAGCGAGTGAGGATGTCATCTCGGTCGCTATAGCGAGTGGAAGGGAGCCGAGACGAGTCCCACTTGTTTTCGTCGTAAAATCTCAACGGAAACTCCGATTGAGACGAAACGAAAAGCGTTTCGAAGAGGATTCAAAGGAGAACGCAAAGGAGGAACCCTTTGAGGATTACAGGTCGCTACGTAGCGACTGACAGTCTGACAGGTCGCTACGTAGCGAATGGAAGCAAGCCGAGAAGCGTCCTACTTGTTTTCGTCGTAAAATCTCAACGGAAACTCCGATTGAGACGAAACGAAAAGCGTTTCGATGAGGATTCAAAAGACAACCCAAAGGAGGACCTTTCTGAGGCCTTACAGGTCGCTACGTAGCGACTGACAGTCTGACAGGTCGCTACGTAGCGAGTGGAAGCAAGCCGAGAAGAGTCCTACTTGTTTTCGTCGTAAAATCTAAACGGAAACTCCGATTGAGACGAAACGAAAAGCGTTTCGATGAGGATTCAAAAGACAACCCAACGGAGGACCTTTCTGAGGCCTTACAGGTCGCTTCGTAGCGACTGACAGTCTGACAGGTCGCTACGTAGCGAGTGGAAGCAAGGTGAGACGAGTCCCACTTGCTTTCGTCGTAAAATCTCAACGGAAACTCTGGTTGAGACGAAACGAAAAGCGTTTCGACAAGGATTCAAAGGAGAACGCAAAGGAGGAACCCTTTGAGGACTTACAGGTCGCTACGTAGCGACTGACAGTCTGACAGGTCGCTACGTAGCGAATGGAAGCAAGCCGAGAAGCGTCCTACTTGTTTTCGTCGTAAAATCTCAACGGAAACTCCGATTGAGACGAAAGGAAAAGCGTTTCGACGAGGATTCAAAATAGAACCCAAAGGAGGACCTTTCTGAGGCCTTACAGGTCGCTACGTAGCGAGTGGAGAGTTGGCTTGAGCTCGGTCACTACGTAGCGACCGAGCAGTGTGTGTGCTCGGTCGCTACGTAGCGACCGAGCAGCGTGTGCATGCTCGGTCGCTACGTAGCGACCGAGCAGCGTGTGTGCTTGGTCGCTACGTAGCGACCGAGCAGCGTGTGTGCTCGGTCGCTACGTAGCGACCGAGCCGTGTGCGTGCTTGGTCGCTACGTTGCGACCGAGCAGTGTGCGTGCTCGGTCGCTACGTAGCGACCGAGCTGTGTAATCGTTTTGTTGTGTTTCCTTTTTCCGCGATTAACGTAGGGGTTTTTCAGCGGTTTTTTTGGGAGAACAAGTTTTATCCTTCCGAAATGTTTTCGGAAAACGTGTTTTGGTAAAACCCTTACGCATCGAGATTTCTTTACGGAGTTTTGATAAGATTTATCGTTTCCCTTCTTGTTTACAGGGAGAAATCGCGAGCTTGTTTTAGTGCTCTTCCTGTGGCGGAAGGTCGCGACTAAGTTTTCGATTTTGTTGAAAACTACGGCGTTTGCGTAAGCGTTGGCCATAGGAGCAGTCAGTGCTGCGAGTTTGTCTTTCATATATCCAAACATCGTTTCGATCAAGCGTTTTGTGGCCATGAGTAAGAGTAATCCGTAACCTCCCCTCCTTCTAGCGCCAAACTGTGGGAACCGAAATTCGCACTGTCGATTTCCGTTTAAATAAGGAAACTAGGAAAACCCTAATTTCCCAGAGGTCCCGGATCTCTGCGAGAGCCGACGACAAGTGATCGAATATATGCGGAAATCATGAAAAGATAACAAACGAGTTTAGAGAAAACAGTAGATCTTATTTCGAGTCCGCGTAAGAGCGTTGCGATCATTACAAGGGATCATAAAAGCTTTGGCCGCAAAGGCTGTCAGCGAGTTACTTAGTTCTAGCAGCCTAAAAGCTCAAACCTATTTGAGTCGCAGCTCGATAACAAAAGACGAAAAAGATAAATAAAAGGTTTTTGATTGATTTCGGACTGAACCTTGTTAAAGTCTGCCTACGTACCCCTTTCGAGGATCAAGCCGAACGTAGTTCAATTGATAGAGCTGGACAAGAGATCGAACTGCCTGGGCGAGTTCGTCTAGTAATTGAGTGCCAGTCATAGAAACCGAACTTGTCGAGAATAAAGCCTAAAGTTTCTAAGTGCAGAGAATTCCGAGTCTAAAAAGTTCTTTTTCTTGCTTCTCGCCTAGGACTCCTTATATACTAGCTCCAAGGTCGGTTTACGCTTTTACTCTTCTGCCCTTAAGCCGTCATAGCATAAAAATGGAGATATTCCATTTTTCCCGATCTTCACAATTATCTTCAAAACTTCCGTATTTATCCGCGGAAACTTGACATTTATCCTTCCTTGTGGACCAAGCGTAAACCAGGCTGTGGTTTACGGGCTTTTAGTTAGGAAAATCATAAGATGGGCCTCGAGTCGTGTTTTAGGTCCCTTTGGGCCGTCTTCCGACTCGACACGTTTACTACGAGTTTTCCGCGGTTTCTAATCCGCAAAGTTTGATCGATGAATTAGAATGGCGGGAAACATGGACTGAGCTTGCTACGGTCTTCGGGAGATAGCATTCGAAGGTTTTGACGAGAATGCAAGAACTGGTGTCGTATTGACGTTCGGAAAGGTTCAATCGCTACACAGCGACCGAACTTTGGCTCGAGCTCGGTCGCTACGTAGCGACCGAGCTTGGCTCGAGCTCGGTCGCTACGTAGCAACCGAGCTGTGTGCATGCTTGGTCGCCGCGTATCGATCGAGCTTGGCTTGTCCGCGGTCTGATTACCATACTCGAGCTTGTCCGCGGCCGATTTGGATACGTGTCCGTTGCCTTCGGACAATCGGTATTTAGTGGTTCGATTGAGATTTGGACGATATTTTACTGCAAGGCTGTTCGTAAAGATATCTCTACGAAGATTACTTTTCGTAAAAACGGTTATGCTGATTTTTACGGACTTTCAGACATTGATTCCGTCGTGACCAATTTTGACCCCAACATGTAGTATTGAGGCTTCAGCTCTAAATTCTCCTTCTGAATCTCTGGAAGGCGAATAGCTGATATGTTGGTGTAGTACTCGTCTGGACGATTGTAGTCGGCCTGTGCCTTTGGTGGAGCAGCCTCTTCTACAGGTTGAGCAGCTCCTGTAGCATCAGCATCATGGATTACATTCCCCTGAGCGTCTAGTTTCTGACCTGTTGCATTATGCAGATGACCATCCTGGTCATACAGGTCTCCATTCTCATCCTGTCTGAGAATAACAATCGCAACCATGCTTCGCGACTGAAGATCGATCGATGTACGCGGTGTAGGATCGATCGATGTCGAACAATGTGGATCGGTCAACGATGAAGGTCGGGTATCGATCGATGGGTGGGTACGAGAATCGGTCGACGATGAAGGTCGGGTATCGATCGATGTGGAACATTGGTCTTTGTGGATCGTGCGTTCCAAGTAAGCAGGATCTTCTGAGAATAGCATGTGCTTTTCCTTGTTGCTTCTGGTACTGCTGGGCATGCACCTGGAAAACAAGAAAAAATTTAGTGTCAGAATGGGGGTAAAGAAAAAGAAAAGAATTAATAACACTAAATTTAATGGCGATCAAAGCTCCTCGGCAACGGTGCCAAATTTTATACCACTCATATTACCCTAAGGAGTGAATTACTCTCTAAAATAAGAGGTTCAATTGTAGTACTTAGGGATCGAATCCACAAGGAGCTAGGGAACCTATTAAATCTAGTAAATAATTAATTCTAAGTGTTTGTTGTGTTATGGTTTAAATGTAAATAACAATCCTAATTGAGCAAGTCTATTGCTCGACTAACAAGATGATTGGGGGTATAACTTAGTGGAAAGGTATTAGATGCAGTGTTTCTATTCAGGTGTTGAAGATTATAATCCTATAGATGCCTGTCAGTTGCATGCATGATATATTAAAGCTCAACCTCTTAAACACAGTGATCAGTGATGACAATTTTCACTAGTTAACTAACTAGATCTTGGATCTCAACTGTCGTTTGTTGATCACAAGAAAGTGTCGATCGATGGTCCTATAGGGATATCTATCGATACACCTTTCACAAATATCGATCGATTGTCAGAAGACAATATCGATCGATGCTTCTAGTTAAGCCCTAGGCGCAAGTCGATAATGCTCACTAGCTGTCTAGTTCAACGGTAGCCTTTTTCTAGCAGTCCTAGCATGACAGATTAGTTTCAGGACTGGATGGCCAATGATGCTTGACTCATGCAGATTCCTAGGTTCAATATTAGTAGTTAGCTAATCTAGAACAAGCACTAAGAACAATCAATTAATGGATACCACAACTTAGCAATCTGTAGTTGGGGCTAATCCCTTTAACCTATTTGAACCCTGAATCTAACAGGTAAACTACTCAGACATAACTAAGCAATTCATGACACAAAATATAAATAAAAACTGCATAGAATAGAATAGATGAATCAATGGAGTTCCAATCACAAATCTCTCTATGATCTTCTCTCCTAAAACTCTCTGCTGAAAATAAGAATACAAAGGTGGCCAAAAGCTCTCTTGCCTCCTAACACTTTGGCAAGTATCTAAATATTAGGTTAAAAACTTGTCAGGGGTAATCTTGTAATTTGGTGAAGTCTTGGGTTTAAAGTCGGCTAGAACCAAGTCGTACTTCCGACTCTCGACATCGATCGATGGTACATGATGTACATCGATCGATCATAATCTTCAATCGTTGAGGCTTCTCTTCTGCATCGATCGACGTCACTGGATGTGCATCGATCGATTGTTTCTTCTTCGTATTGACCTCTTATGGTTAGCTCAGATGAAATCTCTTTTACGCTCCTAAATGCTCCATAATCATCACTTTACTCCAAGATACTTCTGAACCTGAAAACATACCTAATTGGATAGAATATATAGTATATAGATAATAAAATACTTATATACCATGGGTAAAAATGAGTCAAATCCATGGTATATCAATATCCAAGTCACGATTGCGCTTGAGTGAGACAGGAATTGACACAGAAGCACTACTGTTCTTGTACTGAACATTGCCAAGGCCGTAGATTGTACCCTTCTTTGTCTTTCCTCTCTACAAAAAGAAAGGAAAAATAATCATAAGCAAGCATTTCCAATCACAAGCACCATAACTAACTAAGACAATCACACACATTTCCAATAATTAAATTAGACAATCACAAGCATTTTCAATCACAGTTGAATAACCAAGTATTAAACCAGTAAGGTGAAATAAATAAAATGAGGATGAGAGAAGAGATGACCTTGATGTATTCTTGGTTGAGAAGATAGCGCTTTGCATTTGAAGCAGCAGTGGAGTCAGTTTGACTGTCGCAAAGTGGAGATTCATCTTGTAACATCTCTTCAACGGCTGCCTCAACCTCCAGCACCAGTTCCTCTGTACGTTCGTCTAGGAAGGAACCATCTTTACCCATGTGAGTCTACCTCGCAAGGGCTGTGTATGAAGGTGGTTCATCTAAACCTTCATCAACCATCTATAAGAAAGGAAACAGATGGAAGTCAGACAGCACTTAAGGCAAAAAAAATTATGAAAAAAAACTCAAGGCAAAACTTACCATTTTATACTCAATGTTAAGGAAACAGCGTGGGCCTGCACCGTGCTTGTGCATCTTCTTCCCAATTGGAGCAGACTTGCGAGATATTGCAGCTTTTGCACTCTTCTTTTTTTGCTTGCTCAGTGCTGTACTTCTCAACCACTGTTGCCTAGTGAGTGTCTGACATGTAGGAAGGTTGTCTGTTATCTCTCCTGTTCTGGCTGATGCGGCCACAGACGGTAACCTGAGTTTGTTTCTTCCATTTCAAGTAGATTTCATCATGGAATTGGTCCTCCCAGTAGTAGTGTTGCTACAAAGAACATAAGTCACTAGAGTTAAACACTGATCGTTACTTATAGTTGAGAAAGGGAAAAGGAGAGGGAAAGAAGCACTTACAATGAACGCATGCCACCACTGATCCTTCTTCTCAGATGGAACGAAGTTCCAGCTTGCCCACAACCCCCAATATTTTCCCTGCCATGTTGCTCTGATAAAAGCATGGACTTCAGGATCCATACCAAACCTGAGACAAGACAATGGCAAACATCAAACAGAAATCATATATTAAACTCTACACTTAATCTACTAATACATGGTTCATCAAACAAAAATCATATTTTGAACTCTACACTTAGCCTACTAATACACGGTTAATCTACATCAAACAAAATCATATATTAACCTTGCATACAATTTTTGTTTACCTAACTAAAAATATTAGTGGTTTCCATAAGGACCGAACTAACATAACTACTTAAAACTAAAAATTTACAACACAACATTAACAGAACATTAAGTTCAACTTACCACAATGCTCCATTGATCTTGTCAGGATGGAGGTGTGGCTGGTTACGTCTGGATGGCGCACGTAGCAGAGCATCTTCTCTTCTCCTGACATAAGGGGCAGGAACCGCAGGCACTGCACTTGAAGAACCGACAGATGTGTGAGGAACAGCTCCAGGAGGTACAACTCCAGGAGGCACAGATCCAGGAGGTACAACTCCAGGAGGAGCAGAAGATGGGGCCATGGCAGAAGGCTCCGATAAGGTCAACTGAGGTCTCCCTTGCCGCATATCTGTAGACAGAAAAAAAAAAACAAAACTTTCAACCTTTGAAATCTAAACTTGAAATGGAGACAAAAACGAAAACAAAAATTGAAACTTGAGATCAAAACCTAGATGTAAACCCTAAATAAACATGTAAATCGAAACTGAAAAAAAAACCCCACAGTTTTAGATGTAAACCCTAACTAAATATGTAAATCGAAACTAAAAAAAACTAGATTGAAACCCTAGGAAGTCTAAATCGAAACCCAATGAACCCTAGATGGAAGAGGAATCGAGACAGAGACGAGGGGCTCACTAACCTAGGAGCTGTAATCCGGTAGAGCGCGGGCAACGACGGGATTTGTTTGTGGCGTCGTTACTCCGATTCGAAGGAGCCATCATTGAGAGAGAGGGAGAGGAATCTGTGAGAGAGTGTCGAGAAAGAATGAGAGAGGCGGCGAGGGTTTGAGTGTCGTTTGTGAGAGAGAGAGAGAGAGAGAGAGAGAGAGAGAGAGAAGAGAGAGAGAGAGAGAGAGAGAGAGAGAGAGAGAGAAGAGAGAGAGAGAGAGAGAGAGAGAGAGAGAGAGAGGAAGAGAGAGAGAGAGAGAGAGAGAGAGAGAGGAGAGAGAGAGAGAGAGAAGAGAGAGAGGAGAGAGAAGAAGAGAGAGAGAGAGAGAGAGAGAGAGAGAGAGAGAGAGGAGAGAGAGAGAGAGAGAGAGAGAAGAGAGAGAGAGAGAGAGAGAGAGAGAGACGTGAAGAATTGGTTTTTGGGAAAAAAAATTGCCTAAGTATAGGAAATTGGGCTTTGGTTTAGAGGAAAATTTTGGGTTTAGAGGGAAATGGGTTTGGGTTTAGGAGGGAATATTTTTTGGGTTTATTACATGGTGGGAAATAGGTTTAGGGTATAGAGAAGGTTTAGGGTTTAGTTAGGTTTTAGAAAAAATTTATTTTTTATGAAATCTCAAAACTGTTAATTAGAATGTAATAATATAAGAAACTAAAAAAACTTAAATATATTAACATTTTAAAACTAAGAAATCTAGTTATTTTATATTTCCAAATTTTAAACTTCATAAATTATAAATTTATTTTATATTTCTAATTTAAAAACTTCATAAATTTAAAAACTTCATAAACTACTTATTTATATTACAAATTTTTTAAACTTCATAAACTACAAAGTACTAAGTGATTACCTATTTATATTACAATTTTAAAAAACTTCATAAACGACAAACTTAATAAGAACTTGAATCAGATTCAGAATCCGAATCAGTACAAGCCTCGTCTAATTCATCTTCTGAAACATATTCGTCATTAGGAGGAACAACTGGCGTGGATTCATAATCTGGTTCATCTTCGACAACATACGCCTTAATGCGCAACATCACGCTCTGTGCAACAACTTGGTTGTGTGTATCATCTTGTAATGCAACAAGAGCATCCTCGGACATTTCTCGAACCCCTATAGTCATAAATTTTGTACATGCCCACAAATCGTTGGCTAATGTATGTCGTACCCGCGGATAAGGAATAAAACAAACTTGATCAGAATTACCAGATAAGATAAATGGATCATATTTCTCATACTGCCGGCGCGGAGACACATCAACGATTCCTGATTTATGTTTTCGAATTCCCCGTCCTTCAATTGTATCAAACCACTTACATTTAAAAACCATGGCCTTCAGTCCAATAGAACCAAAATACTCAACCATCATTTTCTCCTCGATCAAACCGTAATAGTCAGTATCTGTGGTTCCACGAACTTGGACTCCGTAATGTTGGGTTTTCTTATCATGGCCATGGGTATGTGTGTGGAAGCAGTAGCCACGTAAATGGTAAATCGGGCAAGATTGATACTTACATTGTGGACCTTGTACAAAATCCAACATCCACATTGGAAACTCAAATGTGTTACTCGCTTGCACAACCTGCTAATTAAATTTATATCTATAACTGATAAGTTTCATTCAAATTATTGTGGGATCCGAAATTCGCACTGTCGATTTCCGTTTAAATAAGAAAACTAGGAAAACCCTAATTTCCCAGTGGACTCAGATATCTGCTAATACCACACGTCAAGCAATCAGAACACGAGAATAACAACGATAAAATATAAGAAATCGAAAAGAGAGCAAGGTAGATCTTATTCCGAATTTGCGTATGAGCATTTACAACAAGGTATAAGCCTAGGCTCGAGAGCTGTCGGCGAGATTCCTAGTTCTAGCAACCCTAAGATGGCTAAACCTAATTGAGTTGCAGCTCGAAATAACAAAAACGGAAAGTTGCCTAAATTGCTCTAAGTGCTAAGTTTGCTCTGAAAAAAGTCCCCTCCATGCCTCTCGCCTAGGACTCTTTCTATACTCGCTCCAAGGTCGGTTTACGCTTCTACTCTTCTGCCCTTAAGCCGTCATAGCATAAAATGGAGATATTCCATTTTTTCCGATCTTCGTAATTATCCTCAAAATTTTGTATTTATCCGCGGAAAGTTGACATTTATCCTTCCTTGCGCCCAAGCGTAAACCGTGCTACAGTTTACGGGCTTTTGGTTAAGAAATCGTAGGGTGGGCCTCGAGTCGTGTTTTAGGTCCCTTTGGGCCATCTTCCGACTCGAAGCGTTTACTGCGACTTCTTTCGATAAAGAACAAATTTTCCGCGGTTTTAATCCGCAAAGTTTGATCGATGATTTAGAATAGTGGAAAACATGAACCGAGTTCGCTACGGTCTTTGGGAGATAGTATCGAAGGTTTGACGAGAACGCATGGACTGGTGTTGTATCGATGTTTCGGAAGAGCTCGGTCGCTACGTAGCGACCGAGCTTTGGCTTGAGCCCAGTTGCTGCGTAGCGACCGAGCTGGACGAACACTCGGTCGCTACGTAGCGACCGAGCTTTGGCTTGAGCCCGGTCGCGCTCGGTCGCTACGTAGCGACCGAGCGGGACAAACGCTTGGTCGCTACGTAGCGACCGAGTGTGGGAACCAAAATTCGCACTGTCGATTTCCGTTTAAATAAGGAAACTAGGAAAACCGCATGCTTCCTTCCGACGTGTACAGAAGACCCAGAGGGGAAACACCCGATGGTCGGAGAAAACGGAGGTGACCCGGCTCCAGGTTCGGACGAGGTGACGGGTGAAGAGGGGGCGTGAGTTCTGAGGATGACTTGGGTTAGATCTCTTGCGAGAGATTTGTTTTTATGTTTTTTATGTTTCGGCCTTAGATGGCCCTATTTCGTGTTTTGGGACTGGCCGCGTGTGGCTGTGAATCCCTGCCGCTTGGCGGCTTTTTATGATGAGATAATAAAATGGTTCTTTGTTATGAGTTAGTGTATAGTGGGGAAGGAAGGTGATGAGTTGTCGTCTCATATCCTTCTTTGATTGTGAAATGTTTCATTCGAGATCTGGTTAGAGAGTTCTTCCGCGAGATGTAGGCTTCGCGGGGGTGCTGAAGATGTTGAATATAAACATAGTGGCATGGTTTAGGGATCTCGTATCTTTTGATATCATGCCTTGAGATGTTAGAGACCAGTGCGCTAAGTTTAGGGCAAGACCTAGGTTTACTTTCGGTTTTAAGATTTATGCGGTGACTAGCCGGCTATTGATTTATCTGTCGCGATTTTAACCTGATTCGTATTGATTTAAAGTCCGCAAAAAGTTCTCGGCTTACGTGACTTGTTTGATATGAATCGAGCATCTCTCCGGAGACAATTTTTAAGCCAACCGGAAGTGCTGGACCAAAATTTCGGGTTTCTTTTATAGCGCTATTATCCTTGTGTCGGATGTAAGAGAGTCATCTTCGTGAGATGACTATGTCTGTTTAGAACGTTCGTGAGTTCGATGTGATCAGCATCGGACTTGGTGGCAAATGCCGTTGTTTTGTGTTTTTGCGCAAAAACAAGTGTTAATGTGTGCATGTATATATCGTTTTTGTGACGGAGGTTCCGTTTTCGTTGTTCGGAAGAAATAACCTTTGAGGCATCTTTTGCGACGTCTCGCGATGCTAAAGGTTGCTTCTCCTAAACGGCTGATTAATTTCCGAAGATCGAAAATGATTTTGTGGGTAAAGATGATTTGATAAGTCGACAACACCGAGAGCGTGGTAAGATGTTTTTCGAATTTGTTAGTATACGAGTATACGTATTCACTCCCCCCCCCCTTTTTTAATGAGGGGGGACAGCTGAATTTGCCTTTCGACAAACTGCCTACGTACTCCTTACGGAGATCAAGCCGTCTCGTAGTTCAGTGGTGTGAGAGTTGGTTTGTTTAGTGATAATATTTTTTGAGGTGCATCGCGTTCCAAGTCCTAGGAATTTTTACGCCTTGCATATTGGCTATCTCGTAGGAGCCTGGTCGGACGACTTTTTCGATTTTATAGGGTCCTTCCCAGTTTGCTCCAAGTTTTCCCGCGTTTCGTTCAGCGGTGTTTTGGAAAACTTTGCGAAGGACCAGATCTCCTTGATTAAATCTATGATTCCATACGTTGGAATTATAGTACTTTGCAGCGGCGTGTTGGTAATTTTGGATTCGGATAAGCGCTCGATCTCATCGCTCGTTAATGAGAACGAGATCATCCAGGAGCATGGCATCGTTGAGTTCTTCCCGTTCTGGTAGTAACCTTCTTCGGACGCCGTGGAATTCTACTTCTGCGGGGATCATGCATTCCGTGCCGTATACCAGAGCGAAAGGAGTTTCTCCCGTTGCTCGCCTTGGGGTGGTACGGTGAGTGATATACCTTGGATTTGACCCATTTTTATCCATGGTATATAAGTATTTTACTATATATATCTATGTTTTCTACTCTTCTAGGTATGTTTTCAGGTTCAGGTGCATTTCGGAGTAAAGCTATGATTTTGGAGCATTTTGGAGCTTAAAGGACATTTCACCCGAGCTGACCACGTAGAGGTTGACGAGAGGAAGAACAATCGATCGATGCGCATCAGTGCTATCGATCGATACTAGGAGATGCCTCGACAGATGAAGATTAATATCGATCGATGTACACAAGTACCATCGATCGATGTCGAGACACCAGACACACGACATTTTAGATTCAGCAGACTTAAAAACCAAGGCCAAGCCAAATTACCAAATGCCCTGACGAGTTTTTAACCTAGTAGAATATATACTGCCTAAGTGTTTTGACGGCAGAAGAGCTTTTCTAGACCTAGTTTTGTTACAAGTTTCATTGGGAGAGAAGATCACTTGTGGTTGGAACTCCTTGTTTTCATTTCTTTTCATCTATACTATGAGTTTCTATTCCTTTACTGTTATGAATTGCTTTGCTATGTCTGAGTAGTTCAATTATTAGATCCAGGGTTCAGATAGGTTTGTGGGATTAGCCCCAAACTATAGATCTGCCTTGTTGTGATATTCATGATAGATTTGTATTCATTGCTTGTTTTAGCCTTGCTAACTAGAACTTGATCATAGGATTGCATACTCAAGCACCCTTGTTATCCCATCCTGACATCTATCGATCATATTAGGACTGCTAGAGAGGGCTAAACGCCAATTTAGTATCTTAATAGGGTATATCATACTTACGCATAGGCCTGGCTAGAACCCGTCGGTCGATGTCCTCAACTGACAATCGATCGACGTTGGCAAATGTGTATCGGTCGACGTCTTAATAGACCATCGATCGACACTCTCTCGTTGTCGACATACTAACCGTTGAGACATGAGATCTAGTCTGTTAACCAGTGATACATGCGACAGCTGATCACTGAGTTAAGCGATTGAGCTCTAATATATCATGCATGCAACAGTTAGGCATCTATAGGTATTATAATCTCCAACACCTGAATAGTGGCCCTGCATCTAATATCATTTCCAACCAAGTTACATTTATTATTTACTCGCTTGTTATTATTGCTATTTCATTTAAACATTTACAACCCTTAGAATTAATAAACACTAGATTTAATTGTTCCCTAGCTCCTTGTGGATTCGACCCCTAAGTACTACATCTGAACCTCTTTTGATGAGAGTAACACTCCTTAGGGTAATTTGAGTGGTATCAAATTTGGCGCCGTTGCCGGGGAGCTTTGATCGCCATTAGATTTAGTTTTATTGATTCTTATTTTTTTCTCTACCCCCTTTCTAATAATCTTTTTCTTGTTTTTTTTTCAGGTGCATGCCCAGCGGTACCAGAAGCAACAAGGAGAAAGACTTGCTGTTCTCAGACGATCCTGCTCATTTGGAGCGCACCATCCGTAGAGGTCAACGTTCCACATCGCTCGACGCAACAACTTTGTCGTCGATCGATACGCACAACCAACCGTCGACCGACACCAGACCATCATCATCGATCGATCCCAATCGTTCGACAACGATCGATACTACACCGCGTACATCGATCGATACCGTGTCGTCAAAAATGGTAAACATTATTATTCTAACACAGGACGAGAACGGAAACCTGTATGACCAGGCCGGTCATCTGCGTAATGCAACAGGTCAGAAAATAGATGCCCAGGGGACTGTAATCCCTGATGCTGATGCTACAGGAGCTGTTCAACCTGTAGACGAGGACTCTCGATCGAAACCACTGGCAGACTACAATCGCCCAGATGAGTACTATTCCAACAGATCAGCTTTTTGACTTCCGGAGATCCAGAAGCAAAATTTCGAGCTGAAACCTCAATACTACACTCTCGTGTCGCGGATACCCTACTATGGGTTACCGCACGAGCATCCTATGGACCATTTGGAACGGTTCGAGGATACACGCTGAATGGAGAAGCGATGCACTGGCTTAGGCAGCAACCCACAGGATCTTTAACATCCTGGACCAACATCAAGAATGCTTTCTTACGAAACTTCTTCGATGAGACGCGTGCTGAAGAACTTCGGAACAAAATTTCCACATTCTCGCAGAAGGCTGGAGAGTCCTTCAAAGATGCGTGGATTAGATTTAGGTTCTTCCAGCGAGACTGTCCACACCACGGATTTAACGAAGTGCAGCTGTTAAGCACTTTCTTCCGAGGTCTCGCCTTACAGTATCAAATGGCTCTTGATACAGAGAGTGAAGGAAACTTCACTACTCGGAATCCGTTGGAAGCTGTGAGACTTATCAAAATCCTTGCTAACAGCAGCAGCACCAAAAACACTGACTCTGAACGGAATAAGTCTGTAGCCTCTATCGGGAAGGAACTGATGGACAAAGTAAGAGCTAAGTTAGATGTGGTGCACGAGCTTCTTCGGAAGCAAGTCTGTTCAGCTGAAGGAGAAGTAGCAGATACGGAAGGAGAAGAAAATGTGAACTACATCGGCGGTACCGGATTCCAGAAATTTGGAAACCAGGGCGGAAACAGAAACTTCTTTGGAAATGGCCAAAGAAGTAACCAAAGTTCACAATTTCAAAAACCCTTCAACAACAGCAAGAGATACTCGAACTCTTACTACCAGAATCCACCACCCCAGACTCAGGAAAGCAAGATCGAAGAAATTCTTGATCGAGTACTGTTGGGACAACAACAAATCACCGTGGATTTCAACGGTAAAATAGACTCGGCCTACAACAATCTGAACACCAAAATCGAGACCTTAGGGACAGGTGAGAAAACTTGAAACCCAAGTAATTCAGACGGGCGAGACTATAAAAAGACAAGAAGCTTTCACTAGAGCGGTAGGAGCCGACAAAGGGAAACACCACGTAAATGCCATCATAGATGATGATTTCTGGCAAGTGGTGAACTTCAAAATCGAAAGCTCCATGAGTCTCGGCGGTTCTCAATGGTGTTGACCGATGTCGATGAACTCGCATCAATCGACAGACCATGATGAAGATCGATGGACGGATTACTCCAGTCATCGATCGACATCATCTGCTGAATCGACTGATTGCAATGCGGTTCGAATTCTAACTCATGAAGAATTCGCAGCTAAGCATCCTCACCCACCCTCCCCTTTCTATGATAAAATCGATCGATCGGTTGAGCCAACCATCGATCGACAAAATGAGTCCGACGTCGATCGTCACAACACACCTCCCATCGATCGACAAGCACCTCTGACATACCGAGTGCAGTTACCCTCAATCGATAATGATTACATCAACGCACTCAGACCACCACCTAAACCATTAGCTAACCCACCCGAACCAAAACCCAACCCTTTAAATATTTCACCAGAATCAGTTCAAGAAGAACAAGAAACTGAAGGGAGAAGGTTAAGGAGAAGAAAGGACAAGATTCCTAAAAACCTTAAGAGGGAAGGTAACGATAAGGAGATGGATGGTTTCTCTAAAAGAGTGCTCAGAATCCTAATCGAAAAACCTTTTGATGAAGCTTACTTCACACACCGGTTGTGGATGTTCTTCAGAGAAACAAAGGTAACTGAGGAGGACATTAGGAGAATGTTTCATCAAGAAAGAGAGAAGATGAAACACATGATCACATTGACGAAGAAGAGTGATCCTGGGAATTTGCAATACCATGCGTAGTCAAGGGTGTTGAATTTCCCCATTCAATGTGTGACACATGAGCATCAGTTAGTATCCTCCCAAGGATCATGGCAGACCAGCTTGGTTTGACCATCAAATCTTCAACGGAATCCTTCACCTTCGTGGATCTTTCAGAGAAACTATCAGGAGGTATCATAAGAGATCTGGAGGTACAGATTGGTAATGCCCTTGTCCCTGTAGATTTTCATGTCCTAGACATCGAGCTTAACTGGAACCCTTCACTTCTGCTTGGAAGATCTTTCCTAGCTACTGTAGGAGCTGTATGTGACATGAACAAAAACAAATTGTGTCTAACGCTCATAGACCCAAACATCCACTACGACCCCATCCGACCTAAGAGAAAAGTAATTAATTCTGTGGATTACGGGAAAGAACTTGGCTTCATTGGCGCATGCCATTGTGGAGCAGAGTATGAATCGGAGTACAGAACAGAGTACTCGGAATCGATCGACACCCCAACCTTTCCATCGATCGATTCCAATGAGTCAACAGTGATCGACGACCGCAACAACACGTCACTCGACGTAATGCACCCAGTTGACCATTTCGCTCCACCTAATCATTGTTACCAACATTTTGCCTTCCAACCTCCAAGAAAGAGAGGACATGACGATTATTTCATAGGCAGTTGGGCAGACAGTGGTTTCCATGAAAGTTTTGCAGTTGACACTGTAATTACTTCACCTAATGAGGAACATACAGAGGAATACGATGAGGATTATTGGAAAGAACGTGCAATAGAAATGTCTTTGCAGGATGAAAGACTTGAAACAAATAAGTTCACAAACAATTTTCCCAACATCGTTCGACTTTGTGCACCCCACATCGGTCGATACCCACCCTCGTCCAGCAAAACAACCGCTCACATCGATCGACACTCACACAGGAACATCGATCGATATTCGCGCCGCACCAAAAATTCAGGAGCAGGAGAATATTCCCTCTCCAACTAGGTTTATTGATACCTATATAAATCGTTTTGCACCCCCGAAACCACCTCCACACATCAGAGCAGACACACAAGCAAAAAAAGATGAACACTCTTCCTTCTACATCAACAGAAAAATCCATGAAGAGCAATCATCTTAAGAACACAAGTTCTGCAGAAATTACTCTGCCATCGATCGATGCAACTGTATCTACATCGATCGTTACTACTCTAAACCCTAATCTTTCTGTTTTTAAATTGAATGATTATGCAAATATTGATTACGGTTTTCTAACACCTGATGAATTTAGTATTTTCAGGGACCCAGATGGAAACGCACGTGCAATAGATGGAAGGATCTTACAAGTGTCCAGAGAGGACATAGCAGATATCCTTCAAGTAGCCAATGGACCTGACAACCTATTCTCACAGCAACGTGGCACTCCAGATGTCATTCAAACAGATCCTAACAACCACGTAAGAGTTGCCACAATAGAAATCAATCCAGATCTATCACGCCAACCAAAAGGGCAGGCATTGATCGACGGAACAACCGAGACATCGATCGACCGAATAACACCAACGTCGATCGATTGGGATGATCCGACGTCGATCGACAGACGGTATGAATTTGGGAACCGCGCTTTTGACATGTACGGAGCCAGAAAGTTCACTTGGGAACAAAGGGACGAGTATGGAGTCTATAGAGATGAGTGTGGACACGCACAAGGCGTAGCTGGTGAGATGATACCTGTCACAAAGGAGGACATCAGGAAATTACTGGAAAGAGCATCTCTTTTTGAAGAGAGCCACATATGTCTTCCAGAGCATGCCACTTCCTTCACACTCACAAGACTGGCACCAGAACTCTACACCAAAGATGAAATGGGGTAAATAACTCCAGCCTCAAGGAGTTTTATAATTTCCATCTTAACTACTTCTTTCAGATTCGGATTCAATCTCCTTTGCTGTTCTATTGAGGTTTTAGCGTCATCTTCCAAGTTAATCCGATGCATGCAAAGATCAGGAGAAATTCCAGGAATGTCATCGAGAGAATACCCGATTGCTTTCCTGTACTTGCGTAATTTATTCATCAATAAAGCAAGTTCTCCGCTAGTGAGATTGGCGTTGACGATAACAGGGTAGGATTGGTCATAAAGGTAAGCGTACATAAGACCGTGTGGGAACCGAAATTCGCACTGTCGATTTCCATTTAAATAAGGAAACTAGGAAAACCCTAATTTCCCAGAGGTCCCGGATCTCTGCGAGAGCCAACGACAAGTGATCGAATATATGCGGAAATCATGAAAAGATAACAAACGAGTTTAGAGAAAACAGTAGATCTTATTTCGAGTCCGCGTAAGAGCGTTGCGATCATTACAAGGGATCATAAAAGCTTTGGCCGCAAAGGCTGTCAGCGAGTTACTTAGTTCTAGCAGCCTAAAAGCTCAAACCTATTTGAGTCGCAGCTCGATAACAAAAGACGAAAAAGATAAATAAAAGGTTTTTGATTGATTTCGGACTGAACCTTGTTAAAGGCTGCCTACGTACCCCTTTCGAGGATCAAGCCGAACGTAGTTCAATTGATAGAGCTGGACAAGAGATCGAACTGCCTGGGCGAGTTCGTCTAGTAATTGAGTGCCAGTCATAGAAACCGAACTTGTCGAGAATAAAGCCTAAAGTTTCTAAGTGCAGAGAATTCCGAGTCTAAAAAGTTCTTTTCCTTGCTCCTCGCCTAGGACTCCTTATATACTAGCTCCAAGGTCGGTTTACGCTTTTACTCTTCTGCCCTTAAGCCGTCATAGCATAAAAATGGAGATATTCCATTTTTCCCGATCTTCACAATTATCTTCAAAACTTCCGTATTTATCCGCGGAAACTTGACATTTATCCTTCCTTGTGGACCAAGCGTAAACCAGGCTGTGGTTTACGGGCTTTTGGTTAGGAAAATCATAGGATGGGCCTCGAGTCGTGTTTTAGGTCCCTTTGGGCCGTCTTCCGACTCGACATGTTTACTACGAGTTTTCCGCGGTTTCTAATCCGCGAAGTTTGATCGATGAATTAGAATGGCGGGAAACATGGACTGAGCTTGCTACGGTCTTCGGGAGATAGCATTCGAAGGTTTTGACGAGAATGCAAGAACTGGTGTCGTATTGACGTTCGGAAAGGTTCAATCGCTACACAGCGACCGAACTTTGGCTTGAGCCCGGTCGCTTCGCAGCGACCGAGCGGGACGAGCGCTCGGTCGCTACGTAGCGACCGAGCGGGACGATCGTTCGGTCGCTACGTAGCGACCGAGCGGGACGATCGTTCGGTCGCTACGTAGCGACCGAGCGGGACGATCGCTCGGTCGCTACATAGCGACCGAGCTTGACTGAGCGAGACGGATGCTCGGTCGCTACGTAGCGACCGAGCGAGACGGACGCTCGGTCGCTACGTAGCGACCGAGCTTGGCTCGAGCTCGGTCGCTACGTAGCGACCGAGCTGTGTGCATGCTTGGTCGCCGCGTATCGATCGAGCTTGGCTTGTCTGCGGTCTGATTTCCATACTCGAGCTTGTCCGCGGCCGATTTGGATACGTGTCTGTTGCCTTCGGACAATCGGTATTTAGTGGTTCGATTGAGATTTGGACGATATTTTACTGCAAGGCTGTTCGTAAAGATATCTCTACGAAGATTACTTTTCGTAAAAACGGTTATGCTGATTTTTACGGACTTTCAGACATTGATTCCGTCGTGACCGACCCAGCTCGTTAGAATCATGAGCTTCTAGCGTGAGGTTCTAGCGAGTGGCTTTAGGCAAGTTAGGTGAGTTAGGCGGAATTAATGGTTGAAAAGGTATGTGGTAAGTGATCTTCTCGCTCTCCTAAAAGTAGAAAACGCGATAAGATTGGGGCTGCGCCTTATGACGGCTGCCTACGTACCCTTGTTGAAGGGATCAAGCCTTTCGTAGTTCATCTTGGAGTTAAGGTTCTTATGACTAGTTTTCCAGTCGGACCTTTATGGTCTAGTTTTTATGTAGCGGTTATAAGGCGTGTTGCTGCCGATGGCGTTTTGTATGGGTGTAGAGGGAAGACTACGAGTTGTCGTCTCGTAATCTAACTCTGTGTGAATTGCCATATCCATAATCTGTTTCGAGAGTTTTCCGCAGTGTGTAAACTTGCGGGATTTTTCTGAAGACGTTCGAATATTGGCAAAGAGACAAATTTTGGGATCTCGTATCAGGGTGTTTGATACTATGCCTAGAGATGTTACAGACCAGTGCGCTGGGTTTAGGGCAAGACCTAGGTTTACTTTCGGTTTAAGGATTGTGCGGTGACTGGCCGGCTATCGTTTTTCCTGTTGCGATTTCTTCCTGATTCGTATCGATTTAAAGTCCGCGATAGGTTATCGGCTTATACGACTTGTTTGATACGAATCGAGCATCTCTCCGGAAACCGGAAGTGCTAGACCAAAATTTCGGATTTCTTTTATAGCGCTATTATCCTTGTGTCGGATATAAGAGAGTCATCTTCTACGAGATGGCTAAGTCTGTTTAGGACGTTTAAGAGTTTGTTGTGATCAGCAACAAACTTAATGATAAAAATTACTATTTTGTGTCTTCGCGAAGAATATGTTTTGAGAAGATGTTAGTGCGTATGACTGTCTAGTCTTCCATGAAGGTGTATTTATCGAGGAAGGAAATTTCGTCGAAGAACTAATCTTCAGGCGTCCGCGACGTCTCGCGATGCTGAAGATTTGTTATTCTTTCGTATGCCACGTTTCGTGCTTGAAATGTTCGCGGGCTTTGAAGATATTTCGCGATGTTGCGAGGGTTTAGTATTAGCCCTATGTTTGAGAAACGTTCTGGTTTGACTATGAATGTTCGCAGCCAAAAATTGTTGTTCCTGCTCGGATGCTAATAGCTTTATTTGCGATCGAGGAATTATGACTGAGGTGTCGTGTAAATTTGTCCATGGGAACAAGCGTTTTCCTTCATGGTTCTTTGTGAAGAGTTGGCCTTCCGAGATGTATTTCGTGCATTTTTTAGGATGTTTCGTATAGCTCTAGAAGCTTTGTTACGAATTTTTCCTTACATGCCGCGTATTATGGTTAAAACGTTGCGGGCTTAAAGTGAATTGTGGAGCGTATTGAACTTGGTCAATTTTCGAAAAGTTTAGATTTTCCGTTAACCGGTTGGTTGTTAGGACTTAGTTTCGTTATGAAGAATTTATCATATGATTTCCGACTGTGGGCTACACGATAATTTATTATATCATATAACCGATTTTACGAAGGTTGTAAATCAGTGATATGTAAACATATGTCAAAGTAGCATTGTTTCTGCGGGTTCTACGAGAAACGTTCCCGCTGTGATTTTGATCTTAGATGAAAGTTGCTTGGAGTTACTCATGGAGTATTACCGAAGTTTATTTCAATACGATCTAGTCGCGGAACGCTTTTCATAGGTTTTTCGAGAGGATTCTCATGACACATTCGTTTCTTGAACGAATTGGTCAACCAGAAGTGGTTCTAGCTAACCATCGGGAGGAAAATGCTCCTTTTAATGTGCACGATGCTACATATATTCTCGAGTTTTCTTCGTCGCAAATGTTTTCGATGCTTTTCCGTGACTTACTTGGTACAACGGAAACCGAAAGAAATGCTTTGGTGATTGAAGATTTCTCGTAGAAATTTTTAAAACGAAACTGGCTTTCTGAAGCCGGAAAAAGCTTCAATACTTTGGCTAATCGTCGAGTTTCAGTTTGATATTTGTACAAGTTTTCTGTACGCATGATTGCGACAAGAAATGATGTATAGTTTTTGAGATTATGTTCATGATCGTCTGGATATGTTGCTAGCGTTTAGACGAATATTAAGATTGTCGTTTGCCTATTCTTGACGATTTGCAGAAGTTTTTTGAAGTTTGGGAGTATACGAGTATAGTATACGTACCTACTCGCTTTTTTTTTACGAAAGAAAAAACGGTTGAACCGATACGTTGAAGGGTTGTGTACGTTTCCTCTCCTGATGTTTGGAATGATCGATAACTCGGGACGATTTATAGACGACGCTTGGACTGTGATTTGGTTGTTTCCACGTTGACGACTTGGGATACGTCGGTTCCGAGAAAATTGCCAGAAACGAATCGGTTTTAAGACGACGTTCATGTCTCTAACTTTTTCTCTCTTTAGGAAGCGAGCTTGATATGCGTGGCGATCGTTTCTCGACTTTTGGAGAGTTTAGATTGGTTTGCAAGATCTGGATGAACAACTATGGAACAATATATCGAGACAGGAAAAATCGCTTAAAACTTAGTTCGCTAGACTATCCGCCTAGGTTGTACGTTCCCTAAGGTTCTATGGCAGCCTCAAAGTAATTTCCTACGAAAATTCCGAGTCTGATTTCAAAAATTTCAAGTCGGAAATACCTTAGTTCTCTCGAAGAAGCAGTTTTGTCCCTTCTCAGTTTTGCGTGCTCATTTCCGTTTCCTATTCTCGTGTATGTTCGCCATTTCCGATATTGGTGTTTATCCTTTGAAACTTGACATTTATCTTCCGAACTTGACTGTTATCTTCTCCTTAGATAAGACGTCGATTTTTGTAAAAAGGTTCAACGTAATCGTATAGTTAAGGCGGCTAAGGTGTTAAGTTAACCATTGCCGTTTTATACGATTAATCTGAATCCATGCGAGAAAATAGGTCTTTGCGGTTTTTTTTTTATATCGTAAAGTCTCAATGGTAACTTCAATCGAGGCGAAACAAGAGAAGTTTCGATCGAGATTCGAAAGTAAACGCAAAGATGGAGGTAGGGTGAGCAGAAACAAGTCAAGGAGTTTAAGATGAGGTTTACTTGTTTTTGTCGTAAAATCTCAACGGAAACTCCGATTGAGACGAAACGAAAAGCGTTTCGATGAGAATTCAAAGGAGAACGCAAAGGAGGACCACTTTGAGGCCTGACAGGTCGCTATAGCGAGTGAGGATGTCATCTCGGTCGCTATAGCGAGTGGAAGGGAGCCGAGACGAGTCCCACTTGTTTTCGTCGTAAAATCTCAACGGAAACTCCGATTGAGACGAAACGAAAAGCGTTTCGAAGAGGATTCAAAGGAGAACGCAAAGGAGGAACCCTTTGAGGATTTACAGGTCGCTACGTAGCGACTGACAGTCTGACAGGTCGCTACGTAGCGAATGGAAGCAAGCCGAGAAGCATCCTACTTGTTTTTGTCGTAAAATCTCAACGAAAACTCCGATTGAGACGAAACGAAAAGCGTTTCGATGAGGATTCAAAAGACAACCCAAAGGAGGACCTTTCTGAGGCCTTACAGGTCGCTACGTAGCGACTGACAGTCTGACAGGTCGCTACGTAGCGAGTGGAAGCAAGCCGAGAAGAGTCCTACTTGTTTTCGTCGTAAAATCTAAACGGAAACTCCGATTGAGACGAAACGAAAAGCGTTTCGACGAGGATTCAAAAGACAACCCAAAGGAGGACCTTTCTGAGGCCTTACAGGTCGCTACGTAGCGACTGACAGTCTGACAGGTCGCTACGTAGCGAGTGGAAGCAAGCCGAGATGAGTCCCACTTGTTTTCGTCGTAAAATCTCAACGGAAACTCTGATTGAGACGAAACGAAAAGCGTTTCGACGAGGATTCAAAGGAGAACGCAAAGGAGGAACCCTTTGAGGACTTTCAGGTCGCTACGTAGTGACTGACAGTCTGACAGGTCGCTACGTAGCGAATGGAAGCAAGCCGAGAAGCGTCCTACTTATTTTCGTCGTAAAATCTCAACGGAAACTCCGATTGAGACGAAACGAAAAGCGTTTCGACGAGGATTCAAAAGAGAACCCAAAGGAGGACCTTTCTGAGGCCTTACAGGTCGCTACGTAGCGACTGACAGTCTGACAGGTCGCTACGTAGCGAGTGGAAGCAAGCCGAGAAGAGTCCTACTTGTTTTCGTCGTAAAATCTCAACGGAAACTCCGATTGAGACGAAACGAAAAGTGTTTCGACGAGGATTCAATAGAGAACCCAAAGGAGGACCTTTCAGAGGCCTTACAGGTCGCTATGTAGCGAGTGGAGAGTTGGCTTGAGCTCGGTCACTACGTAGCGACCGAGCTGTGTAATCGTTTTGTTGTGTTTCCTTTTTCCGCGATTAACGTAGGGGTTTTTCAGCGGTTTTTTTGGGAGAACAAGTTTTATCCTTCCGAAATGTTTTCGGAAAACGTGTTTTGGTAAAACCCTTACGCATCGAGATTTCTTTACGGGGTTTTGATAAGATTTATCGTTTCCCTTCTTGTTTACAGGGAGAAATCGCGAGCTTGTTTTAGTGCTCTTCCTGTGGCGGAAGGTCGCGACTAAGTTTTCGATTTTGTTGAAAACTACGGCGTTTGCGTAAGCGTTGGCCATAGGAGCAGTCAGTGCTGCGAGTTTGTCTTTCATATATCCAAACATCGTTTCGATCAAGCGTTTTGTGGCCATGAGTAAGAGTAATCCGTAACCTCCCCTCCTTCTAGCGCCAAACTGTGGGAACCGAAATTCGCACTGTCGATTTCCGTTTAAATAAGGAAACTAGGAAAACCCTAATTTCCCAGAGGTCCCGGATCTCTGCGAGAGCCAATGACAAGTGATCGAATATATGCGGAAATCATGAAAACATAACAAACGAGTTTAGAGAAAACAGTAGATCTTATTTCGAGTCCACGTAAGAGCGTTGCGATCATTACAAGGGATCATAAAAGCTTTGGCCGCAAAGGCTGTCAGCGAGTTACTTAGTTCTAGCAGCCTAAAAGCTCAAACCTATTTGAGTCGCAGCTCGATAACAAAAGACGAAAAAGATAATTAAAAGGTTTTTGATTGATTTCGGACTGAACCTTGTTAAAGGCTGCCTACGTACCCCTTTCGAGGATCAAGCCGAACGTAGTTCAATTGATAGAGCTGGACAAGAGATCGAAATGCCTGGGCGAGTTCGTCTAGTAATTGAGTGCCAGTCATAGAAACCGAACTTGTCGAGAATAAAGCCTAAAGTTTCTAAGTGCAGAGAATTCCGAGTCTAAAAAGTTCTTTTCCTTGCTCCTCGCCTAGGACTCCTTATATACTAGCTCCAAGGTCGGTTTACGCTTTTACTCTTCTGCCCTTAAGCCGTCATAGCATAAAAATGGAGATATTCCATTTTTCCCGATCTTCACAATTATCTTCAAAACTTCCGTATTTATCCGCGGAAACTTGACATTTATCCTTCCTTGTGGACCAAGCGTAAACCAGGCTGTGGTTTACGGGCTTTTGGTTAGGAAAATCATAGGATGGGCCTCGAGTCGTGTTTTAGGTCCCTTTGGGCCGTCTTCCGACTCGACACGTTTACTACGAGTTTTCCGCGGTTTCTAATCCGCGAAGTTTGATTGATGAATTAGAATGGCGGGAAACATGGACTGAGCTTGCTACGGTCTTCGGGAGATAGCATTCGAAGGTTTTGACGAGAATGCAAGAACTGGTGTCGTATTGACGTTCGGAAAGGTTCAATCGCTACACAGCGACCGAACTTTGGCTCGAGCCCGGTCGCTTCGTAGCGACCGAGCGGGACGAGCGCTCGGTCGCTACGTAGCGACCGAGCTTGGCTGAGCTCGGTCGCTATGTAGCGACCGAGCTTTGGCTCGAGCTCGGTCGCTACGTAGCGACCGAGCGGGACGATCGCTCGGTCGCTACGTAGTGACCGAGCGGGACGATCGCTCGGTCGCTACGTAGTGACCGAGCGGGACGATCGCTCGGTCGCTACGTAGTGACCGAGCTTTGGCTCGAGCTCGGTCGCTACGTAGCGACCGAGCCTGGCTGAGCTCGGTCGCTACGTAGCGACCGAGCGGGACGATCGCTCGGTCGCTACGTAGCAACCGAGCTTTGGCTCGAGCTCGGTCGCTACGTAGCGACCGAGCGGGACGATCGCTCGGTCGCTACGTAGCGACCGAGCTGTGTGCATGCTTGGTCGCCGCGTATCGATCGAGCTTGGCTTGTCTGCGGTCTGATTTCCATACTCGAGCTTGTCCGCGGCCGATTTGGATACGTGTCCGTTGCCTTCGGACAATCGGTATTTAGTGGTTCGATTGAGATTTGGACGATATTTTACTGCAAGGCTGTTCGTAAACATATCTCTACGAAGATTACTTTTCGTAAAAACGGTTATGCTGATTTTTACGGACTTTCAGACATTGATTCCGTCGTGAACGATTTTGACCCCAACAGACCGCTGGGCAGAGGTTTTAATTCTACCTTTGGTGCTTTATCTTTAGACCAATGTGATTGTGAAGGAGGTTGTCGATCGACGGTATCTTGAAGGTATCGATCGATGACAACTTCGGAATCATCATTTTCTTCTACGTTTGCAACGTCGATGCTAGCGTCCATTAGTTTCATGTAATCGTCTGTCCTATCTGATATGCTGAACACTTCACTTTCCACGTGGTTAAGGGTGTCTTCTAAGGGGTTGTCTGAACACATGTTTATGAAAGTGTCTCTTTCATCCTCAGAAACTTTTTCCACGTAGAAGGCCTGGTCATCTATTAGGGGTCGCTTAATCAGTTTCTCCATATAAAAAATCATCGAGATATCCCCTATGTTCAAATTAATTCGTCCTTCCTTGACGTCAATGATCGCTCCAGCTGTAGCTAGGAATGGCCGACCCAGAATGAGGTCTTTGGGTTCTTGTCTGTATTTCAACACAACAAAATCCGTAGGCACGATGCAATCGTTAATCTTTATGGGAACATCTTCGAGAATTCCTTCGGGTACCCTAATAGATCTATCAGCTAAAACCAAGGTGATCGGAGTTGGCATAAACTCTTTGTATCCTAACGTTACTGCAACAGAGTAAGGCATAAGGTTCACGCTAGAGCCGAGGTCACATAATGATCTAGGGAAACGTGTGTTTTCTATTTTACAATCTAGGACGAAACTACCAGGATCTGATTTCTTCATTGGAGTTTCTCCTTTAATCATAGCACTTACTTCTTCTGAAATCATCATCACGCTATGTTCTGCGATTGGATAGTTCGGAGATGTCATATCTTTTATATACTTCTTAATCGAAGGTGCTATTTTTATAGCATCGCTAAGAGACATCTCGACAGAAATCCTATCTAAGGCTTTCTTGCAGATTGCGTTTTCTAATGATTTCTTAGTTTGCGTTTTAGGAAGAAAAGGGGGTAAAGTTCTATAGACTCTTTCAATTATGGGTTCGGGTTGAGTAGACCGTCGATCGATGGGATTCTCCGGCTGTCGATCGATGGTGGGTGTTTTGGGTCGATCGACGTCAGTTCCGTACTGTTGATCGATCTCATCCTCAATCTCCGTATCTTCTTCTAGTTCTAAGTCTATTGCCTTTTCCTTAGCCTTTTCAGCGGTGGTTTTCCGGTTGTCTTGAGATGGATTTGGGTCAAGTTCGTCAAGAAAAATAGGATGAAAGTTGCTTTTCCCGGTCTCATCGGTATTGTCAGGCTTCCCAACATCTGAACTATTCCTCGTGTCTGCTGCGAGGTTTTTCCTGCTGCGCAGCATTACGTCACTGACTTGACGTCTTGGGTTTAGATCAGTCCTTCCGGGAAGACATCCAGCATCTCTCTTTATTGCAGTTGCTATCTCAGCTACTTGACCTTCTAATTTTCGGATTAGTTCTCCTAAAGAATCTGCTTTCCCTATCAATTCTCCGTAAACCATATTTATCTTTCCGTAAAAATCCGATTTCGTCTTACGGTTGCCAGTAAGAGCTTGTCTGATATTGAACCTTTCTCTTCCGGTACGTTATTTTAAAGCAGTGTCATAAGCTTGGGTAGACATGAAACACAGAGTAAGGATCAGAACAGTTCGTTTCTTCATCCGAATAATCATCGGTGTCAGACGAAGTGTTTTCGTCGATCTGGGCTATATCAGATCGGTGTTTGTTTTGAAGAAAGGAATGAAGGGATTTAAGGGAATTCTTAATTTCTAATAAATCAGAATTGTCTTTTGGATTTGTAGTTTTTTCTATTTCTTCATCCATTTTTTCATAGGATCTTCCCGTTGTCATATTCTTGATAAGGCGTCTAGCTCCTTCGGGATTTCTAGTGATGAAATTTCCATCACTCGCTGTATCGAGTGTGGTTTTATAGCTCAAATTAACACCTCCATAAAAGATGTTAAGAAGTTGTGGTTCTGAATAACCATGATGGGGACATTCAAGTTCATAGCCTCTGAATCTTCCCCAAGCATTTTTAAATGATTCGCGTGGACCTTGGCGAAATGTAGAAATTTGTTTTCTTACTTCCTAGTAGCGTTCATCAGTGAAAAATTCTCTAAGGAAAGCTCTTCTAATCTCTTCCCAACAAGTGAGTGATCATGTTGCTAAACAGTTCAACCACCTGAGGGCTTCTCCTTCTAGGGAGAATGAGAAAAGTTTGCAACGATCATATTCATTTGGTATTAATTCTTCCAAAGTCTCAATATGATCTTGTGGGTGTTCTAAGAGGGATCCACGGAATGGGTTTTGACGAACCATACGGTAGTAATCTGCGTTAAACTTAGATTTCTTGGTATCGTCTCCTGGTATTTTAATAGCGGACCTATTGGAATAGGTCCTACCAGGATCAAGGTAGTCTTGTATGGACAATTTTATATCTTCACCTTTTTTTAAGGTTGAATTTTCCTTAACAGGGATTTCAGTCCCCTGTTTAGTTTGGCTAGTTTCATTGCTCGTTTGACCATTTACTTCAGTTTGGACTACTTTCTCATTAGCGGGCTTGGTAAGAGAAAACTTACCTGCTTCCGGCTGGGCGGTATCGATCGATGTTGGTGACTCCGTATCGGTCGATTCCTCTGACTCATCGTCGCTCGATGGAAACGTGTTTCCGTCGATTGATGGTTGGTCGCGCTCTATGTTCTCCATTCTTTGTGTCTGATTAACAGATTAAGAAAGAAAACTTTAGCAAGATTTTCGTAACAAGTCTATACTAAATTCTAAATTAAATCTAATGGTAATAAGAAAGAGTCCCCGGCAACGGCGCCAAATTTGATATCACTCAAATTACCCTAAAGAGTGTTACTCTCATCAAAAGAGGTTCGGATGTAGTACTTAGGGATCAAATCCACATAGACTCTAGGATTACTCAACAGACTTAAATAATTAGAAATGAATATAGACTAAAAGGTTTTAATAGTTTTAAAAGCAATAAATGATAAATCGAAAACAACAGTGATTCAATAGATTGAATTGAAGTGGTTTCAAGATTAGGAAAGTAGCTAGATTCAGGCAATTCTCAGGTATAAAATGTATGCACTTAGTTTAGACTAAAGGGTTTAATGGTTCTTGAACTAAACGTTGATTTAACCGGATCGGTTATCTTCACTAGATCTCAGATCTCAACTGTCGTATTTTGATCTCGAGAGAGTGTCGATCGATGCGACTTGATGTACATCGACCGATACACCTTTGTAACGATCGACCGACAGAACGATAGTTGCGTCGATCGACGGTTATTCTAGCGAGCTTTGCGAACGGGTTTAACTTGTTCTCTAACCTTCTCAGACCAACTGTCGTTGCGCCTGAGTCAGTTAGATCACGCAAATGGGTTCAGGTATTGAGGGGAAGCGGTTAGTTGGACTCAATTAATCCTAAGATCTAAAATGAAGGTGATCAATCTCAATTTTAGCATTAAGTCCATGAGCAATGAAAGAACAATCAAAACACCTTTTTAACAGTCATATTAGCAGTACATAATTTCAACCATGATGAGAAACCTAAATCTAACAATTGGTTTACTCAAACATATTCATGAGAGACAAAGTCATGATGGTGTGAAATAAACGCAAATGAAACATAGAACACAAATAGATAGAGTAATAGAAATAAAGGAGTTCAAGATCTTCTCTGTTTTGCAGTCTCAGATCTATCTCTCCAATCCTAAGCTCTCCTAATGGTAGCCAAAATGCTCCTTTTTTAAAACTAGGTCTTTTTGCAAGTCTACCTTCAAATGATACAAAACCCTAGTACATATAGCCTGTGCCAGGGACTTCAGTTGTAAAATAATAGATCTTCTGGGAAATGAAATCTTTTAATTTGCGATTTCATCCGTGTGACTGCGTATCGATCGATGCACATATATGTATGTCGATCGATGGTAAGTGATTACGATCGACCGATGTTGCTCTTCAAGCGTCGATCGATTTCCTTGCGTTAAAGCATTCCAAAGTGTCCCAAAAGTATCATTTCCTTCCATCAGGTGAATAAACCTGTATTTGCTTTAAAAAGACTCTAAAACATGATTAATACATCTTAAAACCTATAAAAACGGGTGAAAATCATGGTATATCAAAGTGTTACATCGATCGTCGTGTGGTTGTCTATGTCGAGCGATGTCGACGTCTCGTCGTCGGTCGATATTCAGGTCCTCCGACTTGGGTCTCCTAAATCTGAAAGAAATAAAACGAAAGTAAATAAATGCTAGCTAATAAAACCTAAATAAAATACCTAATAGTGGGTTGCCTCCCACTCAGCGCTTGGTTGTAGTCATTTAGCTTGACTGTGGAAGTGATTGGCTATTGCGTGGAGAAACAGCTGCTTGTTGGAAAGCAAGCATCCACGTCATCTCTGCGCATTCTGGACCAAGATGCAATGAAACTTCTTGTGGCCTCATCATTTCTTGTCCAATTGTCATCCATCTTCTCAAGTACATTGGAGATGTTCTGTAGCCTTTCTTGAACATTGTCAATGCTGACCTGGTGCCAGCCTATGTTGTCATAGGCGTATGCTGAAAGTTCTGTCAGTTCCTTTTGCATTGACTCTAGCGTCTTGTGTATCAACTGCTCGCCGATTGGTGTCGACTCGGCGTCGATCGATGCGATTATGTGTTCGTTGGTCGATCTCGGCGAGTTGCCATCGATCGATTTCGCTCGTGTCCTGTCGATCGATGCTGATATCTGGTGTTGAGCTGCGAGTTGCCTCTGAATGGCTTTGACTTCTTTCTGTAGCCATTCTGCGTGGCTGTCTAGTCCACTGATTTTGTTGTCGAATGAAAAGTAGATGTCATCGCAGCGTTTGTCAAGTCGTTCCTCCATGGTGGCTAGAGCAGTGTAGATCTTGGATGTGATCTTGTCAACCTCTGTTGCTGTGTAAGGAAGTAACTCCACAGGTTTCTTGCCATCGATCCAAGGCCCTCGTAGCCTGTCGATCGATGCTGATTTTGCGTGCAAAAAACTTTGATTAGTAATGTTCTCAATATATTTTTGGGCATGGAGCAATTGACTAGACAATTTGTTTAAATCTATCATGACTGGTGATATAAAGCGGTCATGCATATCCTCGTAAGTCCTCAGCCTCTCATTCATTGCTGACACTTTAGCGTCGAGCGATGTGAAGGTACACATGTCGATCGATGTGGCTGGTTGTTAGTCCTTCTTGCGAATGGTGTCCAGATCTTGCTGTAGTAGCTCGATTTTAGTGCTTAGCCAGTCCACGTTGTTGTTGAGAGGGCAGTAAACGTCGTTTATCCTTGTGTCAATGTATGAGACTTCCCATTCATCCCTGTGTTGTGTTGAACATTGCAGTTCTGCAGGGATCTGAGCTGTAGGAAGACTGACGTCGATCGATGTTGCATATGGTGCGTCGATCGATGCTGAAGTCGTAGCTTCCTTCTCAAGTTGCTGACGTAAGCTCTCAATTTCTGTTCTCATTTCTGCCATACTTCTGAAAAGCTCATTGTAGCCTCTATCCAAAGGCTGATGTGTATCTTCTACCAATGATTTGAGCTCCTCTCCCAGTTTCTCCTAGGATCCACAAATACCAAACACCATCTCATCGATTTCTTCTTTGGTGTAGAGTTCTGGTGCCAGTCTTGTGAGTGTGAAGGAAGTGGCATGTTCTGGAAGACAGATGTGGCTCTCTTCAAAAAGAGATGCTCTTTCCAGTAATTTCCTGATGTCGTCCTTTGTGACAGGTATCATCTCACCAGCTAAGCCGCGTGCGTTGTGGGAACCGAAATTCGCACTGTCGATTTCCGTTTAAATAAGGAAACTAGAAAAACCCTAATTTCCCAGAGGACCCGGATATTGCTAATTACCACACGTCAAGCAATCAGAACACGAGAATAACAACGATAAAAATAAGGAATAAAAAAAAAGAGAGGAAAGAAGATCTTATTCCGGATTTGCGTATGAGCGTTTACAACAAGGTATAAGCCTGGGCTCGAGAGCTGTCGGCGAGATTCCTAGTTCTAGCAACCCTAAGATGGCTAAACCTAATTGAGTCGCAGCTCGAAATAATAAAAACGGAAAATTGCCTAAATTGCTCTAAGTGCTAAGTTTTCTCTGAAAAAAATCCTCCTCTTGCGCTCCTCGCCTAGGACTCCTTATATACTAGCTCCAAGATCGGTTTACGCTTTTACTCTTCTGCCCTTAAGCCGTCATAGCATAAAAATGGAGATATTCCATTTTTCCTGATCTTCACAATTATCTTCAAAACTTCCGTATTTATCCGCGGAAACTTGACATTTATCCTTCCTTGTGGACCAAGCGTAAACCGTGCTGTGGTTTACGGGCTTTTAGTTAAGAAATCGTAGGATGGGCCTCGAGTTGTGTTTTAGGTCCCTTTGGGCCGTCTTCCGACTCGAAGCATTTACTACGATTTCTTTCGATAAGGAACGAATTTTCCGCGGTATTAGTCCGCAAAGTTTGATTGATGATTTAGAATAGCGGAAAAACTAGACTGAGCTCGCTACGGTATTTGGGAGATAGCATTGAAGGTTTGACGAGAGCGCATGGACTGGTGTCGTCTCGACGTTTCGGAAGAGCTCGGTCGCTACGCAGTGACCGAACTTTGGTTCGAGCCCGGTTGCTACATAGTGCCCGAGCGGGACGAGCGCTCGGTCGCTACGTAGCGAGCGAGCTTTGGCTCGAGCTCGGTCGCTACGTAGCGACCGATCTTGGCCGAGCTCGGTCGCTACATAGCGACTGAGCTTTGGCTCGAGCTCGGTCGCTACGTAGCGACCGAGCGGGACGAGGACTCGGTCGCTACGTAGCGACCGGACAGCGTGTATGTGCGGTAGTTACGCAATGACCGAGTTTGCTTCATTTGCTTTGAGCCTTCAAAGATACTTCTTCGTAAAAACTTCGTATTGGTTATTTTTTTACGAAAATTATATTTTTCTTTTACTATCTTTTTCGGAAATGCGATTTCCGAGGGTTTTCGGGTGATAATTCCGTCGTGGCCGTTTTTGACCCCAACAGTTAGCCCCCCAGCCTGTTAGGACCATGCATCGTAGGGTCCTAGTGTGCGGTTAGGTATGTTTGGCAAGTTAGGTGTATTGGATGGAATTAATATCCGAAAGTCCGAGCTTGAATTGTAAATTCTCATCCCTATAAGAAAGGAGGCAACTTGCTTCTAGCTCTTCACTTCATTATCTTTTCAAAGTTTAAGAGTGAAAAGATCCTTTCAATTTTCTCTCTCCACCATTGAGATTTTTCCTTTCCCTCCCTGTTGAGAATGTCTCAAGGGATTTCAGAAAAAGCTCAGCCTACTATCTTCAATCGCGAAACTGTCCATGACCAATGCTGTGAGGTTGTTCGAGAGATCGAGTTCGTGGCACACTCTGTTGACCCTGCCGAGGCCGACGCACATTGGGTGGCTTTGTGCAACGTGGAAGAACCGCCTCCCGAGCCGTGGGTTCCCTTGAGGCATTTTTCGGAAATGGTCGTCGGGAGACCGAGCAGGTGTACCCTCCCATTCCTTGGAACCGTACGCAGCTTCTGTCACGTTCCGGAAAACGTGGATTTTCGATTACCCCTTGAGGAGGAGAGGGCTGACGAACCTCCCGAAGGCTTTTTTACTTTGTACGAGGAGCATCTGATGCGTGCTCGCCTATGGTTTCCCATTCCGTCGGTTATAGTAGAGTTTCTGAACCGTTTGGAAGTTTCGATAAGTCAGATTTTTCCCCGTGGTATAAAGCACCTTGTCGGTTTGCTAGTCTTGGGATACGAGCGAGGCATAGAGCTTACTGCTTAATATCTCGAAGCATTCCTTACCCAGTCTCGTGTTGGGACCGATCGCCTGTATGGTTTTAGACCGCGTACTTTTATGGAAGTCATGAATGGATTCTCTTAGGGCGATCGTGGATGGAAGAGTTACTTTTTTTACGTTAGATTGGATCAAGCCACGGTTGCCGTGGAGTGCCTTCCCTCGTTTAGGCAACTGTGGGGGGTAGGAGGTAACGTGTTGAATGATCACTCGTTGTTTTCTTACCACCCGTTTTTTACTTTATATCTGAACTATGTCTATTTTGTAGTGCACAACCCCATTCCTCCTTTTCTGGAAGATCTGTGCGTCGTCCAAAACCTTCTCCGTGGTGGCCCGCTGTTATGGGGTTACTTCTCTCCCGAGAGGGTCCGTGCTGCGGTCGAGATTCATCGATCTCGTTTCAGCTCGTCGATTGATGATGACATGGGGGTGTTTTTTGAAGATACCTCCTTGCCTGCTATCTATGCCACTGGGCAGAGCAGTGGTCAAAGGCCGCCCGACGCTGAGGATGATGCAGAACCGACCGTTGAGGATCCCGGCTTTGGTGGGTGAGAAGGTAGCGATTGGATGGACTTATCCTTTGTGTCGATGGTTGAGTTGGATTATCGTTTATCTGTTTTCGGCCGAGTGTGGCCTTTTAAATTTGGATTTCGCTTAGGCCTAGATGGCCGTATTTGTAATTACCGGGACTGGCAGTTGGTGGCTTTGAATCCCTTACCGCTTTGCGCGGTTTTATATATATGATGAATGTTTCATTTCGATTTTTCCTGAGTAGGTTCGAAGTAAATATGAGTTGTCGTCTCATATTTAATTTCGATGAGACGTTCAATCTGTTGGTTCGTTCGTGATTCTCGTAGAAAATTACTTATCCCTACGATTTTTGGGAACATTAAGATGTGAACGGAGAGACATTGTTTAGGATCTCGTATCTTTTAGATATCATGTCTTGAGATGTTTGAGACCAGAGCGTTGGGTTTAGGACAAGACCTAGATTTACTTTCGGTTAAGGTTTGTGCGGTGACTAGCCGGCTATCGTTTTTCCTGTTGCGATTTCTTCCTGACTCGTACCGATTTAAAGTCCACGATAGGTTCTCGGCTTATATGACTTGTATGGTACGAATCGAGCATCTTCTCAGAGGCAATTTTTAAGCCAACTAGGAGTGCTAAACCAAAATTTTGGGTTTTTGTTGTAGCGCGCTTTCGTCCTTGTGTTGCACGTTTTGAAGATCAAAAGAGTGATCGAATTGCGTCTGTTTAAGACGGCTAGCGTGTTCGTCGGGGCCAATCGACAAACTGGGTGTAAGGTTTTGGTGATCCTGTTCGGACAATTTGTTTGTATTATCTTCTAATTTTAACTTTGCGACGTCTCGCAGTTGTTTTGAGGATTGTACGTGTATCTTTGAGTGTGTGGAAGGTGATAATTTTACGATTTTGGGCCGGATGAGGCCGCAGGCAAGAGTCTTAATGTTTCCAGGCGTGTCCTGAAAGTTTTTGCGTTTAACTGAAGCGTAAACGTTTTTGATAAAAAGGACCAATGTAGATTGTAGTAAAAGTTTTTGAAGTTTCTAAAAACTCGATTACAATAACGAAGATTTTTCTAAATGGGAGTATACGAGTATACGCACCCACTCCCCCCCCCCTTTTTAGAGAGGGGGATAGCTGAACTCGTCTTTTGACGAGCTGCCTACGTACCCCTTTCGAGGATCAAGCCATCTCGTAGTTCTGTTTCATGCCGCGAGCGTTTTTACTCGGCGGTAGACGTCGCGCCGTCCGCCTTGACCGTGTTGATCGTGGCTGGGTCAACGCTATTTTCCGGATGTTCCGGTTGAGTTGTAGCGTCGGCTTCGGACTCCTGTCGAGTTTCGACACCCGATGCGTTTGCGTCGGTAGATGATTTTAATTCGTCTTTCCTTAGGGCGTTTTTGGCCGAAGATTGATCCATCTTCGTGCGTTTTCGATTCGCAGTTGCAGAAGTTGTGACTTGCCTTAACTTGTGCTCTGCGAGGAAGCACAACCGTGACTGTTTTTGGCATCCCTAGATAGCCGCGACTCCGCTTGGGGTCGGAAATTTGAGACCCAGGTGGTAGGTTGATGGAACTGCTTGCATGGCATTAAGACATGGAGTTCCCATGATCACGTTGTAGATAGCAGGATGATCGACTACCGCGAACTCGACGATTTTCGTGATCTCCTTGGCCATGACTGGCAACTGGATTGATCCAAGAGTCATCAATACTTCGCCTGAAAAACCCGTGAGCGGTTTTGGCGTCGGAATTACTTCTCCGAGTTCGATGCTCATCCGCTTGAGAGTGTCGCGGAAGATTACGTTGACCGTGCTTCCCGTGTCAACGAGTACCCTTCCGACTTCTAAGTCTCGTATGACGAGATCTATGACGAGCGGATCGCAGTGAGGTTGATCGATGCCGCCGGCTTCCTCCTTTGTGAAGGTGATCAAGCAATTTTTGCCATCTCGGGGAGGAGACAATGTAGGCCAATTTGGACTCGACTCTGCCTTCCGTTGGTAATCCTTGATGGCTGAAACTGTATCGCCACAGTATTGTGATCCGCCGATGATCATGTTGACTCTGCGACGATTGTTATCATTCCCCTTGTCGTCCGGCCTCCTACCGAGTTTATCCCCGGGCTGATTTTGTTGAGGGGATTTTTCAGCTGGCGGATTTCTATCCGTCTTTGGAGGGCAATCAGAGTCGAGGATGAGATCCTTGACGCTGGTTACTTCCGAGAGCTCTCCAGCGAGTAGCTTCGCGGCCAGGCTTGCTCCCAAGACTTTGCAGTTGGTCGTGGAGTGTCCTCGGGACTGGTGGAACTCGCAGAAGGTGTTTTCGTCATACCCTTGATTGCGGGTTGTTGGGGTCAAAAACGGTTGCGACAAATTTAACATTTAAAACGTCCGAGGAAGAAAATAAGAATTTCTACAAAGAATACTTTTTGAAATAAATTCTTTCTAACGAAAAAGCCCTGCAGAAGAAAGAACGAGACATCCGACGAAAGCTCGAAACAGTTCGTTACGTAGCGACCGAGCCCGAGCCAAGCTCGGTCGCTACGTAGTGACCGGGCTCAAGCCAAAGTTCGGTCGCTGCGTAGCGACCGAGCTCTTCCAAAACGTCGAGACGACACCAGTCCATGCATTCTCGTCAAACCTTTAAATGCTATCTCCCGAAGACCGTAGCGAGCTCAGTCTATGATTTCCGCTATTCTAAATCATCGATCAAACTTTGCGGATTAATACCGCGAAAAGTTCGTTCCTTATCGAAATAAATCGTAATAAACGCTTCGAGTCGGAAGATGGCCCAAAGGGACCTAAAACACGACTCGAGGCCCATCCTATGATTTCTTAACCAAAAGCCCGTAAACTGCAGCACGGTTTACGCTTGATCCACAAGGAAAGATAAATGTCAAGTTTCCGCGGATAAATACAGAAGTTTTAAACGATAATCACGAAGATCGGAAAAAATGGAATATCTCCATTTTATGCTATGACGGCTTAAGGGCAGAAGAGTAAAAGCGTAAACCGACCTTGGAGCTAGTATATAAGGAGTCCTAGGCGAGGAGCGTGAGAGAAGAATTTTTCCAGAGATAACTTAGCACTTAGAGCAATTTAGGCAATTTTCCGTTTTTGTTATTTCGAGCTGCGACTCATTTAGGTTTAGCCGTCTTAGGGTTGCTAGAACTAGGAATCTTGCCGACAGCTCTCGAGCCCAGGCTTATACCTTGTTGTAAACGCTCATACACAAATTCGGAATAAGATCTTCTTTGCTCTCTTTTTTCGATTTCTTATTTTTATCGTTGTTATTCTCGTGTTCTGATTGCTTGACATGTGGTAATTAGCATATATCCGGGTCCTCTAGGAAATTAGGGTTTTCCTAGTTTCCTTATTTAAACGGAAATCGACAGTGCAAATTTCGGTTCCCACACGGGTCCACGTGTTGCCCGTGGTTCGGCCTTGATCCGAATTGATCGCATAATTATGCGCCCCTTGGAGATCTTCCCCCTCGTGGTGGACGTATTTGTCGTTACGAGAGTTCTTCTTTCTCGCTTTCGGATCCATGTCCTTCGAGGAAGGTCTTGCTGCCTTATGTTTTTGCGATAAGACTTTAGTTTCTTCCTCGACTATGATGTAGTCCGTTGCTTTATGGAGGGCGTCCTGGATCGTTCGCGGTTGGTCGAGGGTTATCCACTTTCTGAATTTCGACTTATACCAGAGCGTCTTTCTCAGTGCATCAATGGCCACTTTATCGCTGATAAACTCGCGGAGGGGTTCGTCTATGAACACAGAGTATTGTTTGAGAAATTCCGATGCGAGCTGTCGGAAACTCCCGATAGTGTTGCGATGAAGGCTTGCGAACCATTCGAGCGCCGCTCCTTCCAGATTTTTGACGAACAGGCGGCAGTAGCCGACATTCTTTTTGCCGTCCTTCAGTCTAGCTCTTCCAATCGCGATGTGGAAAGCCTGAAGGTGCGCTTTTGATTTTTCCCGGATCGGATACCCTCATGTCCGAATTGCGACTGGTAATAGGGGTCTTCCGAGCTCCTTCCAGCAGTCGATCGATTTTGGGGGCAGCACTAGTAGCATGATGGATTTGAGACTTCACGGCCGTCACTTCCGCCGCAGTCTTGGTGATGTAGTCGCGAAGATCGCGGATATCCGATGTCTCGTCAGTAGATTTCCGAGCCTGTCGGCGTTTACTGCGAGTAAGCTTGGTTTGCCTTTCAGCCAGCTCCTCTTGTTCGTTCCAATAGGTGATTTCCTCTTCTTCCGTCATTGGTTTTTCGAACGAGGAGCCTTCCCGAGCAGATCGGCTTCTGGTCCTTCTTGGATCTCTGTCGACATCCTCGTCGGTGTCATTGGAGACATCGCTAGGATCCAGGTCAATGCGTTCGGCTTCGTTGTCCTCCGAATCCTTTGCAGGGGGCGGAGGACTTTCAGGGTTCCCCTTTTCGATGGGAGATTTTTCGCTAGGGTTTTTGATCGGAAGGTCGTTCCCGCGCGACTCCAGATCTGTCGAGTGAGGTAGCGAAGTCGAGCCTCTTCCCGCGAAATTTGATGGTTCCGCGGGGACGGATTGCTCGAGTCCTTGCCGTTAAGGTTTCAACCTGTTTGGTCAAGGAACTCACGAGCTTATCCTGTTCTTCCGACCTTTTCTCATAGGTGGCAAACATCTTTTTAAACTCCTTGAGCGTCGCGGCGTTGGCTGGTGCGTTGGCCGCGGATACGTCCGCTGCTGGAGTGTGGAGATCGGTGCCGCTGCCTCCGTTAAGAGGAGTCTGGCACGTTATCCGCGTCGTTAGTTGACATGTCTGATTGAGCGTGATGTGGCTTTTGCGGGTTAGATTGATCCGTATCCCCCTCCTTCTAGCGTCAAATTGTGGGAACCGAAAATCACACTGTCGATTTCCGTTTAAATAAGGAAACTAGGAAAACCCTAATTTCCCAGAGGACCTGGAGATCTGCTAATTACCACACGTTATGCAATCAGAACACGAGAATAACAACGATAAAAATAAGAAATCGAAAAAAGAGAGCAAAGAAGATCTAATTCCGAATTTGCGTATGACCGTTTACAACAAGGTATAAGCCTGGGCTCCAGAGCTGTCGGCGAGATTCCTAGTTCTAGCAACCCTAAGACGGCTAAACCTAATTGAGTCGCAGCTCGAAATAACAAAAACGGAAAATTGCCTAAATTGCTCTAAGTGCTAAGTTTTCTCTGAAAAAATCCTCCTCTTGCGCTCCTCGCCTAGGACTCCTTCCTTATATACTGGCTCCAAGGTCGGTTTACGCTTTTACTCTTCTGCCCGTAAGCCGTCATAGCATAAAAATGGAGATATTCCATTTTTCCCGATCTTCACAATTAACTTCAAAACTTTCGTATTTATCCGCGGAAACTTGACATTTATCCTTCCTTGTGGACCAAGCGTAAACCGTGCTGTGGTTTACGGGCTCTTAGTTAAGAAATCGTAGGATGGGCCTCGAGTTGTGTTTTAGGTCCCTTTGGGCCGTCTTCCGACTTGAAGCGTTTACTACGATTTCTTTCGATAAGGAACGAACTTTCCGCGGTATTAATCCGCAAAGTTTGATCGATGATTTAGAATAGCGGAAAAACTAGATTGAGCTCGCTACGGTCTTTGGGAGATAGCATTGAAGGTTTGACGAGAGCGCATGGACTGGTGTCGTCTCGACGTTTCGGAAGAGCTTGGTCGCTATGCCGCGATCGAACTTTGGTTCGAGCCCGGTCGCTACGTAGCGATCGAGCGGGACGAGCACTCGGTCGCTACGTAGCGACCGAGCTTTGGCTCGAGCGCGGTCGCTACGTAGCGACCGAGTGGGACGAGCGTTCGGTCGCTACATAGCGACCGAGTGGGACAAGCACTCGGTCGCTACGTAGCGACCGGACAGCGTGTATGTGCGGTAGTTACGCAATGACCGAGTTTGGTTCGTTTGCTTTGAGCCTTCAAAGATACTTCTTTGTAAAAACTTCGTATTGGTTATTTTACGAAAATTATATTTTTCTTTTTACTATCTTTTTCGGAAATGCGATTTCCGAGGTTTTCGGGTGATAATTCCGTCGTGACTGTTTTTGACCCCAACATGCGTGTCCACGCTCATCTCTGTAGACTCCGTACTCGTCCCTTTGTTCCCAAGTGAACTTTCTGGCTCCGTACATGTCAAAAGCGCGGTTCCCACATTCATACCGTCTGTCAATCGACGTCGAGTTATCCCTATCGATTGACGTTGGTGTTACCCTGTCGATCGATGTCTCCGTTGTACCGTCAATCGATGCTTGCCCTTTTGGTTGGCGTGATAGATCTGGGTTGATCTCTGTTGTGGCGAGTCCTGTGTGGTTGTTAGGATCTGTTTGAATGACGTCTGGAGTGCCACGTTGCTGTGAGAATAGGTTGTCAGGTCCATTGGCTACTTGAAGGATGTCTGCTATGTCCTCTCTGGACACTTGTAAAATCCTTCCATCCATTGCACGTGCGTTGCCATCTGGGTCCCTGAAAAATACCAAATTCATCAGGTGTTAGAAAACCGTAATCAATGTTTGCATAATCGTTCAGTTTAGAAATAGAAAGATTAGGGTTTAGAGTAGTATCGATCGATGTAGATACAGTTGCATCGATCGATGGCAGAGTAATTTCTGCAGAACTTGTGTTCTTGAGATGATTGCTCTTCAGGGATTTTTCTGTTGATGTAGAAGGAAGAATGTTCATCTTTTTTGCTTGTGTGTTCGCTCTGATGTGTGTAGGTGGTTTCGGGGGTGCAAAACGATTTATATAGGTATCTTTAAACCTAGTTTGGGAGGGAATATTCTCCTGCTCCTGAATTTTTGCTGCGGCGCTAATATCGATCGATTTTTCTTTGTGGGTGTCGATCGATGTGAGCGGTTGTTTTGCTGGACGAGGGTGGGTATCGACCGATGTGGAGTGCACAGCGTCGAACTATGTTGGAAACGTGTTGGTGAACTTATGTGTTTCAAGTCTTTCATCCTGCAAAGACATTTCTATTGCACGTTCTTTCCAATAATCCTCATCGTATTCCTCTGTATGTTCCTCGTTAGGTGAAGTAATTACAGTGTCAACTGCAAAACTTTCATGGAAACCACTGTCTGCCCAACTGCCTATGGAATAATCATCATGTCCTCTCTTGCTTGGAGGTTGGAAGGCAAAATGTTGGTAACAATGATTAGGTGAAGCGAAATGGTCAACTGGGTGTATTACGTCGAGTGACGTGTTGTTGCGGTCATAGGTCACCGTTGACTCATTGGAATCGATCGATGGAAAGGTTGGGGTGTCGATCGATTCCGAGTACTCTGTTTCGTACTCCGATTCATACTCTACTCCACAATGGCATGCGCCAATGAAGCCAAGTTCTTTCCCATAATCCACAGAATTAATGACCTTTCTCTTAGGTCGGATGGGGTCGTAGTGGATGTTTGGGTCTATGAGCGTTAGACACAATTTGTTTTTGTTCATGTCACATATAGCTCCTACTGTAGCTAGGAAAGATCTTCCAAGCAGAAGTGAAGAGTTCCAGTTAAGCTCGATGTCTAGGACATGAAAATCTACAGGGACAAGGGCATTACCAATCTGTACCTCCAGATCTCTTATGATTCCTCCTGATCGTTTCTCTGAATGATCCACGAAGGTGAAGGATTCCGTTGAAGGTTCGATGGTCAAACCAAGCTGGTTTGCCATGATCCTAGGGAGGATATTAACTGATGCTCCTGTGTCACACATTGAATGGGGAAATTCAACACCCTTGACTATGCATGGTATTGCAAACTTCCCATGATCACTCTTCTTCGTCAATGTGATCATGTGTTTCATCTTCTCTCTGACTTGATGAAACATTCTCCTAATGTCCTCCTCAGTTACGTTTGTTTCTCTGAAGAACATCCACAACCGGTGTGTTAAGTAAGCTTCATCAAAAAGTTTTTCTATTGGGATTCTGATGACTCGTTTAGTGAAACCATCCATCTCCTTATCATTAGCTTCCCTCTTAAGGTTTTTAGGAATCTTCTCCTTTCTTTTCCTTAACATTCTCCCTTCAGATTCTTGTCCTTCTTGAACTGATTCTGGTGAACTAATTAAAGGGTTGGGTTTTGGTTCGGGTGGGTTAGCTAATGGTTTAGGTGGTGGTCTGAGTGCGTTGATGTAATCATTATCGATTGAGGGTAACCGCACTCGGTATGTCAGAGGTGCCTGTCGATCGATAGGAGGTGTGTTGTGACGATCGACGTCGGACTCACTCTGTCGATCGATGGTTGGCTCAACCGATCGATCGATTTTATCATAGAAAGGGGAGGGTGGGTGAGGATGCTTAGCTGTGAATTCTTCATGAGTTAGAATTCGATACGCATTGCATTCAGTCGATTTGGCAGACGACGTCGATCGATGACTGGAGTAATCCGTCGATCGATCTTCATCATGGTCTGTCGATCGATGCGAGTTCATCGACATCGGTCGACACCATTGGGACCCGCCGAGACTCATGGAGCTTTCGATTTCGAAGTCTCCTTCCTCAAGCTTTTCATTTCTCACCACTTGCCAGAAATCATCATCTATGATTGCATTTACGTGGTGTTTCCCTTTGTCGGCTCCTGCCTCTCTAGCGAAAGCTTCTTGCCTCTTTATAGTCTCGCCCGTCTGAATTACTTGGGTTTCAAGTTTTCTCACCTGAGTCCCTAAGGTCTCGATTTTGGTGTTCAGATTGTTATAGGCGGAGTCTATTTTACTGTTGAAATCCACGGTGATTTGTTGTTGTCCCAACAGTACTCGATCAAGCATTTCTTCGATCTTGCTTTCCTGAGTCTAGGGTGGTGGATTTTGGTAGTAAGAGTTCGAGTAGCTTTTGCTGTTGTTGAAGGGTTTTTGAAATTGTGAACTTTGGTTACTTCTTTGGCCATTTCCAAAGAAGTTTCTGTTTCCGCCCTGCTTTCCAAATTTCTGGAATCCGGTACCTCCGATGTAATTCACATTTTCTTCTTTCCGTATCTGCTACTTCTCCTTCAGCTGAACAGACTTGCTTCCTAAGAAGCTCGTGCACCACATCTAACTTAGCTCTTACTTCGCCCATCTGTTCCTTCCCGATAGAGGCTACAGACTTCTTCCGTTTAGAGTCAGTGTTTTTGGTGCTGCTGCTGTTAGCAAGGTTTTCGATATGTCTCACAGCTTCCAACGGATTCCGAGTAGTGAAGTTTCCTTCATTCGCCGTATCAAGGGCCATTTGATACTGTAAGGCGAGACCTCGGAAGAAAGTGCTTAGCAGCTGCACTTCGTTAAATCCGTGGTGTGGACAGTCTCGCTGGAAGAACCTAAATCTAATCCATGCATCTTTGAAGGACTCTCCAGCCTTCTGTGAGAATGTTGAAATTTTGTTCCAAAGTTCTTCAGCGCGCGCCTCATCGAAGAAGTTTCGTAAGAAAGCATTCTTGATGTCGCTCCAGGATGTTAAAGATCCTGTGGGTTTCTGCCTAAGCCAGTGCATCGCTTCTGCATTCAGCGTGTATCTGAAGAGCTTGCACAGCAGGTAATCTTCGGGGACTCCTTCCATCCGAATAGCAGCGATTAGATCCTCGAACCGTTCCAAATGGTCCATAGGATGCTCGTGCGATAACCCAGAGTAGGGTATCTGCGACACGAGAGTGTAGTATTGAGGCTTCAGCTCGAAATTCTGCTTCTGGATCTCTGGAAGTCGAATAGCTGATCTATTGGAATAGTATTCATCTGGGCGATTGTAGTCGGCCAGTGGTTTCGATCGAGCGTCCTCGTCTACAGGTTGAGCAGCTCCTGTAGCATCAGCTCCTATAGCATCAGCATCAGGGATTACAGTTCCCTGAGCATCTATTTTCTGACCTGTTGCATTACGCAGATGACCGGCCTGGTTATACAGGTTTTCGTTCTCGTCCTGAGTTAAAATAATAATGTTTTACCATTTTTGACGACACGGTATCGATCGACGTACGCGGTGTAGTATCGATCGTTGTCGAACTATCGGGATCGATCGACGATGATGGTCCGGTGTCGATCGATGGTTGGTTGTGCGTATCGATCGACGACGAAGTTGTTGCGTCGAGCGATGTGGAACGTTGACCTCTACGGATGGTTCGTTCCAAATGAGTAGGATCGTCTGAGAACAGCAAGTCTTTCTCCTTGTTGCTTCTGGTACCGCTGGGCATGCACCTGAAAAGACAAGAAAAAGATTATTAGAAAGGGGGTAGAGAAAAGAATAAGAATCAATAAAACTAAATCTAATGGCGATCAAAGCTCCCCGGCAACGGCGCCAAATTTGATACCACTCAAATTACCCTAAGGAGTGTTACTCTCATCGAAAGAGGTTCAGAAGTAGTACTTAGGGATCGAACCCACAAGGAGCTAGGGAACAATTAAATCTAGTGTTTATTAATTCTAAATTTTGTAAATGTCTAAATGAAATATCACTAGTAACAGGCGAGTAAATAATAAATGTAACTTGGTTGGAAATAATATTAGATGCAGGGCCACTATTCAGGTGTTGGAGATTATAATACCTATAGATGCCTAACTGTTGCATGCATGATATATTAGAGCTCATTCGCTTAACTCAGTGATCAGCTGTCGCATGTACCACTGGTTAACAGACTAGATCTCGTGTCTCAACAGTTAGTATGCAGACAACGAGAGAGTGTCGATCGATGGTCTATTAAGACGTCGACCGATACACCTTTGCCAACGTTGATCGATAATCAGTTGAGGACATTGATCGACGGGTTCTAGCCAGGCCTATGCGCGAGTATGAAATGCCCTACTAAGATGCTAAATTGGCGGTTAGCCCTCTCTAGCAGTCCTAATATGATAGATAGATGTCAGGATGGGATAACAAGGGTGCTTGAGTATGCAATCCTATGATCAAGTTCTAGTTAGCAAGGCTAAAACAAGCAATGAATACAAATCTATCATGAATATCACAACAAGGCAGATCTATAGTTTGGGGCTAATCCCACAAACCTATCTGAACCCTGGATCTAACAGTTTAATTACTTAGACATAGCAAAGCAATTCATAACAGTAAAGGAATAGAAACTCATAGTATAGATGAAAAGAAATAAAAACAAGGAGTTCCAATCACAAGTGATCTTCTCTCTCAAATGAAACTTGTAACAAAACTAGGTCTAGAAAAAGCTCTGTTCTCCTCTTTTTGCCGTCAAAAACACTTAGGCAGTATATATTCTACTAGGTTAAAAACTCGTTAGGGCATTTTGGTAATTTGGCTTGGCCTTGGTTTTTAAGTCTGCTGAATCCAAAATGTCGTGTCTGGTGTCTCGACATCGATCGATGGTACTTGTGTACATCGATCGATATTAATCTTCATCTGTCGAGGCATTTCCTGATATCGATCGTCAGCACTGATGCGCATCGATCGATTGTTTTTCCTCTCGTCGACCTCTAAGTGGTCAGCTCGGGTGAATTGTCCTTTAAGCTCCAAAATGCTCCAAAGTCATAGCTTTACTCCGAAATGCACCTGAACCTGAAAACATACCTAGAAGAGTAGAAAACATATATATATATATATATATATATATATAGTAAAATATTTATATACCATTGTTAAAAATGGGTCAAATCCAAGGTATATCAACTGCCTAAGTTTTTTTGACGGCAGACGAGAGCTTTTTGTTACAGTTTTACTTTGAGAGAGAAGAGAGAGTTTTGGAGAGAAGATCACTTGTGATTGAAACTCCTTGTTTTCATTTCTTTTCATCTACACTATGAATTTCCATTTCTTCATTGTTATGAATTGTTTTGTTATGTCTGAATAGTTTATTTATTAGATCCAAGGTTCATATAGGTTTGTGGGATTAGCCCTAAACTATAGATCTGCCTTGTTGTGATATTCATGATAGATTTGTATTTATTGCTTGTTTTAGCCTTGCTAACTAGAACTTGATCATAGGATTGCATACTCAAGCACCCTTGTTATCCCATCCTGACATCTATCTATCATATTAGGACTTCTAGAGAGGGCTAACCGTTAGCCAATTTAGTATCTTAATAGGGCTAGACCCCGTCGATCGATGTCCTCAACTGACTATCGGTCGACATAGGCAAATGTGTATCGGTCGACGTCCCAATAGGACCATCAATTGACACTCTTTCGTTGTCAACATACTAACCGTTGAGACACGAGATCTAGCTTGTTAACCAGTGAAACATGCGACAGCTGATCACTGAGTTAAGCGGTTGAGCTCTAACATATCATGCATGCAACAAATAGGCATCTATAGATATTATAATCTCCAACACCTGAATAGTGGCCCTGCGTCTAATATCATTTCCAATCAAATTACATTTACTATTTACTTCGCTTGTTACTATTGCTATTTCATTTAAACATTTACAACTCTTAGAATTAATAAACACTAGATTTAATTGTTCCCTAGCTCCTTGTGGATTCGATCCCTAAGTACTACATATGAACTTCTTTTGATGAGTGTAACACTCCTTAGGGTAATTTGAATGTTATCAAATTTGGCGCCGTTGTCGGGGAGCTTTGATCGCCATTAGATTTAGTTTTACTGATTCTTATTCTTTTCTCTACCCCCTTTCTAATAATCTTTTTCTTGTCTTTTCAGGTGCATGCCCAGCAGTACCAGAAGCAACAAGGAGAAAGTTTTGCTGTTCTCAGACGATCCTGCTCACTTGGAACGCACCATCCGTAGAGGTCAACATTCCACATCCCTCGATGCAACAACTTCGTCGTCGATCGATACTCACAACCAACCGTCGACCGACACCAGACCTTCATCGTCGATCGATCCTAATTGTTCGACAACGATCGATATTACACCGCGTACGTCGATCAATACCGTGTCGTAAAAAATGATAAACATTATTATTCTAACACAGGACGAGAACAGAAACCTGTATGACCAGGACGGTCATCTGCGTAATGCAAAAGGTCAGAAAATAGACGCTTAGGGGACTGTAATCCCTGATGCTGATGCTACAGGAGCTGCTCAACCTGTAGACGAGGACGCTAGATGGAAACCACTGGCCGACTACAATCGCCCAAATGAGTACTATTCAAACATATCAGCTATTCGACTTTCAGAGATCCAGAAGCAGAATTTCGAGCTGAAGCCTTAATACTACACTCTCGTGTCACAGATACCCTACTCTGGGTTACCGCACGAGCATCCTATGGACCATCTAGAACGGTTCGAGGATTTAATCGCTGCTATTCGGATGGAAGGAGTCCCCGAAGATTACCTGCTGTGCAAGCTCTTCAGATACACGCTGAATGGAGCAGCGATGCACTGGGTTAGGCAGCAACCCACAGGATCCTTAACATCTTGGGCCGACATCAAGAATGCTTTCTTACGAAACTTCTTCGATGAGGCGCACGCTGAAGAAATTCGGAACAAAATTTCCACATTCTCGCAGGAGGCTGGAGAGTCCTTCAAAGAGGCGTGGATTAGATTTAGGTTCTTCCAGTGAGACTGTCCACACCACGGATTTGACGAAGTGCAGCTGCTAAGCACTTTCTTCCAAGGTCTCGCCTTACAGTATCAAATGGCTCTTGATACGGCGAGTGAAGGAAACTTCACTACACGGAATCCGTTAGAAGCTGTGAGACTTATCGAAAACCTTGCTAACAGCAGCAGCACCAAAAACACAGACTCTAAGCGGAAGAAGTATGTAGCCTCTATCGGGAAGGAACAGATGGACGAAGTAAGAGCTAAGTTAGATGTGGTGCACGAGCTTTTTAGGAAGCAAGTCTGTTTAGCTGAAGGAGAAGTAGTAGATACAGAGGGAGAAGAAAATGTGAACTACATTGGAGGTACCAGATGTCAGAAATTTGGAAACCAGGGCGGAAACAGAAACTTCTTTGGAAATGGTCAAAGAAGTAACCAGAGTTCACAATTTCAAAACCCCTTCAACAACAGCAAAAGCTACTCGAACTCCTACTACCAGACTCCACCACCACAGACTCAGGAAAGCAAGATCGAAGAAATGCTTGATCGAGTACTGTTGGGACAACAACAAATCACCGTGGATTTCAACGGTAAAATAGACTCCGCCTACAACAATCTGAACACCAAAATTAAGGCCTAGGGACTCAGGTGAGAAAACTTGAAACGCAAGTAATTTAGACTGGCGAGACTATAAAGAGGCAAGAAGCTTTCGCTAGAGAGGCAAGAGCTGATAAAGGAAAACACCACGTAAATGCCATCATAGATGATGATTTCTGGCAAGTGCTGAGACATGAAAAGCTTGAGGAAGGAGACTTCAAAATCGAAAGCTCCATGAGTCTCGGCGGATCCCAATGGCGTCGACTGATGTCGATGAACTCGCATCGATCGACAGAACATGACGAAGATCGATGGACAGATTACTCCAGTCATCGATCGACGTCGTCCGCTAAATCGACTGAATGCAATGTGTTCGAATTCTAACTCATGAGGAATTCGCAGCTAAGCATCCTCACCCACCCTCCCCTTTCTATGATAAAATCGGTCGATCGGTTGAGCCAACCATCGATCGACAGAGTGAGTCCGACGTCGATCGTCACAACACACCTCCCATCGATCGACAAGCACCTCTGACATACCGAGTGCGGTTACCTAAACCATTAGCTAACCCACCCGAACCAAAACCCAACCCTTTAAATAGTTCACCAGAACCAGTTCAAGAAGATCAGGAAACTGAAGGGAGAAGGTTAAGGAAAAGAAAGGAGAAAATTCCTAAGAACCTTAGGAGGGAAGCTAACGAGAAGGAGATGGATGGTTTCACTAAAAGAGTCCTCAGAATCCCAATCAAAAAATCTTTTGATGAAGCTTACTTCACACACCGGTTGTGGATGTTCTTCGAGAAACAAAGGTAACTAAGGAGGACATTAGGAGAATGTTTCATCAAGTAAGAGAGAATATGAAACACATGATCAAATTGTCGAAGAAGAGTGATCTTGGGAAGTTTGCAATACCATGTGTAGTCAAGGGTGTTGAATTTCCCCATTCAATGTGTGACACAGGAGCATCAGTTAGTATCCTCCCTACGATCATGGCAGTACAGCTTTGTTTAACCATCAAACCTTCAACAGAATCCTTCACCTTCGTGGATCTTACAGAAAAACAATCAGGAGGTATCATAAGAGATCTGAAGGTACAGATTGGTAATGCCCTTGCCCCGGTAGATTTTCATGTCCTGGACATCAAGCTTAACTGGAACTCTTCACTTCTGCTTGGAAGATCTTTCCTAGCTATAGTAGGAGCTGTATGTGACATGAACAAAAACAAATTGTGTCTGACGCTGATAGACCCCAACATCCACTACGACCCTATCCAACCTAAGAGAAAGGTTATTAGTTATGTGGATAACGGGAAAGAACATGGCTTCATTGGCGCATGCCATTGTGGAGCAGAGTACGAATCGGAGTACGAAATAGAGTACTCGGAATCGATCGACACCCCACTTTTCCATCGATCGATTCCAATGAGTCAACAGTGACCGATGACCGCAACAACACATCGCTAGACGTTGATCAGCCGGTTAACCATTTCGCTCCACCTAATCATTGTTACCCACACTTTGCCTTCCAACCTCCAACCAAGAGAGGACGTGATGATTATTCCATAGGCAGTTGGGCAGACAGTGGTTTCCATGAAAGTTTTGCAGTTGACACTGTAATTACTTCACCTAACGAGGAACATACAGAGGAATACGATGAGGATTATTGGAAAGAACATGCAATAGAAATGTCTTTGCAGGATGAAAGATTTGAAAGACATAAGTTCACCACCACGTTTCCAACATCGCTCGACGAAGTGCACTCCACATCGGTCGATACCCACCCTCGTCCAGCAAAACAACCGAGTTGCGGGCACATAGGTGGTAAAGCTAGAAAACTTAGTCTCGTTTTACTGTTTTTGTTATACGCTTTTCTTTGTAATCCTGTTAATAGACAAGCTTCATGTATGCTTTTGTCTTTGGAACTCTCATACGCAAATTCAAAATAAAGATCTATTGTTTTCTAAATTCGTTTTGTTATCTTTCCATATTTTCTGAAATTATTTGGTCACTTGTCGTCAGCTCTCACATAGAATCCAGGCCTCAAGGAAAATAGGTTTTTCTTTGCTTTCCTCCGTTAACAAAAATTGACGGTGTGAATTTCGGTGCGAGCTTCGATCAATGCTATGGCCATAGCGTTGATCGATGCTTCTTTAGAGAAGCATTAACGACCTAATCAATTATGTTCAACTAAACCCTAGACCAACTGTCGTATGCGCTTAGGTACATAATTCAGAAGAGTTCGGGTTCAATTAATTGATTGAACTTTCGTGCCTCTAAATTGTCCTAGATTCTAGGTTCAGACAATCAGTCACACTGTCATGCTTTTCCAACTATTCCAGATCCTAATATTACAAGCTACCCCAGTGTAGAAATCAATATGCAACCCTCGAAATCCTAACATATTCAGTTTGACATTAAGCTCATGAAATCCCTAAATCTAACAAGATGATTACTCAAACATGAAAGCAATAACAAAAATCATAGTCTATATAAATAATATATAACAAATCAATGGTAAAACCAATAGAGTTCCAATCAGTCTCTGAAGGAGAATTGATCTTCTCTCCAACCCTAAAACTATGATAATGAATAATAGAATGCGTAGCCGTCAACAATGGCTTAGAAAACACATAAATGGGGGTTTTGAGTCGTCTAGGGATATTATTGTAACTTGTGGTAACTTTTGGGCTTAAGTCGTCCATGAAATATGCTCAGCCCATCTTCTGGGATCACTGTCGGCCGACACTAAGGCTGTGTCGTCGATCGACTATTGGGGCCAAAATTAGTAACGATGAAATCAATTATAGAAAGTTCCCGAGAACTTTCTAAAAAGAAAATAAGAATACACAAAACTAAAACTTCATATTCTTATGAGTATTACACGACAAGGTCATCGGAAGAGATCATTCAATCTCTCGAACATACAACTCCCGAGCATCGGAACGACCAAACCATCAATCATCGGACCCGCCCCCAGGCGAGATGGGCGGACCACGTCCAACTCGCCATTGGGCGAGTTGAATTGGTCAGATGAACAACTTCCAACTCGCCCAATGGCGAGTTGGATCAGTCTTGTCCAATTCGCCATCAGGTGAGTTGGATCAGTCCAACACCATGCATTCTCGTCTCTGGAACTCCCCCCTTCGGGTCTCGGTCAAACTGTCTATTGTTTCATTTTGATCGGAGTTACCGTTGAAACTTTACGATAAAAATGACAAAGGCTTATTTTCTCGTATAAGTTCGGATCGATCGTATAAAACGATAACGGTTAACTTAACACCATGGTTATCTCGGCTATACGATTGATTTCCACTCTTTCGTAAAAGCGACGTCGTACTAAGAGAAAATCCTACGAAATAAATCGTAAAAAAAATTTTAGTCAACAAACCGTCCAAAGGGTCTAAAACGCTGCAAAAGTCACTCTGACGGTTTATCGAATATTCACGAAAAAGATAAATGTCAAGTTTGAAGATAAATGTAAAGTGCGAAGATAAATGTCAAGTTTCAAAGGATAATCAGGAAGATCAGTAAATTGAAATATCTTCGCGAGGAGATAAGCTCGACCCAAATGCAGAAAGGGAAAGCCCGAACCGACCTAGGAGGAGTATATAAGGGATGTCAAGGCGAGAGGCGCAAACATAATTCTATTTTAGCTCTTGGAACTCTCTACATTTAGAAATTTTAGGCATTATTCTCGGCATGTCCTGTTTATATGACTGGCACTGGATTACTAGACAAACTCGCACAAGCAGTTCGATCTCTTGGTTCACTCTTTCAATTGAACTACATTCTGCTTGATCGTCGAAAGGGATACATAGGCAGCCTTTCAAAAGGTTCATTCCGAAATCAATCAAAACCTTTTTCGTATCTTTTTTCGTCTTTTGTTATCGAGTTGCGACTCAACTAGGTTTAAGGTTTTTGGTGGCTAGAACTAGGGAACTCGCTGACAGCTCTTGCGGCCGAAGCTTTTATAATCTCTTGTAATCGCAATGCACTTACGCGGATTCAAAATAAAGATCTATTTTCTCAGTAAATTCTTTTTCGTATCTTTTCATATTTTCCGCATTAATTTGGTCACTTGTCGTTGGCTTTTGCTGAGAATCCGAGACCTCAGAGAAAGTTAGGATTTCCTGACTTTTCTCGGATTACTAAAATCGACGGTGTGAATTTCGGTTCCTAGAGTTTGGCGCTAGAAGGAGGAGGGGGTACGGATTACTCTAAGTCATGGCCACAAAACGCTTGATCGAAAAAATGTCTGGAAATAGGAAATAAAAAATCGCAGTTCGCAACAAATGCTGGTAAAACAATTCCAGCAGCCACTGCGCCTATGACCAACACTTATGCAAACGCCACCGTTCTTGAGAAAATCAAAAATCTAGACGCGACTTTTCGCCACAGGAAAAGCAACGAAACGAGCTCGCGATTTCTCTGTCTAAACAGAAAGATAAACCATCAGTTTTATCAAACCCCGTAAGATTCGTCTCATTACCGAGTTAAAATGAAAAATCTCAATGCGTAAGGGTCTGACCAAAAAACATTTTCCGAAAAACTGATAAATGGTGTTTTTGTCATCTTGTATATATGTTTTCTAATTGGTTTTCAAGTATTTATCGATTCTTCCTAGTCCTTTTCGAGTCATTACAGGTCTGGAGTTGCATTGGATGGGAGATAGACCAGCTGGAGGAAAAGAGAAGAGAAACAGTGCAATTTGGTGATTTTTCCGTTTTCTTATACTTTATCGTCTTTATTTTGTGTTCTGATTGCTTGGCGTGTGGCAATAGCAGATATCCAGGACCTCTCGGAAATTAGGGCTCTCTTACTTTCCTTATTTAAACGGAAATCGACAGTGCGAATTTCGGTTCCCACAAGAGATGTTTAAGGAAGTTTCCAAATATTTCGAGATTTTACCTAGGGCTTCCCCCTTTTAATCTCAGGCCGCCATAGACCTGCATATATATCTTTTTTTATTTTCTATTATTTCTCTGTGCTAGTTTTTACACAAGAAACATTGGAGACTTTTGTACTTAAAGATTTGCTACCTTGAAAGAGAAAATGCTTCATCTCTCTCACCATGAGAAGATTCATGAACCCTATCTTGTTATTTATTGATTCAGCATGTTTTTTTCATCTATTGTCTCTGTGATTTCTCTGTTCATGGCTGAATAGTCGCTTGTTAGGTTTAGAGTGTTAGGGATCATGGATTAATGAGTTAGACACAAATAGGATTGTTATTCTTTGATATCGCTATCTATTGTTAATTTTAATGCTTGTGTTAAACTGGCCATTTATCATCTGATCATAGGTTTAATCTAATCATCAAAAGTGTTTTAGGTTGCTAGAAAAAGCATAGATAGACGATTTGTCCTTAGCCAACGAAAGCTGATGTTAAGGCAAATTGTGAACCAATTGAATCTGAACTTAATGCTTGTCATCATTCTCTAATCGAAACGACAGTTTAGACATTAGGATTACTTGATAAATTGGTAGACACCACGACAGTGGGTTTATCTATTCTTGTTGTTTAAGTTCTAGATTGGCTCTTATTGCCTTCTCAAAACCTCCATATCGTTTTAGCTTGATATTGATCCTACAGAAATAAAGTGTAATCATTGGTCTCTGTGGATTCGATCCTAAAGTGATACATCGACATACCATTCGATTGTGGTAGTGTGCACATTAGGTTAATTGGTGTGTGTATACACGTAATATCAAAAACCTTAGATTACTCACGGAAAAGGAAGCACATAAAATTTGGTTCACAACTCACCGCTGTAATTCTTCCTAATATCATTCGGAGAAACGAAGTTGATTCCTATCTCGATCTATTGTTTCGTGACGGTTCAGGAATATTTTGCAAACCTATCTAAACTTTCATGAAACGAGAAATGATCGCCACACATACTCATCTCACTTCCTAAAGAAAGAAAGTACTAGAGACGTGAACGTCGTCTTAAAACCAACTCGTTCCTAGCAATTTTCTTAAAACCGACATATTCCAAGTCGCCAACCTGAAAACCACCAAGTCACAATCCTAGTGTCGTCTTTAAACCATCATCCAATCCTCGAAAGAAAAAGCGTACACAACCCTTCAAAATATCGGTTCAGCCATTTTTTTTCTTAAAAAATGAGGGGGGGGGGAGTAAGTACGTATATTATACTCGTATACTCCCATACTTCAAAAACTTTTTGCTTGAGCATCAAGAAAACACTTTTGACAAAGCAAACTCTCACATAAATAAGCAGAAACACTTAGGCAATGAGATGCCCCGTTAAAATAGTCCCAAAAGGCAAACAAAAATCTAGGATTTGTCTAAAACGCTAGCAACGTAGCCAAACCGTCACAAACATAGTCTTGAAAATTCTACATCATCTCTTGTCACAATCTCTCGATTAGAAAACTTGTACCAAGGTCCGACTAATAACACAATGGTTAGCAATCAAATTGTAACGAAATAACCTTTGGCAAAACTCCCAAATCATACCGAAATAACCTTCAGTAACACTTCATGAGTAACTCAGCAACTTTCACCAAAAATCAAAATCAAAGCAGAAACGTTTCTCGTAAAATCTGCAGAAACATTGCTACTTTGTCATGTCCCTACATTGCACCGATTTACTAACTTCATAGAACCGGTCACTGGTCACTTACGTGAAAATCCTTAGTACAATCAGATCAAGTCTTACGATGCAACTTTCGAAAGTAAACATAAAAGGTTTTAAGAAGATGTATTTTTCCTATAGCAAATACAAAACTGTAGGATCTGACTTTGGATGATCAATCTAAACTCTATCTCTTCGCACTAGGATCTTATAGATCTCATTTTTAGCCCTGCGGCTCGCTGGCTTCTGCCTTTTATTCTCTTCTGTCACATCCAAGCAGGCAATCATCCCGCAACTGACTCCACACGGGTTCAATATCAAACCTTTTAGGCTTCATCTTCCTCAGACATAAACAAAACAATTTTCATACGACTATAGGAAACATTATACGAAACATTCACCGTATAACTGAAACCTAAAGCGGAAAATCATTTTCTACCACTATTGGCCATCTTAACACAGACAACCCCGACATAGTTGGTCTATATATCTTGACAAATGGTCTTTTTCCCTCGGCCAATTACGCCTTCCAGTAAAAGTTCGAACCAGAATTTGGCTTCCCCTTTAAGGACAATTCTAAAATAACATGACCTTAATGTTAACACGAAAGTGCCATGGTCTAATCATTTAACAGCTACGTCCTCGGCTATGCGTCTGAACACATCCTTTATGCCAAGCCAAAACATTTGAGCAACCACCAATCCATTCGATCACTTAACGGCTAAACAACGATTCACGATTTGTCTAAAGACACCAAGTGACGATTTTGCAAATTATTATTGTATAACCCATATACGTAAATTGTATGATAAAGGCTTTACAATGAGACTCAGTCCTAACAACCAAACCATTAATGAAAAGCTTGAACTTGTCAAAAATTGATCAAGTTCCATATACTATACGATTCACTTTAAGCCCCCAACGTTTTACCCATAAAACGCGACATGTAAGGAAAACTTCCTAACAAAACTCCAAGAGTTATACGAAACATCCTTAAAAATACACGAACTAAATCTCCGGGGGGCCAAGTCTTGACAAAGCACAGTGAAGGAAAATGTTCTTTCCAAGGATAAATCTACACTTCCAGGGATAAATCTACACGACCCCTTGGTAATAATTCCTCTTGTCTATGACATTTCAAGCCATGGTATTTGACGATACAAGATCCGAAAAATTGCCTCTTCGTATATTCCAATGTTCACGAATCTTTGCAAAATAAACAGCAAAGTAAGCACCCGAGATGACCATCGAGCTCGACCATCGGTCGATATTGAAGCGGAATAATCGATCGATGTTCACATCTTTACATCGATCGACAGCGAAGCGCGCAGAAAGCCCGTTTGGTCTCAGCCGAATTAGAGCCATAGTATTCACCAATTTACAAGATTACCCCTGACGATTTTAACCTAATTATATAAGCTTTGCCAACATGTTAGAGGCAAAGTGTGCTTTCTTGTTTTACTATTTCACAACAAAGGTTTCATAGGATTTTTAGTAGATTGGAGAGATGATCTAAAGAGATTTGTGATTGGAACTCCATTGATATCTATCTATTGATCTATGTAGTTTTTATACCTTATTGCTGTTATGAATTGGTTAGCCATGTCTGAGTAGTTCTCTTGTTACATTTTAGGGTTTAAATAGGTTATGAAGGATTAGGCCCAATTATAGATTGCTAAGTTATGATACTCATCATTAGGATTATCATTAATGTCTGTTTTTAGATTATCTACCTAGAACTTGCCCTAGGAATGTAGACATAAGTAATATCTTGCATCTCATCTTGAATTCATCCTAACTGAGCTAAGACTTGCTAGAATAAGTGAGAGCTGATCTAGTAATCTTAGTGAGCATATTCAATTCGTGCATTAGTGCTTGACCAAGCGCGTCGATCGATATTCCTATCGTATAATTGGTCGACGTTTCAACAAGTGTATCGATCGATATTCCTATAGAATAATATATCGACACTGGTCAATAAACAAACCTAGAAAGCGAAAGCCTAAGGGTTTGTTATTAAGTGATGAGCTCTATAATATTATGAATACAACTTATTAGGCATCTATAAGATTATAATCTTCATTTACTGAATAAAAACCCAAAGTCTAGATTTACATTTAAGCAAACTTGAAACTTTACATTTAAAACATTAAAACAAACTAGCTTAACAATTCTGGTTAGATTAATTAGGTTTCCTAGCTCCTTGTGGATTCGATCCCTAAGTACTACAACTAAACCTCTTATTTGAGAAAGTAATATATATTTGGAGCCGTTCCCGGGGAGCTTTGATCGCCTTATAGGTTTAATCTTGTTATGTTTTAAACCTCTTTCTGACAAAAAAAAATTTCTTGGCTTTTCAGGTACATACCCAGCAGTACTAGAAGCAACAAGGAAACTCAATTGCTATTCTCATCAGATACTGCAAGCTTGGAGCGTTCAATCCACAAAGGAATACGTTCCTCTTCGATCGACAACAACACTTGTTCGTCGCTTGATTTTTGTCAGCCACCGTCGACCCATACACAAGCCTCGTCGACTGACACTCGCTCACCACCATCGACCGAAGACACTCATATTTCGTCGAATGACATCTTCCACCCGACGTTGATCGATACTTCAGTCCGAACATCGATCGATACTGAGCCGCGAGACATGGTTGCGACCTTGATACTTGTACGTGATGAGTGGGGAGACCTGCATGACCAGGAAGGTCATCTGCGTAATGCGGCAGGTCAGAGGATAGATGCTCAGGGGGCTGCAATCCTTGAGTCTGATACTGATGCTACAGGAAATACTCTACCTGTAGATGAGGCTGCTCGACCCAGAACGTTGGCTGACTACAACCGTCCAGATCAGTTCTACACCAACAGATCAGCCATTCGTCCTCCAACTATTCAGAGGGGGAATTTCGAGATGAAGCCGCAGTACTACATACTCGTGGGACTTACACCCTACTATGGGTTATCTCACGAGCATCCTATGGACAATATGGAGAGGCTGAAGAATCTTATATCTGCTATTAAAGTCGAGGGAGTCTCTGAAGACTGCCTCCTATGCAAGCTCTTCAAGTACTCACTTGCTTGAGATGCTTCCCATTGGCTTAAGCAGTTACCACCAGGATCTCTCACATCCTGGAGCGGCATCAAGAATGCATTCTTATGAAACTTCTTTGATGAAGCGCGTGCTGAAGACTTGAGGAGCAAGATTGCTACATTCAGCCAGGAGCCTGCAGAGTCATTCAGAAGCTCCTGGATAAGATTCCAGTCTTATCAGAGAGATTGCCCACACCATGGATTCAATGAAGTACAGTTGCTCAGTACAATCTACAAAGACATCGCGGTGCGGTACCAGATGGCTCTTGATGCTTTCAGAAATGGGAACTTCAACACCAGAAATCCAGAGGAGGCTGGGAAAGTTATTGAGAACTTAACATCCATCAGCAACACCAAGAACACTGATTTTGAGAGGAAGAAATCCGCCACCATTCTTGGGAATGATCAGATGGATGAAGTGAGGGAAAAGGTGGACATTGTTCACAAGCTTTTCAGGAAGCAGGTCTGCTTGGTTAAAGATGCATAAGCTATTGACACTGAGGGTATAGCAGAGGAAGGAGAAGATGTGAACTTCATCAGTGGAATTGGATTCGAGGGCTCTGGAAACCATGGTGGAAACAGAAATTCCTATGGAAATAGGGGCAATTTTAACCAAAGTTCGCAGCACCGGAAACCCTACAGCAACAACATGGGTTATGGAAACTCATACTACCAGAAGCCACCACCACCTACTCAAGAGCGCAAGATTTAAGAGATGCTTGATAGGGTTCTTGAGGGACAGCAACGCATGAGGGTGGACTTCAATGGGAAGATTGATTCTGTCTACACTAACTTGAACACAAAGTTTGAGACTTTGAGCACTCATCTGAAGAAGCTGGAGATGCATGTTTTACAGACATGAGAAGCTGTTAAGAGGAAAGAAGCTTTAACAAGAGGGGTACGAGATGATGTGATGAAGCACCACGCGAATGCCATCATATATGATGATTTCTGGCAAGTGGTGCAGCAGGAGAAGCTGCAAGAAGGAGATTTCGAAGTAGAAAGCTTGATGAGTTTTCGCGGATCGTATTGGTGTCGATCGACGCCGGACTTCAAACATCGATCGATGGATTTCAATCACAATCTATCGACAGGCTCTCCAGAGCATCGATTGATGACAGCTATGGAGTCAACCACATCCTGCAATAAAAGGATCCTGACTCACGGGAAGTTTGCAGCAAGACATCCACATCCACCCATCCCTGTTTACGTCAAGGTCGATCGACATTCTGATCCCATCGTCGATCAACAGAATGAGACCGCCATTGATCGACAACCTCCAGTACCCATCGATCGACGGGCACCTCTTACATACCGAGTGCAGATGAAATAGATATATGTTGCACGTCTCAATGCACTCGGGCCATGACCCAAACCTTCAGATAAACCACTAGAGGCCATCAGGACACCTTTAGATGATGCAGCAGATCCTATGGAAGTTGATAGGGTTCTTACGGGAAGAACCCTGAGGAAAAGAAAGGAAAAAGTGGCGAAACATTTGAAGAGGGGAGCTAATGAAAAGGAAAGGGAAAGTTTCCAAAAGAGAGTTTTCAGGATTCCTTTAGAAAAGCCATTCGAGGAGGCTTATTTTACCCACAGATTGTGGATGTTCTTCAGAGAAACCAGAGGGAACGAAGAGGACATTAGGAGAATTTTCTGTGAAGCTTGAGAAAAGATGAAGAAGAGGATTACACTGAAGAAGAAGAGTGATCCTGGGCAATTTGCAATACCATATACGGTGAAGGGTATTGAGTTCCCACATCCCTTATGCGACACAGGAGCATCAGTCAGCGTCCTACCTAGGGTTATGGCAGACCATCTGGGTCTGCTGGTGGAGCCTTCCAAGGAATCATTCAATTTTGTGGATTGTTCTCAGAGGAGCTCAGGGGGAATTGTGAGAGACCTAGAGGTGCAGATTGGTAATGCGCTAGTTCCAGTTGATTTTCATGTGTTGGACATCAAGCTAAACTGGAACTCTTCTCTATTACTTGGTAGACCTTTCTTGTCAAAAGTAGGAGCAGTGTGCAACTTACAAACGAACCAGTTGTGCCTGACGCTCATAGATCCTCATGTCCACTACAATCATATTCCAGGCAAGAAGCCATAGAAGTCCTCTAGAAGGATTGATGATCCAAAACTCATCGCAACATGCCACTGTGGAGCTGAGTACGAGACAAAATACTCGGCATCGATCGAAACTCACACAACAACATCGATCGATAGTAGTCCAAACGATTGGGAGAACGACTACTACCTTTTGGGGTCCAAAACGGTTACGACGAAGTTAACATTCAAATGTCCGAAGAAGTAAGTTAGAATATTTCTACGACAAATACTCTTTTGACAAAGATTTGTTTTTACGAAGATCCTTACGGAAAAAACACGAAACATCAGAGAAAAACCCGAATAAGGTTGCTGCGTAACGACCAAACACGCATATTGCTCGGTCGCTACGTAGCGACTGACCACGTGCATGTTTCAATCGTTACGAAGCGATCGAGCTTTGCCAAAACGTCAATACGACAAGAATACATGCATTTCGTCTACTCGTTGATGCTATCTCCCGAAAGACCGTAGCAAACCCATTTCATGTTTCTCATCATTTGAAGTCATCAATCAAGCTTTACGATAAAAATCGCGGAAAGTTTGTTTTTATCGAAAGAATCCATAATAAACGTTTCGAGCCAAAAGACGGCCCAAAAAGACCTAAGACGTGACTCGAAGTCCACTTACGATTTCTTAAACAAAGGCCCGAAAACCGTAGGACGGTTTACGCTTCGTTCACAAGGAAAGATAAATGTCAAGTTTCCGCGGATAAATACGAAGTTTTGGAAGATAATTACGAAGGTCGGGAAAAATGGAATATCTCCATTTCTAAGTTATGAAAGCTTAAGAGCAGAAGGGGAAAAGCGTAAACCGACTTAGGAGCGAGTATATAAGGAGGCCTAGGCGAGAGACACAAGAGAGAACTTTTTTGACAGCAAACTTAGCACTTAGCATGATTTTAGGCAATTTTCCGTTTTTGTTATTCGAGCTGCGACTCAATTACGTTTTTGCCGTCTTAGGGCTTTTAAAAATAGGAATCTCGCCGACAGCTCTTGTAGCCCAGGAACTTACCTTGTTGTAAACGCTCAAACGCAGTGATACCACTCAAATTAACCTAAGGAGTGAATTACTCTCTCAAATAAGAAGTTCAATTGTAGTACTTAGGGATCGAATCCACAAGGAGCTAGGGAACCTATTAAATCTAGTAATTTATTAATTATAAGTGTTTGTTGTTTTATGGTTTAAATGTAAATAGCAATCCTCATTGAGCAAGTCTATTGCTCGACTAACAAGATGATTTGGGGGTGGAACTTATTGGAAAAGTATTAGATGCAGGGTTTCTATTCAGGTGTTGGAGATTATAATCCTATAGATGCCTATCAGTTGCATGCATGATATATTAGAGCTCAACCCCTTAGACACAGTGATCACCGATGGCAGTGTTTCACTGGTTAACTAACTAGATCTTAGATCTCAACTGTCGTATATTCATCACAAGAAAGTGTCGATTGATGGTCCTATAAGGATATCGATCGATACACCGTTCACAAATATCGATCGATTGTCAGTAGACGATATCGATCGATGCTTCTAGTTAAGCCTTAGGCGTAAGTTGAAAATGCTCACTAGCTTTCTAGTTCAGCGGTAACCTTATTCCAGTTGTCTAGTATAACAGATTAGGTTCAGGACTGGATGGTCAAGGATGCTTGACTCATGCAGATTCCTAGGTTCAATATTCTAGGTAGCTAATCTAAAACAAGCATTAAAAATAAGCAATCAATAAATAGCACAACTTAGCAATATATAGTTGGGCCTAATCCCTCTAACCTATTTGAATCCTGAATCTAACAAGTAAACTACTCAGACATAGCTAAGTAATTCATGACACAAAATATAAATAAAAACTGCATAGAATAGAATAGAATAGATGAATCAATGGAGTTCCAATCACAAATCTCTGTATGTTTATCTCTCCTAAAACTCTCTGCTGAAAATAAGAATACAAAGGTGGCCAAAAGCTCTCTTGCCTCCTAACACTTAGGCAAGTCTATATTTATTAGGTTAAAAACTCGTCAGGGGTAATCTTGTAATTTGGTGAAGTCTTGGGTTTAAAGTCGGCTGGAACCAAGTCGTGCTTCCGCGTCTCGACATCGAGCGATGGTACATGATGTACATCGATAGATCTTAATATTCAATCGTCGAGGCTTTTCTTCTGTATTGATCGACGACACTGGATGTGCATCGATCGATTGTGTCTTCTTCGTATCGACCTCTTATGGTCAGCTCGGATGAAATCTCCTTTAAGCTCCTAAATGCTACATAATCATAAATTTACTCTAAGATGCTTCTGAACCGGAAAACATACCTAATAGGATAGAATATATATAGTATATATATAGTAAAATACTTATATACCATGGGTGAAAATTGGTCAAATTCATGGTATATCAACTCCCCCAGACTTATCCTTTTGCTTGTCCTCAATCAAAACAAACAGGCAGCCTCTCTGAAAGAGGTTTGAAAACAGCAAGGACATATAGATATCAAACATAGAAATCATCACCTCTACAATTTTGCAAACCACATCTAAAGTCCTAATCACAAAAGCACATTATGCAATATCCTAGCTTAGCAACCAAATTCAATTAGTCTACAACTTAGGAAATCCTGTCTGACATTCCCCTCTACTAACCTCATTTCTTAGCATAAATATAAAAGTGCATGCTTTACCTTGGGAGTATCGATTACAAGATTCAAGGATTTTCAGACAAGTATCTGGAACTGCAGGTTAAAGTTAGTTCCTAATTTCTCCTCCCTAATTTCTCTCTTAAGTCAAAGTCTGCTTCCATTGCAGGATCAATGACCAAGATTTGACAGGTTTCCATGAATCAAGACTTAATGGTGGTTGCCACCAAGCCCTGTTCACTTCTTTTTGACCTATATCCAAGAATTCTTTGTGAAGCGAGCCTTGAAGATTGCCGGCTCCAAGTCCCGTTCGAATTCTTTATTTGGAATCTTTATAAAGCAAGCCTTAATGGTTGTAGACACCAAGTTCTGTTCAGATTTTTCCTAACTAAATCCTAAGTCCTATTTAAATAGTAATTTTTTTTTAATAAATAAAAACTAGTAACTAATACTAACTACTCTAGGGTCGAAATAGAGAGAGAAAATTGGGATAAATAAATCTACATAAGGCTTTACCTTCGAGACTTGTCTGAAGAATCTGATCCCGTGTATACCATGCCCCAAGACAAGCGTTTGTGTCAGGTTTAGTATTGGAGGTCAGCTTTGGTTCTTTCAAACAATCAAGGCAAGCGTGTATAGTTGACAGGTTGATCCACTTTAGCATCTTAGTACTATCTGCAATCAGTAAATCTAGAATGTTGCTAAAAAGTGGTTAGACATTCAAGTAATAATATCATAGTCCCTTTCACATAGCTAAGCATAATTTATAAAAATCTTTTTATAAGAATCAGAATAAATCATATCAGTTTACCTCCCCCAAACTTAAATTACATTGTCCCAGTGTAACACAGTCGGAGATATAGTTGAAATAAATAATAAGTACAAACGTAACAAGTTAGGAAGATAAACCTGACCGGAGTGGGAATTAATCGATGTGCATAGGTATGCATCGATCGTCGTGTGTGTGTGTGTATCGATCGATGTTGACGTCTTGTCCACAGTCGATATGTTGGTAGTCATCCTACTTAGGTCTTGCAATAAATCTGAAAGAATAAAAACAAAATAAATATCAATAACTAAGAAAACTAATTAAAATTACCTAACAGTGGGTTGCCTCCCACTCAACGCTTTGTTATAGTCATTTAGCTTGACTTTGGAGGTATGTGGCTAGTTGGTGGAAAAACAGCTACTTGTTGGGAAACAAGCATCCACCTCACATCTGCACATTTTGGACCAACCTGCAATGAAACTTCTTGTGGCCTCATCATTTCTGGTCCATCACTCATCCATCTTTTGTACTGCATTTGAGATGTTCTGTAGCCTTTCTTGGATGTCTTCAATGCTAAACTGATACCAGCTTATCTTGTTGTAGGCGTATTTTGATAACTCGTTTAGTTGCTCCTGCATTGACTCCATGTGGTTTGGTATCAGCTGCGCGTCGTCTGGTGTAGACGTGGTATCGATCGATGCGACCAAGTGTCTATCGATCGTTGCTGGTGTAGCACTGTCGATCGATTTAGAGTGTTCTCCATCGATCGATGCTGATATCTGGTGTTGAGATGTGAGTTGCCTTTGAATGGCTTTGACTTCCTTCTGTAGCCATTCTGATTGGCTATCTAGTCCACTGATTTTGACGTCGAATGGAAAGTAGATGTCATCACACCGCTTCTCAAGTCGGTCCTCCAAGGTGTCTATAGCTTTGTAAAGCTTTTATATGATCTGATCAACTGCATCTGATGTGTAGGGAAGATGTTATGTAGGTTTCTTGCCGTCGAGCGATGTTCTGCGGAACCTATCGATCCATGTTGAACCTTCTTCCTGAAAGTTATGTTAATCATGAAGCTTACCAATTCCCTTTTGGACATTCATCACCTATGTAGACAAGGTGTCCAAGTATCGCATGATAGGTGAGGTGAAACGGTCATGCATATCCTCATACGATTTCAACCTATCCTCCATTGCTGCGAACCGTGTGTTGATCGATGTGATGTTGCAGATATCGATCGATGTGGCTGGTTGTGGATCATTCATGCAAATGGTGTCCAGTTCTTGCTATAGTAGATCAATTCTCGTGCTCAACCAGTCCATATTGTTGTTGAGAGGGTTGTAAACGTCGTTATTCTTCGTGTTGATGTATGCGATCTCCCATTCATCCTTCTTCTCTGCCAAACCTTCCGGTTCTGCAGGAATCTGCGATGTCTGTGGCTTGACGTCGATTGATGTTGCTTTGTTGGCGTCGGTCGATATTGATGTTGTAGCTTCTTTATTAAGGTTGTGATGCATACTCTTAATCTCTGTCCTCAGTTTTGCCATACATCTGAAAAGCTCATTGTAACATATGTCCAAAGGTTGATAAGTGGCATCTACCAATGTCTTGAGTTCATCTCAAAGCTTTTCCTGAGTTCCACAAATACCACTCACCATCTCACTGATCTCATCCTTGGTGTACATCTCTGGTGCCAGTGTTGTAGGTGTGAAAGAAGTGGCATGTTCTGGAAGACATATGTGACCCTCTCCAAATAGGGATGCTCTCTCCATAATATTTCTGATGTCATCCTTGGTAACAAGAATCATATCACCAGCTGTGCTCCTTGCATGTCCAGACTCATCTCTGTAGACTCCATATTCGTCCTTCTGTTCCCATCTGAACTTTTTGGCTCCATAGCTGTCATAAGCGCGACGTCTACATTCATAACGTATATCGATTGATGGTGAAGATGCTTTATCGAGCGACGTTGGTGTTACCCTGTCGAGCGATGTAGAAGAAACCACGCCGTTTGATGCATGGCTAACAGGTTTGCACGTTTGGTGTGAACCAATTCCTGTTATGTAGCCTCTGGATGTACGTCTAGAACAGTTGGATTGTTGTCTGGGATTCTGCATTGCTGCGTAAACAAGTTGCCTACTCCATTGGCCAACTGAACAATATCTGCTGTGCCCTCTCTGGATACTTAAAGAATCCTTCCATCCATAGCTCTTGCATGGCCATCTTGGTCCCTGAAAATACATTAGGCAGTAGAAACTCGTAATCAATACTCATATTCTTAGTAGATAAAAAAAGAAAAGGTTTAGAATGAGAATCGATCGATGTTGATACTGTAGTATCGATCGATGGTAGACGTTTGTCTGCTGAATTCGGGATTTTGGATCGAATGCTTCTCCTGGATGTTCCTTCCGATTGATGTATGGGACCATTTATCTTTTCTGCTTCTATTTCATGAGAAGTACTCTTGGGTGCAAAACTCCTTATATAGGTGTTGGTAAACCTATTTGGAATAGGAATATTCCTTTTTTCCTTTTCTGAGGCGGCGGCTTTAATATCGATCGATAGGTATGGTATCTATCAATGCAGATGATTGTTTTGCCGGATGAGGGTGGGAATCTACCGATGCTGAGTAGATGATGTCGATCAATGGTGTATGCGTGTTGTTGAAGGAATGGGTTGAATATCTTTCATCCTGCATAGCAATCTCTATAGCTCTTTCCTTCCAGTAATCGTCATCATAATCCTCAGTAGGATCTTCAATGGATGAAAGAATCACAGTCTCCACTGCAAAACTTTCATGGAATCCACTATCTGCCCAACTACCTATGGAATAGTCATCTCGTCCGTTCTTGTTGGGTTGTTGAAAGGCAAAGTCTTGATAGTAATGATCTGGTAAGGTGGAGTGGTCTACCGGTTGCATCCCGTCGAGCGACGTGGGATAGCGTTCATTGGTCGTCGGTGACTCATTGGAAACGATCGATGTGACAGTGTGAGCGTCGATCGATTCCGAGTACTCGGTTTCGTACTCTGCTCCACAATGGCATGCTGCAATGTAGCTAAGATCATTTCCAAGCTCCACGAGGTTGACCTGTTGTCTCACAACTCGAACTAGGTCATAGTGGACGTCTGGACCTATATGCTTCAGACATAATCTGTTGGTGTTCATGTCACACACAGCTCCTAATGTAGCTAGGAAAACTCTTCCAAGTAGAAGTGAAGAGTTCCAGTTAAGCTTGATGTCCAGGACATGAAAATATACTGGGACAAGGATGTTACCAGTGTGTACCTCAAGGTCTCTTATGATGCCTCCTGAGCTCCTTTCTGAAAGATCCTCGAAGGTGAAAGATTCTGATGAGGGCTCTATTTTCAGACCTAGCTGGTCTGCAATAACCTTTGGTAGGATACTGACTAATGCTCATGTGTCACAAAGTGCATGGGGAAATTCAATACCCTTTACCAGACATGGTATTGCAAACTTCCCAGGATCACTCTTCTTCTTCAATGTGATCCTTCGTTTCATCCTTTCCCTGACATGATGAAACATTCTCCTAATGTCCTCCTCAGTTTCCTTAGTTTCCCTGAAGAACATCCACAACTGGTGTGTGAAATAAACTTCATCAAACTGTTTCTCCAGTGGGATTCTGAGGACTCTCTTAGTGAAACCATCCATCTCCTTCTCATTAGCTTCCCTCTTAAGGTTCTTAAGAGTCTTCTCCTTTATTTTCCTTAACACTCTTCCTTCAGTTGCTTCATCAACTTGCATAGGCTCTGGTGTAGTGTATGAAGGGTTGGTTGTAGGTTCTGGTGGGTTTGCTAAAGGTTTAGGTGGTGGTCTGAGTGCGTTGATTCGGTTACTATCAATTGATGGTAATCGCACTCGGTGGGGGAGAGGTGTCCGTCGATCGATAGGAGGTGAGGGGGATCGATCGATGTTGATCTCTCTTTGTCGATCGATGGCTGGCTCATGAGTCATGATTCGACTTGCACTACACTCCGCAGCTGATTCAGCAGATGACGTCGATCGATGTCTAGAGTAATCCGTCGATCGATCTTCGTCTTGGTCTGTCGAGCGATGTGCATCCATTGACATCGGTCGACACCAGTGTGATCTGCCGAAGCTCATGGAGCTTTCAACTTCAAAGTCTCCTTCTCCAAGCTTCTCATGCTTCACCACTTGCCAGAAATCATCATATAGGATGGCACTCATGTGGTGTTTTGCTTTCTGTGGGAACCGAAATTCGCACTGTCGATTTCCGTTTAAATAAGGAAACTAAGAAAACCCTAGTTTCCCAGAGGACCCGGATATCTGTTAATTACCACACGTCAAGCAATCAGAACACGAGAATGACAACGATAAAAATAAGAAATCGAAAAGAGAGCAAAGTAGATCTTATTCCGAATCTGCGTATGAGCGTTACAACAAGGTATAAGCCTGGGCTCGAGAGCTGTCGGCGAGATTCCTAGTTCTAGCAACCCTAAGACGGCTAAACCTAATTGAGTCGCAGCTCGAAATAACAAAAACGGAAAGTTGCCTAAATCGCTCTAAGTGCTAAGTTTGCTCTGAAAAAAAGTTCCCCCTTGTGCTCCTCGCCTAGGACTCCTTATATACTAGCTCCAAGGTCGGTTTACGCTTTTACTCTTCTGCCCTTAAGCCGTCATAGCATAAAAATGGAGATATTCCATTTTTCCCGATCTTCACAATTATCTTCAAAACTTCCGTATTTATCCGCGGAAACTTGACATTTATCCTTCCTCGCGGGCCAAGCGCGAACCATGCTGTGGTTCACGGGCTTTTGGTTAGGAAAAATCGTAGGATGGGCCTCGAGTCGTGTTTTAGGTCCCTTTGGGCCGTCTTCCGACTCGACACGTTTACTACGAGTTTTCCGCGGTTTCTAATCCGCGAAGTTTGATCGATGAATTAGAATAGCGGGAAACATAGACTGAGCTTGCTACGGTCTTCGGGAGATAGCATTCGAAGGTTTGACGAGAATGCAAGGACTGGTGTCGTATCGATGTTCGGAAAGGTTCAATCGCTACACAGCGACCGAACTTTGGCTCGAGCCCGGTCGCTATGTAGCGACCGAGCGAAACGAGTGCTTGGTCGCTACGTAGCGACCGAGCTTCGGCGATCGCTCGGTCGCTACGTAGCGACCGAGCTTTGGCTCGAGCTCGGTCGCTACGTAGCGACCGAGCGGGACGATCGCTCGGTCGCTACGTAGCGACCGAGCTTTGGCCCGAGCTCGGTCGCTACGTAGCGACCGAGCGGGACGATCGCTCGGTCGCTACGTAGCGACCGAGCTTTGGCTCGAGCTCGGTCGCTACGTAGCGACCGAGCGGGACGATCGCTCGGTCGCTACGTAGCGACCGAGCGGGACGATCGCTCGGTCGCTACGTAGCGACCGAGCGGGACGATCGCTCGGTCGCTACGTAGCGACCGAGCTTTGGCTCGAGTTCGGTCGCTACGTAGCGACCGAGTGGGACGATCGCTCGGTCGCTACGTAGCGACCGAGCGGGACGAGCGCTCGGTCGCTACGTAGCGACCGAGCTTTGGTTCGAGCTCGGTCGCTACGTAGCGACCGAGCGGAACGATCGCTCGGTCGCTACGTAGCGACCGAGCTTGGCCGAGCTCGGTCGCTACGTAGCGACCGAGCGGGACGATCGTTCGGTTGCTACGTAGCGACCGAGCGGGACGGACGTTCAGTCGCTGCGTAACGACCTGTTTCGAGCTTTCGTCGGACGTCTCGATTCTTTCTTCCGCCAAGCTTTTTCGTAAGGAAGAATCTATTTCGAAAAGTACTCTTCGGAGAAACTCTTATTTTCTTCTTCGAACGTTTTGAATGTTAAATTTGTCGTAACCGTTTTTGACCCCAACAGTTAGCCCCCCAGCCCGTTAGAGTTGTGACTCTAGCGGGCGGATAGATGACTTTGACAAGGTTAAGTGTATTGGACGAAATTTACAGTTAAAACTCCGCGGAAAAAAGTTGTCGAGGCGACATTCCGAACCCATACTTCTATAAGTAGTGAGCTCTTGTCATTCATTTTCTTCACACCTTTCCTCCTTCATTTTCTTCAAAACCTCTCTAGTTTCATAACTTTCCTTTCAACATGTCTTCCTCCCAAGGTGATAAGAAGGATTCCGACGTCGAGATGGGTGAGGCCACCTCTCTGGCTCCGGTTCCAACTTCTCCGGCGGAAGTGCCGGCTTGTGTTGCCGGTCATCTTTCTTTCCGAGAGAAACTAGTTCGTCGCCAAGCCGAGAAAGAATTGGCTCAGACTGGCTCCGAGTTTCCGTCTTCCTCCGCGCAGGTCGTTGCCCCGTGTCACGGGACCGGCGTCGCGGCTCTTCCCCCGCAAGTCCTACCTGCGGGATCTTCCACGACTCCGATCCTCGTCGAGGACAAAGAGAAGGCCGCTGACTCTATGCCTCCGCCTCCAGCCAGAAAAGAAATCGTTCTGGCATTGCGTGCTCCTAGCGCTGTCCAGGCTACTCAGCCTAAGAGTCGGAAGAGGAAACTGGCCAAGAGCGGTGACGGGGAGACTTCGCAGCGAGGTGGGTCGAGCCTAGCATCGGGACTTCGCGGAAAGGTTTGTTTCTTGTTTGAATTCTCGATCGTCTGTCGTGCATTCTTTTCATGGACTTAGTCTTAAGAATTTTTTTTGTTCGCAGTTCATATCGTTGATCGATGGGATGATCAGCGAATGTGGTTCTGAGACCAGTCGTCTTTCCGGGGAGTTGGTGGAGCTTCAGGGCAGATGGTCCGAAACCGAGGCTATGTTGACGGCTGTCGAGGACTCTCACTCTGCGAAAGTGTCGAAGCTCGAGGTTGCGATAGGAGAGCTTGAGAGGGACCTCGGGAAGACGGCGAGTTCCTTGCTTAAGGAAAAGAAAACCAGGAAGGCCAAATCCTCGGAGGTGCGTCGACTCCAGCGTCAGATCGAGAGTGACGCTGGACTAGCGCGCCGCGGGATCCAAGAGGCTACGGATGCCCTTCGTGCGGAGTTTCAGGCTCGCTTGGCGAAGATTTCTGCTTCCCTGGGTTCCCTCGAGCGTATCCGGAGCAGGGATTTCGCTTTGGCGACGATTGAGGGCGGGATGGCCGTGGTTCGGTCGTTCCAAAGTGAGACTCCCCCGACCTTGGAGGCCGAAGAGGCCCGACTGTCCGGCTGCAAGGGAGATATGGCGGCCGAGGATGGCGATTTCGATCTCATCCTGGCCGACCTAAAATCCGCTTGCTTCCTTCCGACGTGTCCAGAAGACCCAGAGGGGAAAGATCCGATGGTCGGAGAGAACGGAAGCGACGCGGCTCCAGGCTCGGACGAGGCGGCGGGTGAAGAGGGAGCGTAAGTTCTGAGGGTGACTTGGGTTAGATCTCTTGCGAGAGATTTGTTTTTTTTTTTTTTTATGTCTTTATGCTTCGGCCTTGAACGGCCTTGTTTGTATTTCGGGACTGGCCGTGTGTGGCTTTGAATCCCTGCCGCTCCGCGGCTTTATGGTATGATAATCGGATAACGTTTTTTATGAATTTGTGAATAGTGGGGAGGAAGGTGATGAGTTGTCGTCTCATATCCTTCTTCGATTGTGAAATGTTTTATTCGAGACCTGTTTCGAGAGTTCTTCCGCGAGATGTGAACTCTGCGGGGGCGCTGAAGGTATCGAACGTAAACATAGAGGCGTGGTTTAAGAATCTCTTATCTTTTGATATCATGCCTTTGAGATGTTAGAGACCAGTGCGCTGGGTTTAGGGCAAGACCTAGGTTTACTTTCGGTTTAAGGATTGTGCGGTGACTAACCGGCTATCGTTTTTCCTGTCGCGATTTCTTCCTGATTCGTATCGATGTAAAGTCCGCGAAAAGTTCTCGGCTTATACGACTTGTTTGATACGAATCGAGCATCTCTCCGGAGACCGGAAGTGCTAGACCAAAATTTCGGATTTCTTTTATAGCGCTATTATCCTTGTGTCGGATGTAAGAGAGTCATCTCCATGAGATGGCTATGTCTGTTTAGGACGTTTGTGAGTTCGATGTGATCAGCATCGGACTTGGTGGCGTGTGCCGTTGTTTTGATTAATTTGCGCAAAATAAATGTTAATGTGTGCATATATGTGTCTTTTTGCGGAGATTTCGTTTGCTCGGAAGAAACCAATTTTGAGGCATCTTTTGCGACGTCTCGCGATGCTAAAGGTTCGATTCTCCCAAGCGGCCGACCAATTTCCGAAGACCTCGTTGCGATTTCGCGGGTGAGGATGTTTTGATAAGTCGAAAACACCAAAAGTGCGGTAAGAAGTTTTTCGATTTTTTGGGAGTATACGAGTATACGTACCCACTCCCCCCCTTTTTAATAAGGGAGGACAGCTGAATTTGCCTTTCGGCAAACTGCCTACGTACTCCTTGCGGAGATCAAGCCGTCTCGTAGTTCAGTGATTGCGAGTTGGTTCGTTTAGTGATAGTATTTTTTGAGATGCATCGCATTCCAGGTTCTAGGGATTTTTATGCCCTGCATGTTGGCTATTTCGTAAGAACCTGGTCGGACGACTTTTTCGATTTTATAGGGACCTTCCCAGTTTGCTCCGAGTTTTCCCGCGTTTCGTTCAGCGGTGTTTTGGAAGACTTTGCGAAGGACCAGATCTCCCTGATTGAACCTTCGGTTCCGTACGTTGGAGTTATAGTATCTCGCAGCGGCGTGCTGGTAGTTTTGAATTCGGATGAGCGCTCGATCCCGGCGTTCGTTAATGAGGTCGAGATCGTCCAAGAGCATAGCATTGTTGAGTTCCTCTCGTTCGGGTAAGAACCTTCTTCGAACACCGGGAAATTCTACTTCCGCGGGAATCATGCACTCCGCGCCGTATACCAAGGCGAAGGGAGTTTCTCCCGTTGCTCGCCTTGGGGTGGTACGGTGAGACCAGAGGACTCCCTCGAGTTCGTCGGCCCATCTACCTTTTTTGGCCTCCAAGCGTTTCTTCAGTCCGTCGAGAATGGTCTTGTTGATTGTTTCAGCCTGTCCGTTGCACTGCGGATATCTGGGAGTTGACTTGTTGAGTCGTATCTTCCACTTTTCGCAGAATGCCTCGAATCGGGTGGAAATAAATTGAGACCCGTTATCGGTTACGATTTCGTAAGGAACTCCATGCCTACAGATGATGTTTTTCCATACGAAATTCTCGACTTGGACGTCTTTTATACTTGCGTACGAGTCCGCCTCTACCCATTTTGAGAAGAAATCGGTAAGGACTAGAAGGAAACGCTTTTGCTTTGAATTATGCAGAGGTCCGACAATATCCATGGCCCAGCGCATAAAGGGATAAGGCGACGTGATGGAGGAAAGAACTTCGGCGGGTTGTCGGATAGTTGGCGCATGCCTTTGGCATTTTTCGCATTTTCGTGCGAATTTTTCGCAATCTCCGATCATTGTTGGCCAATAGTACCCGTGGCGTTTGATTTTCACGGCTAGTGATCTTCCGCCGGAATGGTTGCCGCATGAGCCGGAATGTATTTCCTCCATTACTTTCCTCGCCTTTTCTCCTTCCAGGCACGTCAGGAGCGGTCCGGAGAATCTCCACTTGTAGATTTCGCCGTCCACTGTTACGTAGCGTGCGGCCTGTGTTCGGATCTTGCGAGCTGACCATTTTTCGGCGGGCAGTTGCCCGTCGATAATGTAGTCTCGAATCGTCTGAAGCCATGGGGTATCACAACCGTAATCGGATTGCTCCGATGGTGGTGGTATCGTAATCTCTTCTTCCTCGTCGTCTTGACCCTCTATGAGATTGACAACGACTGGGGGTCCGATACTCGGATGTTCGATGAACTCGACCGGAATTACCCTTTTGAGTCCTGGATCGGAACTTGATGCTAAGGCCGCGAGGGCGTCCGCCTGGACATTCTCGGAACGGGGGATCCGGGTAAGGGCGAAACAGTCGAAGTCTTGAGCTAGACCTTGGACCAGTTTGAGGTACGCGTCCATCCGTTCGTCTCTGGCTTCATATTCTCCGCTGAATTGACTGGCCACTAACTGGGAGTCGCAGTAAGCGTGGAGATTGCGTATTTTTAAGCCGTGAGCCAAACGTAGACCTGCGATCAATGCTTCGTATTCGGCCTCGTTGTTTGAGGCATGGAATTCCAGTCTGAACGATTGTTCCAGGATCTCGCTTGTTGGAGATGTGAGACGGATCCCGATACCCGATCCTTGCTTGGATGAAGATCCGTCGACGTGGAGGAGCCAGGTGGAATTTGGTTCCTCGTTGGTTATTGCTCCCGTTGGAAGTTCGACCAAAAAGTCCGCGAGCACCTGTGATTTTGCGCTCGTCCTTGGTCGGTATTCGATGTCATACTCGCTCAACTCGACCGCCCACTTCGCCAATCGGCCTGATTGACTTGGGCTATGCAAAATTGTCCGTAAGGGAAAAGTCGTGAGGATAACAATCGTGTGGGATTGGAAATATGGTCGTAGTTTTCGGGCCGATGTTACGACCGCGCATGCCAATTTTTCCATCAACGGATACCTAGATTCGGCATCCAGCAAGGTTTTGCTTATGTAAAAAATAGGTTTCTGCTCCCCGCGTTCTTCCCTGATCAGGACTCCGCTTACGGCTGTTGCCGATACCGCGATGTACAAGAACAAAGGCTCTCCTTCCACGGGTTTTGCGAGGACTGGAGGAGTAGCTAAATAACGCTTCAGCTGTTGGAAGGCGTTTTCGCACTCTTCCGTCCATTCGAATTTTTTATTTCCTCGCAGGACGTCGTAGAAGGGCAGGCACTTATCTGTTGATCGTGAGATAAATCGGTTAAGTGCTGCGATTCTGCCGGTCAGTCTTTGGACTTCCCGTTTATTCTTTGGCGAAGCCATCTCGATTAGAGCGTTGATCTGTTTTGGATTTGCTTCGATACCGCGGTTGGTGACCAAGTAGCCGAGGAATTCTCCTGATGCCACGGCGAATCTGCATTTCGTCGGGTTGAGCTTCATGTTATGGGAATTTAGTTGTGCGAAACATTCTTCGAGATGTGACACGTGATCCCTTGCTTTGAGGGATTTGACAAGCATGTCGTCGATATAAACTTCCATCGTTTTTCCGAGTTGTTTGGAGAACATTCGGTTCACGAGTCGTTGGTAAGTTGCTCCAGCGTTTTTGAGGCCGAAGGGCATTACCTCATAGCAATAGGTTCCGCGATCGGTAATGAACGCAGTCTTCTCACGATCGTCGGGATTCATCCTAATTTGATTATAGCCTGAGAAAGCGTCCATGAAGGATAGGAGTTCGTTGCCCGCCGTTGCTTCTACCAATCGATCGATATGTGGTAGAGGGAAGCTATCCTTTGGACATGCCTTGTTTAGGTCGGTAAAATCTACGCAAACTCGCCACTTCCCGTTTTTCTTTTTGACTACTACGGGGTTGGCGAGCCAGTCGGGGTACTTACTTCCGTTATCGACCCAACTTTAAGCAGTTTTTCGACCTCATCGTTTACTGCGGTAGCACGTTCGGGTCCCAGCTTCCGTCTTTTCTGTTTGACGGGTTTGAATGTTGGGTCGATGTTCAGCTCGTGACATGTTATGTTAATGTCGATTCCTGGCATATCTTCCGCAGCCCACGCGAAAGTATTAAGGTTCTTTTTAAGACAGGTTATGAGTTCTGTCTTTAAAGGCTCGTGGAGATTGGCTCCGATCTCGACGCAGCGTTCTGGGAAGGCTTCGTCGAGACAGATCGTTACCACGGGTTCACAAGTTGGCTCGCGTTTTTCATCTAGAGCTGCGAAGATACGAGATTGCCAGAAGAATTCCGCTGAATCCTGACTTCGCGTATCTTTGCTGGAGGTCTCTTTCTCCGCTTTCTTAGGAGTAATTTCGAGGATCGGTCTCTTTCGTTTTAGTTCCGCGGCGAAACAAACCTGAGAAACTCTTGGATTTCCCCAGATTACCTCGACTCCGTTAGGGGTCGGGAACTTGAGGCAAAGATGGTAGGTTGATGGGATTGCGCGCATGGTGTTCAGCCATGGCGTCCCCATGATAACGTTGTAAGATGCGGGGCGGTCGACGACTAGAAACTCTGTGATGTTTGTCACGGTTCCGGCTTTGACAGCGAGTCTAATCGATCCGTAGGCCATGGTCGTTTCCCCCGAAAGCCCTAGCAGTGGGCTTGGGCATTTTGCGATCTCGGATTGACTGATCCCCATCTTTTCAAGAGTGTCTTTGAAGATGATATCGGCCGAGCTTCCGGTATCGATTAGTACTCTAGCGACGTCGATATCTCGAATTGTCAACTCGATAACAAGGAGATCGTTCCGAGGTTTGGCTCGATCGACCGTTTCTCCCCCCCTGAATGAGATGACATTCGCGCACGTCGAATCTCGCATGTCTTTCCTGATCGTTGAGTGGTTTTTGCGGGTTAGATTGATCCGTAAGTCCCCCTCCTTCTAGCGCCAAACTGTGGGAACCGAAATTCGCACTGTCGATTTCCGTTTAAATAAGGAAACTAAGAAAACCCTAGTTTCCCAGAGGACCCGGATATCTGTTAATTACCACACGTCAAGCAATCAGAACACGAGAATAACAACGATAAAAATAAGAAATCGAAAAGAGAGCAAAGTAGATCTTATTCCGAATCTGCGTATGAGCGTTACAACAAGGTATAAGCCTGGGCTCGAGAGCTGTCGGCGAGATTCCTAGTTCTAGCAACCCTAAGACGGCTAAACCTAATTGAGTCGCAGCTCGAAATAACAAAAACGGAAAGTTGCCTAAATCGCTCTAAGTGCTAAGTTTGCTCTGAAAAAGTTCCCCCTTGCTCCTCGCCTAGGACTCCTTATATACTAGCTCCAAGGTCGGTTTACGCTTTTACTCTTCTGCCCTTAAGCCGTCATAGCATAAAAATGGAGATATTCCATTTTTCCCGATCTTCACAATTATCTTCAAAACTTCCGTATTTATCCGCGGAAACTTGACATTTATCCTTCCTCGCGGGCCAAGCGCGAACCATGCTGTGGTTCACGGGCTTTTGGTTAGGAAAAATCGTAGGATGGGCCTCGAGTCGTGTTTTAGGTCCCTTTGGGCCGTCTTCCGACTCGACACGTTTACTACGAGTTTTCCGCGGTTTCTAATCCGCGAAGTTTGATCGATGAATTAGAATAGCGGGAAACATAGACTGAGCTTGCTACGGTCTTCGGGAGATAGCATTCGAAGGTTTGACGAGAATGCAAGGACTGGTGTCGTATCGATGTTCGGAAAGGTTCAATCGCTACACAGCGACCGAACTTTGGCTCGAGCCCGGTCGCTATGTAGCGACCGAGCGAAACGAGTGCTCGGTCGCTACGTAGCGACCGAGCTTCGGCTTGAGCTCGGTCGCTACGTAGCGACCGAGCTTTGGCCCGAGCTCGGTCGCTACGTAGCGACCGAGCGGGACGATCGCTCGGTCGCTACGTAGCGACCGAGCTTGGCTGAGCTCGGTCGCTACGTAGCGACCGAGCGGGACGATCGCTCGGTCGCTACGTAGCGACCGAGCTTTGGCTCGAGCTCGGTCGCTACGTAGCGACCGAGTGGGACGATCGCTCGGTCGCTACGTAGCGACCGAGCTTGGCTGAGCTCGGTCGCTACGTAGCGACCGAGCTTCGGCTCGAGCTCGGTCGCTACGTAGCGACGAGCGGGACGAGCGCTCGGTCGCTACGTAGCGACCGAGCTTTGGTTCGAGCTCGGTCGCTACGTAGCGACCGAGCGGAACGATCGCTCGGTCGCTACGTAGCGACCGAGCTCGGTCGCTACGTAGCGACCGAGCGGGACGATCGTTCGGTTGCTACGTAGCGACCGAGCGGGACGGACGTTCAGTCGCTGCGTAACGACCTGTTTCGAGCTTTCGTCGGACGTCTCGATTCTTTCTTCCGCCAAGCTTTTTCGTAAGGAAGAATCTATTTCGAAAAGTACTCTTCGGAGAAACTCTTATTTTCTTCTTCGAACGTTTTGAATGTTAAATTTGTCGTAACCGTTTTTGACCCCAACACTTTCTCAACTCCTACGTCTCTAGCCAAGGCTTCTTGCCACTTTACAGTGTCTCCAGTCTGAGCCACTTGCATTTCAAGCTTCCTCACTTGAGTTCCTAAGGTCTCAATTCTTGTGTTCAGACTGTTGTATGTAGAATCTATCTTCCCATTGAAGTCCACCGTGAGTTGATGCTGTCCTTCGAGAACTCTGTCAAGCAGTGCTTCAATCTTGCTTTCCTGAGTTTGTGGTGGTGGATTCTGGTAGTATGAATTTCCATAGCTTCTGCTGTTGTTGCTGAAAGGTTTCTGGAACTGTGAACTCTGATTACTCCTCTGACCATTGCCATAGAAGTTTTTGTTTTCACCCTGGTTACAGACTTCTCCACCATTCCTCTTGGAAAAGGAATGCGCCATCGGTCGACAAAATAGTCTCAACATCGATCGACACTCATCCTCATGAGACAAACCAAAAACGAACGTCGACCGACATTGCCTACTTCCCAACGATCGACACTGGAGTCGACTGTGTACGAGAAGGAGACTGCTCGATTGGCAGTTGGGCAGACGATCACCATCACGAAAGCTATGCAGTAGAAACATAAATTCATGAGCCAGGAGCAGATGAACTTCATAAGGTTTCACATATGAGAAACTTCTCAACATGCAAAGACGTGATGAAGCAGATCAACATAGAGCAGAAGCTCTTGGGGAAAGAACATGTTTGAACCATCCTATCGACAGAGCCAACCGACCTTCGATCGACAACAACGACCTATCATCGATCGACATCCGTCCAAAAATAACATCCACTGTAAGCGAAAACCCTAAATTTGATAACCAGTATCTAACACATGATGAATTTGGTATTTTCATGGACCCAGACAGCTCTGCAAGGGCAACATATGGACATGCACTGCATGTATCCAGAGAGGACATTGCAGACATTCTTCAGATGGCTAATGGAGAAGATAATCTCTTCCTGCAACAACGAACGTCCCAGCATATCAGCAGAGGGTGACAAAAGAGTTCTATGACACAGCTGGTAGCATAGACAATCGCTTCAAGAAGAAGAATTGACATCACACTCATCCGTCGATCGACAACAACCTTGCACCATCGATCGACAGACGTCCACAATTTGGCAGAAGAGCCTTTGACCTTTTTGGAACTAGGAAATTCTACTGGGAAGAGAATGATGAATATGGAGTTTACAAAGATGATTAGGGATATACACGAGATAAGGATGGTCACATCATCAGTGTGTCCAAAGATGATATCAGAAAGCTAATGGAAAGAGCTTCGAGATAAGCACATCTACATATGTCTTCCAGAACATGCTAGCTCATTCACATATACTAAGCTGGTACTAGAGATCTACTCCAAGGATGAGATCAATGAGATGTTCTATGGCGAGAAACTTTGCGGCTAACCTAGCGCCGAGAACTTTGCAGTTTACGGTCGAGTGGCCAAAGACCTGGTGAAAGTCGCAGAAGGAGTTCTCGTCGTGATTTCGATTTTGGGTCCATGTATTTCCCGTCGTCCGGCCTTGCTCCGATCCGGAGTTGATGGCGTATTTATGCGCTCCCTGGGTCTCTTCTTCGCCGTGATGGACGTTTTTGTCATTCTGAGGGTTTTTCTTTTTAGACTTCTGATCCGACCCTGGGTCTCTTTTTCCCCGATGTCTTCGTCAGCCTCTGCTTTTGCGACAAGACCTTCGTCTCTTCCTCGATGATTATGTAGTTCGTGGCTTTGTGGAGCGCGTCATGGATCGTATGTGGCTTATCCAAAGTTATCCACTTCCTGAACTTCGACTTGTACCAGAGCATCTTTCGGAGCGCGTCTACGGCTACTTTGTCGCTTATTCCACTGACTCAAGCCATAATTGTCTTGAACCATTTTATGAAGTCATGGAGAGATTCGTCTTCTCTCTGAGACATGCTCCAGAGATCTCCATCAAAGGTTTCTAGATCTATGAACATAGAGTACTGCATGAGAAACTCTGAGGCTAGTTGGCGGAAACTTCCGATGGAATTTCGCCTCAGGCGAGAGAACCACTCGTTTGCCGCTCCTCGGAAGTTTTTGACGAAGAGGCAGCATTTGCCGGCATTTCTTTCGTTTTCTCTAAACTTGGCTTTCCCCATCGCGATCTGTAAAGCCTTTAGATGTGCCCTTGGATCGTTTGTACCGTTGTAAGATGTTACCTTAATCTTTCCAGGATCCGAAACCCTAGTCCTGGTGATGCGAGTAGTGAAGGGCGTATTTTCGAGACTCCTTGAGCAGTAGATTGATCTCAGGTGCGGTGCTTGCAGCGTGATGGATCTGAGATTTCACCGCTCTAACTTGTGCTACCATTTTCTTGAGATGATCGCGAAGATCGCAAATCTTGGATTTCGTCGAGATTTTACCCGGATGTTTTCCCATGTGCGTTGCCGGTCTGAAGGAGTCATGAAATGGAGTCTTCTTCCGGACTCGGGCTGTTCCGCGCGGAAGAATGGTCATGGTTCTTGCTGTTAGGTTTTCGACCTGTTTAGTGAGATAACTCATGACCTTGTCCCGGTTTGCTGACTTCTTTTTGAAAGTCGAGAACATCTTCTATACCTCCTCGAACGCTGCGATGTTAACGTTAACCGCGGTAATGTTCGCTGCTGGAGTGTTTTCAACGTTGTCGTTTTCAGTGTTGCTGTCACAAGTTTGTTGGTTGCTAAGATCGTCGGCTGACATGTTTGATCGAACGTTGGTGGCTGAGAGTTAAACTGATCCGTACCCCCCCCCTCCTTTTAGCGCCATACTGTGGGAACCAAAATTTGCACTGTTGATTTCCCAGAGGTTTCGGATATCTGCTAAACCACACGCCAAATGATCAAAACACGAAAGTATAGACGAAAATAAATATGAGAATCAAAAAGAGAGCAAAAAAGATTTTATTCTGAATCTGCGTATGAGCGTTACAGCAAGGTAAGATCTTTGGTTAGAAGAGCTATCAGCGAGAATCCTAGTTCTAGCAACCTAAGACTGCGGAAACCTAGTTGAGTCGCAGCTTGATAACCAAAAAAAAAAACAGAAAGTTGCCTAAATGTCGTAAGTGCTAAGTTTTTCTCTGAGTAGAAAAATTGTGTCCTCCTGGATCTTCACCCTCGACATCCTTATATACTCCTCTAGAGACGGTTTGCTCTTTCCCTTTCTGCCCTCGATCAGGTTTATCTTTGGAAACTTCATATTTATCTTCCGAACTTGACATTTATCTTCTCCTGCAAAGTAAAAGATAAACCGTCATAACGACTGGGATCAATTTCATATAAAATCGTAAGTGGTCTTCTAGCCACGTTGTGGACCCTTTCGGGCCGTTTTCTGACTTGAGCGTTTTTGCGATTTATCGAAAGAGCGCTTACGAAACGACGTTGATTCCGAAGAAGGTTCGGATTTCTCTTATAGCAGAGGAAGCTTGAGGTGTTTAGTTAACCGTTGCCGTTTCATACGATCAATTCGAACTTCATACAAGATAACGAGTTCTTGTGGTTTTTAAATCGTAAAGTTCCAACAATGACTCGAGATGAAACAAGAGCGGGTTTGATCCAATCCCGAAGGAGGGAGCTACGAGGACGGGACGAAGGCAGGCTAGTTGATCCAACTCGCTGAAGGGACGAGTTGGACTGCACGTTTGGTCCAAGTCGCCCGTTCGGCGAGTTGGATCCAACTCGCCGAACAGGGGACTTGGACGGCATGCTCGGTCCAACTCGCCCGTTCGGCGAGTTGGACAGCGGGTTCGGTCCAACTCACCAAATGAGCGAGTTGGACGTGGCGTTGAATTGGATGATAGAGCTTTATAGTTATTTCGTTGTTCGGGATCGTTTGTCCGACGCCTAGAGTAACCTTTCTCGAAGATTTTATCGGGTGAATCCTTTTCGGAGTTGTTATGAAACTCGATTTAGGTTCTCTCACTTCTCTTTTCTTTTGAATTTTATTTCTTTTTTTCAAAGAGGTCATTTCTTCGGAAGTTTTTGACATTGATTTCGTCGTAACTGATTTTGACCCCATCAGTGATTTGGAGGAAAGTGGTGACTTTTGTGCATTTTGGGGATACAATTATAAAGACCCGTAGCTGACCATCGACCAAGCTGGCGATCGATTGATTCCAGCCGACTTTAAGCCAAGTCCCACAAGAATTACCATATTATCCCTGACGAGTTTTAACCAAATATTTATGTGCTCAGCCATTGTACTAGCAAACACATGCTTTCTATACCTTCATACTTTCATACTTAGAGTTTTACGTTTGGAGAGGATCCAAGAACTTCTTCAGAGATTTTGATTGGAACACCAAGTTTTTCTACTCTATTCTATTATGCAGATTTTCTACTTCTTTGTGATGAATTGCTTAGCATGTCTGAGTAGTTCTCTTTGTTAGATTTAGGGTTCAGATATTCATGAGGGTCCATCAATTAAATTGTTCTTAATGCATGTGTTCTTAATGCTTGTGTTCTAGAGTAGCTAACTAGGACCTTGTCTATAGAGATTAGGGCGCAAGCAGAAGCTTCGTTCTCTGTTTGAATTAATTAAACCTAGTGAACACGTCAAACCCGTGCGTAACGCTTCCTAGAAGGTTCATCGATTGACAACTCAGTAGTTGCATCGATCGATGGGCTGAAAGGTATATCGATCGACAATCCTTAATAGGTATCGATCAACACTTTCTCAAGACCAACAAGCGATAACTGAGGTCTTAGATCTGACAATAGATAGTATAAAAATAAGGATGTTGATCGACTATTCTTACTGTATGAGTTCTAGAATATCCAATATATGCTTAGTATCTATATCTCTATAATCCTGATTGTCTAAATAGAAACCCTAAGTCTAACACCTTTCATATATGTCTTAAAACCCCAATTAATCAACCGAACAATTACTTGTTCACAACCCTGTTATTTACATTTAAACATGGCTACCTAGCTTAACCACATAACTTCTATATCTTTTGTGTGCCTTAGCTCCCCGTGAATTCGATCCTCTTATTTGAGAGAGTAAAAATCACTCCTTAAGGTAATTTGAGTGATATCAACAAGATAGGATCATCTATGGTCGGCTCTGCATCTTCTTCGATTGAAGAACCAAATCGCGATTGGTAGAGCGCAACTGATGCTCAGACTGTTTTCCGAGTAAAGTTACCCCAGAAAACCGGACCTCCATTCAGGACCTCTAAAAAACTTGATACCGTGTCAATTTAACAGTGGTTGTTGTAATACCTTAGATTCAAATCCAAAGGAACAATTTACATTTTATCTTATTGGTTCAACTCTTATGCTAAAACAATGACGAGGTTTTAATTGGTGGTTTCGTGAGAAACAAGTAACAAGATTTATTAAAGTATGCAAATTTAATAACAAGCCAACCTAGGGTTTGTTCATCGGGTGTTTATACAACTAAGTCAAACAATTATTCAAGCAAGAAATAAGCACAATCTAGAACTCGGATCACTCAATTAGATCATCCCACTGTCGTGGTGCTGGCCCTTATGCTGGTCGATCTTGATGCCTAAGCTTTTGCTTGGAACAAGATACAATCGCGGATTATGGTTCCTAAGCTCATTCATATATATTCAAGTCATCTTCTACGCGGTTAGCGAGCTGATTAAACCTAGGTTCGGACATTGGATTATCAGGTTAATGCAAACAATAAGAGTTCATATGAATGAAGCCAAATTAAATGATTGCTTATATATGTTTAACTCATGCGATCAACACCCTAGAACCCTAGAAAAGATACCAAAGACATGTTTTCTGAATAATAGTGCATATAAATCAAATAGAAACAAAGAGGATGCAGGATGATCTTCTCTATGAGAGATAGAGCCTTCTCCCTTACAAGTAGAAAATCGCAAAAACAAGTCTCGGTCGCTTGCAAAAAATTGCGTAGGAAATAAAAGTGGGGCAGAGGCACTTTTATATGGAGGCGCCATTAGGTTAGAGAAGAGGTGGGGCGGCTGGGGCAACTTCCGAAATAAATAAGAGTTTCCTTAATTGTCGGGAACAATCGCTTGGGGCTGCTCGTTGATGGGAGCAATCACTCGCACTGCTACATGGGGAACTCTCCAAATATGGCATCTTTTCTTCATGCACCCTTCTCAGGCTCTTCAACCTACTCCATACCTGAAATGGCATAAAACGACTAGATAGACTAGATAGAAGACTGAAAAGCAATTGATTTTAGACGAATATTAGATTTTGGGAGTATACTAGATAGACTCGATAGAAGACTGAAAAGCAATTGATTTTATGTTCATGATCGTCTGGATATGTTGCTAGCGTTTAGACGAATATTAGATTTTCGTTTTCCTATTCTTGACGATTTGCAGAAGTTTTTGAAGTTTTGGGAGTATACGAGTACAATTTACGTACCTACTCCCCCTCCCCCTTTTTTTACGAAAGAAAACGGTTGAACCGATACTTTGAAGGGTTGTGTACGTTTCTTCTTCTGAGGTTTCGAATGATCGATAATTCGGGACGATTTATAGACGACGCTTGGACTGTGATTTGGTTGTTTCCACATTGACGACTTGGAATATGTCGGTTCCGAGAAAATTGCCAGAAACAAATCGGTTTTAAGACGATGTTCATGTCTCTAGTTTTTTCTCTCTTTAGGAAGCGAGCTTGATATGCGTGGCGATCGTTTCTCAATTTTCGGAGAATTTAGATCGGTTTGCAAGATCTGGATGAACAATTATGGAACAATATATCGAGACAGGAAAAATCGCTTAAGACTTAGTTTGCTAGACTATCCGCCCTAGGTTTTACGTTCCCTAAAGTTCTATGGCAGCCTCAAAGTAATTTCTTACGAAAATTCCAAGTCTGATTTCAAAAATTTCAAGTCGGAAATACCTTAGTTCTCTCGAAGATGCAGTTTTGTCTCTTCTCAGTTTTGCTTGCTCATTTCCCTTTCGTCTTCTCGTGTATGTTCGACATTTCCGATATTGGTGTTTATGCTTTGAAACTTGACATTTATCTTCCAAACTTGACTGTTATCTTCTCCTTAGATACGACGTCAGTTTTTGTAAAAAGGTTCAACGTAATCGTCTAGTTGAGGCGGCTAAGGTGTTAAGTTAACTGTTGCCGTTTTATACGATTAATCTGAATCCACGTGAGAAAGCAAGTCTTTGCGGTATTTTTTTTTTTGTCGTAAAGTTTCAATGGTAACTCCAATCGAAACAAGAGACATTTCGATCGAGATATGAAGGAGAACAGAAAGCTGGAGGTAAGGGCGAGTTGGAGCAAGCGAAGGAGTTTAGACGAGTCTTACTTGTTTTTGTCGTAAAATCTCGACGAAAACTCCGATTGAGACGAAACAAAAAACGTTTCGATCGGGATTCAAAAGATAACACAAAGGAGGAGATTTTTGAGGCTTGAGAGGTCGCAGTGTAGCGATCTGGGGGTCTGACAGGTCGCTATGTAGCGAGTGGAAGCAAGCCAAGAAGAGTCCTACTTGGTTTCGTCGTAAAATCTCAACGGAAACTCCGATTGAGACGAAACGAAAAGCGTTTCGATCGGGATTCAAAAGAGAACCCAAAGGAGGACCTTTCTGAGGCTTGACAGGTCGCTATGTAGCGAGTGAAGCTCTGGCAGGTCGCTACGTTGCGAGTGGAAGCAAGCCAAGAAGAGTCCTACTTGTTTCGTCGTAAAATCTCAACGGAAACTCCGATTACGACGAAACGAAAAGCGTTTCAATGAGGATTCAAAAGAGAACCCAAATAAGGACCATTCTGAGGCCTTAAAGGTCGCTACGTAGCGAGTGAAGGTCAGACAGGTCGCTACGTAGCGATTGGAAGCAAGCCAAGAAGAGTCCTACTTGTTTTCGTCGTAAAATCTCAACGAAAACTCCGATTGTGACGAAACGAAAAGCGTTTCGATGAGGATTCAAAATAGAACCTAAAGGAGGACCTTTCTGAGGCCTTACAGGTCGCTATGTAGCGATTGAAGGTCTGACAGGGCGCTACGTAGCGAGTGGAAGTGAGCCAATAAGAGTCCTACTTTTTATCATCGTAAAATCTCAACGGAAACTCCGATTGAGACGAAACGAAAAGCATTTCGATGAGGATTCAAAAGAGACCCCAAAAGAGGACCTTTCTGAGGCCTTACAGGTTGCTACACAGGGAGTGGAGAGTTGGCTTGAGCTCGGTTGCTACGTAGCGACCGAGCAGTGTTCGTGCTCGGTCGCTACGTAGTGACTGAGCAGTATGCATGCTCGGCCGCTACGTAGCGACCGAGCAGCGTGTGCGTGCTCGGTCGCTACGTAGCAACCGAGCAGTGCGTGCTCGGTCGCTATGTAGCGACCGAGCAATGTTTGCATGCTCGGTCGCTACGTTGTGCGTGCTCGGTCGCTACGTAGCGACCTGTGTAATCGATTTGTTGCGTTTCCTTTTTCCGTGATTAACCTAGGGGTTTTTCAGTGGTTTCTGGGAGAACAAGTTTTACCCTTCTGAAATGTCTTCGGAAAACGTGTTTTGGTAAAACCCTTACGCATTGAGGTTTTTTTTGTTCGGTAATGAGCCAAACTTACGGGGATTGATAAGATTTATCGTTTCCCTTTATGTTCAGCAAGAGAAATCGCGAGTTCGATTTTCTCAAGAACTGTGGCGTTTGCGTAGGCGTTGGCCATAGGAGCAGTGGCGGCTGGAGTTGTCTTACCAGCGTTATTGCAAACTGTGATTTTGTCTTTCGTATTTCCAGACATTGTTTTGATCAACCGTTTTGTGACTGAGAGTTAGATTGATCCGTACCCCCCCCCCTCCTTCTAGCGACAAACTGTGGGAACCGAAATTTGCACTGTCGATTTCCGTTTAAATAAGAGACTAGGAAAACCCTAATTTCCCAGAGGTCCTTGAGATCTGTTAATACCACACGCTAAGAAATCAGAACACGATATATCAACGACAAAGTATAAAAATCGTAAGAAGAGAGCAAAGTAGATCTTATTCTGAATCTGTGTTTGAGCGTTACAACAAGGTATAAGCCTGGCTCGAGAGCTGTCGGCGAGATTCCTAGTTCTGGCAACCCTAAGATGACTAAACCTAATTGAGTCGCAGCTCGAAATAACAAAAACGGAAATATGCCTAAATTGCTCTAAATGCTAAGTTTGCTCTGAAAAAGTTCTCTCTCCATGCCTCTTGCCTAGGACTCCTTATATACTCACTCCTAGGTCGGTTTACGCTTTTCCTCTTCTGCCCTTAAGCAGTCATAGCATAAAAATGGAGATATTCCATTTTTTCCGATCTTCGTAATTATTTTCAAAATTTCGTATTTATCCGCGGAAACTTGACATTTATCTTTCCTTGCGAACCAAGCGTAAATCGTCATGCAGCTTACGGGCTCTTGGTTAAGAAATCGTAAGTTGGGCCTCGATTCGTGTCTTAGGTCCCTTTGGGCCGTCTTCCGACTCGAAACGTTTATTACGGCTTCTTTCGAAAAAGGACGAACTTTCCGCGATTTTTACCACAAAGTTTGGTTGATTACTTAGAATGGCGGAAAACATGAAATGAGTTCGCTACGGTCTTTGGGAGATAGCATCGAAGGATAGACGAGAATGCATGGATTAGTGTCGTATCGACGTTTCGGAAGAGCTCGGTCGCTACGTAGCGACCGAACAGAATGCACACTCGGTCGCTACGTCACGATAAAGTTTGGCTCGAGCTCGGTCGCTACGTAGCGACCAAGCGGGACGGACGTTCGGTCGCTACGTAGCATACTCGAGCTTGTCCGCGGCCGATTTGGATATATGTCCGTTGCCTTCGGACAATCGGTATTTAGTGGTTCGATTGAGATTTGAACAAGATTTTACCGCAAGGCTCTTCGTAAAGATATCTTTACGAAGATTACTTTTCGTAAAAACGTTCATGCTGCTTTTTACGGACTTTCAGACATTGATTCCGTCATGACCGGTTTTTACCCCAACACCCGGCAAGACGACTAGTCTCAGAACTGCACTCGCTGATCATCCCATCGATCAACGACATGAACTGCAAACGAGAAAGAAGTTAAAACTAAGTCCGAGAGAGAATGTATATGAAACGATCAAGAAATCAAGTGAGCGACAAACTTTTCCACGAAGTCCCGACGCTACGCTCGATCCCCCTTGCTGCAAAGATTCCCCGTCACCGCTCTTGGCCAGCTTCCTCTTTCGGCCCTTAGGCTGAGTAACCGGAACAGCACTAGGAGAGCGCAACGCTAGAACGATTTTTTTCTTGGCCGGAGGAGGAAGCCCTTTCCTTATCCCCGACAAGGATCGGAGTCGTGGACGATCCGGCAGGTAGAGCTTGAGCACCTGGAATGCCCGAGCCTGCAAGAGTTCTTTCGTCCTGCGGAACCACAACCTCGGTCCCGTGACCCGGAGCAACGGCCCGCGTAGAAGAAGACGGGAACTCGGTGCCAGCTTGAACTAGTTCCGTCTCGGCTTGTCGACGAACTAGTCTCTCTCGGAAGGAGAGATGACCAGCAACACAAGCCGGCGCTTCAGCCTGAGAAATCGGAATCGGAGCCGGAGAGGTGGCCTCGCCCATCTCGACGTCGGAATCTCTCTTGTCACCTTCGGAGGAAGACATGTTGAAAGCAAAAGTTTTGGAGCTAGAGAAGTTTTTGAAGGTTTGAAGAAGGGAAGGTGTGAAGAAAATGAATGACAAGAGCTCACTACTTATAGAAGTATAGGTTTGGAATTTATATCTATAATACATATACTTTCTCGATGAATTTCTTCCGCAGAGTTGAGAGTATAAACTTCGTCCAAAACGCCTAGCTTTGCCAAAATCGTCAAACCGCGCTCTAGAGTCTCGACTCTAATGAGCTGGGGGGCTAACTGTTGGGGTCAAAAACGGTTATGACGAAGTTAACATTCAAAACGTCCAAGGAAGAAGAAGAGAACTTTCTCCGATAAATACTTTTTCGAAATAGATTCTTTCTTACGAAAAGCATTGCAGAGGAAAAACGAGACATTGGACGACCGCTCAAAAAGGTCGTAACACAGCGACTAAACGCGCCACGCTCGGTCGCTACGTAGCGACAGAGCTCGGCCAAGCTCGGTCGCTACGTAGCGACCAAGCATCCGTCCCGCTTGGTCGTTATGTAGCAACCGAGCGTTTGTCCCTCTCGGTCGCTACGTAGCGACCGAGCTCGGCCAAGTTCGCGTCCGTCCCGCTCGGTTGCTACGTAGCGACCGAGCGTTCATCCCGCTCGGTTGCTACGTAGCTACCGAGTGTCAGTCCCGCTCGGTCGCTACGTAGCGACCGAGCTCGTCCGAAACGTCAATTCGACACCAGTCCATGCATTCTCATCTATCCTTCGATGTAATCTCCCGAAGACCGTAGCGAACTCAGTTCATGTTTTTCGCCATTCTAAGTTATCAATCAAACTTTGCGGTAAAAACCGCAGGAAGTTCGTTCTTTATCGAAAGAAATCGTAATAAATGTTCCGAGTTGGAAGACGGCCCAAAGGGACTTAAGACACGACTCGAGGCCCAACTTACAATTTCTTAACCAAAAGCCCATAAACCGTAGGACGGTTTATGCTTGGTGCGCAAGGAAAGATAAATGTCAAGTTTCCGCGGATAAATACGAAAATTTGAAGATAATTACGAAGATCGGAAAAAATGGAATATCTCCATTTTATGCTATGACGGCTTAAGGGCAGAAGTGTAAAAGCGTAAACCGACCTAGGAGTGAGTATATAAGGACTCCTACGCGAGAGGCATGAGGGGGGACTTTTTCAGAGCAAACTTAGCACTTAGAGCAATTTAGGCATATTTCCGTTTTTGTTATTTCGAGCTGCGACTCAATTAGGTTTAGCCGTCTTAGGGTTGCTAGAACTAGGAATCTCGCCGACAGCTTTCGAGCTAGGCTTATACCTTGTTGTAACGCTCAAACACAGATTCAGAATAAGATCTACTTTGCTCTCTTCTTATGATTTTTATACTTTGTCGTTGATATATCGCGTTCTAATTGCTTAGCGTGTGGTATTAACAGATCTCCGGGACCTCTGGGAAATTAGGGTTTTCCTAGTTTCCTAATTTAGACGGAAATCGACAGTGCGAATTTCGGTTCCCACAATAAGCTAGCCGACTACTTAGCCATAACACAAGATACCAAAGGTATGGTTTTTGAATAATACTGCAAATAAATCGAATAGAAACAAAGAGGGTTCAGGTGATCTTCTCTATGGGAGATGGAGCCTTCTCCCTTCCAAGTAGCAAATGACAAAAAAAAGTCTCGGTGGCTAGAGAAGAGGTGGGGCGGCTAGGACAACTTTTGAAATAATTAAGAGTTTCCTTAATTGTCGGGAACAATCCCTTGGGGCTGCTCCTTGATGGGAGCAATCACTCGCACTGCTCCACGGGAAATTCTCCAAATATGGCATCTTTTCTTCATGCACCCTTCTCAGACTCTGCAACCTACTCCAGACCTGAAAGGACCTAAAACGACTAGATAGACTCGATAGATGACTGAAAAGCAATTAAAACATATATACAATGATGTTAAAAACACCATATATCAGTGTTATAGGAACTATTTATTATGTTTAGAGTCTTTTTTGTATATTTACACGTTCATGAGTTTTTTTTGGAGGAAAGTGGTGATTTTGGTGCCTTTTGGAGATAAAATGAGAGAATCCCGTAGCTGAACATCAAACCAGTGCAAAGCGTGCAAGACCCGGCTAAGTTTTCAGCCGATTTAAATCCCAAGTCACATCACAATTGCAGAATTACCCCTGGCCAATTTTAACATAATATTTAGGGAAGTTTACTGGAATGTTACATATTTTAGGTGTATTGACTAGAATGATACAGATCTTTTTTTTATTACTAGAATATTTTCGATACCAAGCGTACCCTTTTTTTACGTTATGAGAAAAAACGTATTTACGAGAATGCCATTACTTTTCGCTGCCACGTAGGCAAAAAACTGGCGCCACGGAGGAATTCGCGTCCGTATTTTCATTAAGTCAGCTGTTAAGCGATAGATACGTAGTTACGGCCGATTTATCTTTACGTTACGGCTGACTTAATACATACGACTGACTTAAGAGAAAGTGGCTGACTTAAAACTATAAGTCAGCTTGCCGATACAACTGATTTACAGAAATCCGGCTGAGTTATGTGACCACGGCTGACTTAATGATACAAATGACGGCTGACTTATACATCGGCGGTTTGATTTCTGGAAAATTTGGCTGAGTCGTGGTTAAGAAACGGCTGAGAAACTTTTTTTCAGCTGAGTAAAGGAACATGGATGGGCTGGGTTATTGAAGCCACGGCTGAGTTATGGGATGCTGTTACGACTGGGTTTGTATTAGTCAGCCGTTAAAGCATGGATAAACAGTAAACTCAGTTGCTTTGCGGCTGACGTATGAGCGAAAGATTAATTACTAGAATGTTCTCGTTTGATGGCTGATTTACGTAACGATACGGCTGACATATGGTTGTTCATCCTTATTGCGGCTGACTTACTGTCAAAAGATTAATTACTAGAATGTTTCCATGTATCGGCTGACAAAGTGTAAACATGATGGCTGACTTATTTTGGCTGAGTTACTGATTTGTTTGTCGGCTGATTAACCGATGTTCCATGTCATCTGCCATGTCATCAACTCGGATTTGACATGTCATCACTAACAGTCGCCCAATTTACAACTGAGTTACGAGACCTTTCAGTTATCTTCTTCATCTTATTTTTGAATGATTACACAGCCTTTCTTTTCTTCTTCATCATCTCAGTTATATATCCTCTTCATATTTCTCATATGGTAATGGATCCCGTTATTATTGTTTCCGGTAAATGGATTATGAAAAAACGATATGTATTCAACGTCGACAGTAGAGGGTGTAGAGTTCTTCATTTAGGTGAGAAAACTAAACTTGAAGATTTCACAAAGTCTGTCATCGACGATTACGGTTTGAATGATTTGAAGGTTCATATTCTTCTTAGCTACATGTTTTCGAATAAAACATTGAAAACAATGGCGCACAACACTCCACCAGTTTACGTGTCCAACACTCGACAATTGCAATGTTTTCTAAGCTTAAAGAAAAGCGAACAACTACGTCTCTGTGTGGAGATTACAGAGAAAAAGGATGACAGCTCAGACGTAGAAGCTTCAGAAGAAGAAGCTTCAGAAGAAGACGCTTCAGAAGAAGAAGCTTTAGAAGAAGAAGCTTTAGAAGTTGAGTCTATAGAGAATGGGAGTTACGATGGTTGCAGTTTGGAGGATGAACAAGATGAAATTGAGAATGACTGCTTTAGTAACGTTGAAATACACGACGTAGCCGGAGAAGATGAAATAGGCAAAGAAAACGAAGAAGATGATGAATTTGAAAGTCGATTTGATATGTTCGATGACTCGGACGGTGCGTCATCTGAAGATGATAACTTCAGCACATACGGTGAGTCTCCTATCGAAGAAGACGAAGATTCACCAACGCTACCTTCCAAGAAGAGATATCAGAACTTCTTGATGAGCGAATCTAAAGGGAATCTGGAGGTTTTGAAGTTGGAGATGTCGTCGTTAGACCTTGCGGTAGGACAACGATACTTGACTAAAAAGCATTTGAAGAGACGACTGAAACTTTTTAAAGTGAGGCATCAATTTGATTTTGATGTAGAAATATCAAACCTGACAACATACGTTGTTAAGTGTTGGGTTGATGGATGTACATGGAGAGTTCGTGCATCTACCGAAGGATTGTCCCCGCAGTTTTATATTCGTATTTACGACTCGGATCATGCATGTTCTGTAATTGAGCGTTCTAATCGATCTCGAAATGCAACACCGGATATTTTAGGAGAGTTGTACAAGAACTTTCTCGGCGACGTTGGTCCGGCCGTTCGCCCTGAGAGTGTCGGAATAGCTATCACTAAGCAGTTTGGTGTAAAGGTAATTATGTTACAACGGCTGAGTTATGGTAGAGTATAGGCTGGGTTATTTTATGTTAGAAATGGCTGAGTTACAAAACTATGGTTGAGTTATGTTTACGTTGTGACCGTCTTAATGATATGATGTGGCTGAGTTATGTAAATTGGTTTTTCATGTGAGCAGATGGAATATTGGAAATCACACCGGACGCTTAAATGTGCAAGGGAAATCGATGAGGGCACACCTGAGTGTGGTTTTGAACTCTTGCCTTCTTACTTATACATGATAAGAAGGGCAAATCCGAATACAGTTACGCGTCTTCAAATCGATGAGCTTGGAAGATTCATGTATGTGTTTCTTGCGTTTGGTGCGAGCGTTAATGGGTTTCCTTTCATGCGCAAAGTTGTTGTCGTCGACGGTACGTTTCTTAATGGTAAATATAAAGGGACGCTACTCACAGCACTAGCTCAGGATGGTAACTTTCAGATTTTTCCAATAGCCTTCGCAGTGGTTGACACTGAAAATGATGATTCGTGGAATTGGTTTTTTACGCAACTAAAAGTGTTGATTCCTGACCAGGAGGGTCTTGCGATAATATCAGATAGGCATAACTCGATAGGGAAAGCAATTACAAATGTGTATCCGTTAGCTGCTCGTGGAATATGCACCTATCATTTTTATAAAAACATATTGGGACGGTACAAAGGAAAAGATGTATTTCGGCTGGTGAAGAAAGCGGCGAGATGTTTTAGAATGTCTGACTTTGATATGATTTTCGTGGAGATTGAAGCACTTAATCCTGATCTCCACGGCTACCTCGAAAGAGCTGATGTCAGACTGTGGACACGTGTTTATTTCCCGGACGAGAGGTACAATTTGATGACTACAAACATAGCGGAATCAATGAACAGAGCATTATCGCATGCTAGAGGTCTTAACATTGTTCGAATATTGGAATCGATACGGGTTATGATGACCAGATGGTTTGCTGAACGAAGAGTGGATGCCAGATCGCAGTCAACCACACTCACGCGCGGTGTGGAGAAACTATTACAAGTAAGTCAGTCGTAACAGTAAAATAAGTCAGTCTTTAAATCTAATAAGTCAGTCGTTATATTGCATAAGCCAGCTTTATAAATAATAAGTAAGCCATTTCACGAATATTGGGTTTTGTTAATAGGGACGTGTAAGTGCCTCCCGGGATTGGACGGTTCAAAGGATTGATGACCATCACACTGAAGTTAAATATGGCGCTGCTGGCGAGTCTTTGAATGTTGTTAATTTGGTTGAGCGAAAGTGCACATGTCGGCGTTTCGATGTCGAGAAAATACCATGTGTACACGCAATCGCAGCTGCAGAGGAAAGAAATGTTTCTCGTATATCACTGTGCAGTCCTTACTATAAAAGCACTTATTTAGCTAGAGCATACGCTGAATCGGTCATGCCGGTTGACTCAGCGCTACCTGTTCCAGATAACGTGGCTAACGTACAGTGCTTTCCACCGTTTATTCGTCAACAACCGGGAAGACCTAAAAAAAATAGGATGAAATCTGCTTTAGAAGTTGTACTTGCAAACAAACGTCCTAGGAAAGAGCACATATGTTCTCGTTGCAGTCAAAGTGGAAATAATGCGAGAACTTGTCCGATATAAGCAATTGCTTTTCATGTTGTTTTGTAATACGGCTGGGTTTTGTGTTGTAATACGGCTGGGTTTTGTGTTGTAATACGGCTGGGTTTTATTTTCATTGATTTGCACAACGGCTGGATTATTAATTGTAATACGGCTGGGTTTTGTGTTGTAATACGGCTGGGTTTGTTGTAATGTTTTATGACGGCTGCGTTAATGTTTTTCAAATTTTATATTGTGGTTGGGTTTTTATTTTCATTGATTTGCACTACGGCTGGATTATTACTTGACCAATATAAGCAAGTCTTGTATTGGCATTTTCGGGGACTAGCCCGCTTCCCATTACTCAAGAGAGACACAGACATCGAAAAACGAAATGTCCGTACTTAATTGCCCTACGTTACGTAATAGCCCCTACGTAATTATTGATTTTAAAGTGGAATACGAAAGTAGCGAATTAAATTAAGAGAAATTAATCTTTATTGGCTGAGATAATGTTACTCACACGCCTAATAATTGTCGTGATTTCTAATGTCAGCTCTTTTATTCAAACGCAGTTGAAAAAAACTTCCCCGCTAGAAACACGAAACGTCGCGAAGTCAACTAAGGCTGAGTTATTGTAATACACGGCTGAGTTATGGATTAAATTCCCGCTCAAAATAAGAAATAAGAAACGCCGCGATACGAAACTACCACCGTTAACTGCAGATAAATAAGGTACTTCTCAAACAATTACACATCTTCAACTCTCTATGTTTTACACAACTGTCCTCTCAGAGAAAATGGAATATTTCCCTCTGCTTGAATTGCCTGAAGATCTTCAGGCAATGGTGGTTGAACGTGTGGCCCATAACTCCTTCCAAGATCTCTACCGCCTCAGAGCATCGTCCAGATCGATGAAGGCGTTAGCAGAGATGCGTAGGGTATATCATTATTTCGATGTGTTATCCTTTCCCTGGGGTCTCATTATGCCATCTCAGTTGTTGAAAACTTGCTACGCTGAGAACAATCCAAGCACAATTTATGTAAAGGGTGTACAGTTTTTCTACTCATACGATGAGCAAGATTATGGCCTTTCTCTCATCAAGCATGCAGCAGATGCAGGATATGAGCGTGCAGTGTATACACACGCTATGACTCAAGCAATCTTTTACGGTGATGCGCAGTATTTTCGGAGAATTCCAAGAGCAACTGTTGACAGGGTCGGGAAACTTGTTCGAGATGCGAAATGGGGATGGGGTTTGTGGCATACTGACGAGTTCCGTCAAATTAAGGCCATGTTCACTTCTACTTATGTTCCGTCCTTCTACCTTTGCCAATGTGCAAATGTTGTGGACCGACAATGTCTCTGCCTATGGCACATTGATGTGACTAAGGACGACAACATGTGTGAGCGCTGTTTCTGGATCAAAGAGATTTCCTTGTTCTTTCGTGATTTTGAACCGATAAGCCTGTTTAGGGACACAAGTAACTGGTGAAGATGTCTCTGCATCAGAATCTTATCTTTTTATGTTTTTTCCTATGCCATTATGTATGTCGAACAAAAAAATTATATATTCTGTTTTTATGGCTGACTTATTTTCTTATGGCTGAGTTATTTTCATCTTATGGCTGACTTATTTTCATCTTATGGCTGAGTTATTTTCATCTTATGGCTGACTTATTTTCATCTTATGGCTGAGTTATTTTCATCTTATGGCTGAGTTATTTTCATCTTATGGCTGACTTATTTTCATCTTATGGCTGAGTTATTCTCATTTATTCATCAAACACTTCATCTTTTCCGCTTTACCGAGTTCTTTCTCCAACCGACCAACGTCTACTCTCAGATCTGATATGCCTTTGGTCATGTCACTCATCATCGATTTCATATCTTCTACCTCTTCCACCAAGCACTCGTCCGCCCATTTGAATAAATGTCTCTGATTTCACCAACATGCCCAGCTCTTAGTATCACATTGACAGTATAATGAATAAAATTAAAAATCAAACCTTAATATATCCTTTGCGACAGCAATAGTACAGTCTTCCTGGATTAGCCCGTGATGCAGATGTACATAATTCAGCGGGTTCACCACACCAACACTGTTTCGGCGTTCCTCTTTCCACATGCCGGCGGTGAAAGTAAGTGTTACCAGACACAGATGATGAAGAAGACATTTTCTTTGAATGAAAGAGAAATTGGTGTGAAAGACAAAGTTAAAACAATAGTGGTAGTAATATAAAATCATTTTTTTTTTAAATTCAAATAAAGAGGAATAATTTAAATTAATAAACTATTAAATGCCTCGATATTAGGTTTGAGCCGTATTTTTCCACACACTTGATGCACTTTAATTATTACAGAACTCAATCAAATCAAGAAATACGAAAGATTCTTTATTATTTTATCAAACACTTAAGTTGAATTCGTATTACGGCTGTGTTAAACCTCGATATTAGGTTTGAGCCGTATCCGATACATGCGTGCTAGCCGTATAATAATGAGTCTCGATATTCTCAATGACGATGGAATTTCTCGCACGTATAATAATAAGAGAATAAAGGACTCTAATAATGGTCTCGATTATGTAATGGCGGCCATAATAATACATTGAAAATAGCGTTAACTATGGCTTTGTATTTTTACAATATAAGGCTGAGTTATTAGTATCTTAATTCGTATTACAATTTTTACAATATTAGTATCTTAATTCGCAAACAATTCCGGCTGAGTTAAACAACTTTATAAAACCTTAACGGCTGAGTTAAACAACTTTGTAGAAACTTAACGACTGAGTTAAACAACTTTATAGAAACTTAATGGCTGAGTTAAACAACTTTATAAAAACTTAACAGCTGAGTTAAACAACTTTATAGAAACTTAACGGCTGAGTTAAACAACTTTATAGAAACTTAACGGCTGAGTTAAACAACTTAATAGAAACTTAATGGCTGAGTTAAACAACTTTATATAAACTTAACGGCTGAGTTAAACAACTTTACAAAACCTTGACGGCTGAATACAAACAAAAACAACAAATCAATTTCTAACACCAAAATTATCAGGACCAAATTCTTCAAACATGTGGACAAGATCACGCCAAACTCTAGTTAGCATCCACGCAGGCTTCTCACCCCCATGTGCCCACCTCCTCTTCAAGAGGCGCATCTGACAACGAAACACCGTTCTGGCCACCAGATTAAAATTTGTCCAAACTTGAAAATTATATCTTCGTGCCCACGTGCGTTTGCGCTACAACAAAAAACAAATTTCCAAATGTAAGTGCTGTTATTATGTCTAATATCAAAAACAATTCAAAGATGTTGTCCTTACAGCGAGTTGAAGAAACCAGCGTTCCTTAAAATGATCGGGAATGGCGCGCCATGTCGGCCAATCATGAACCCATCCTTCTGCTAAAATCGACGGGATGGCCAGGGAGAGATCGCTTAGAAATTTAAACCAGATTACGCTGGTTTGGTCAAGCAAGACACCCGGGCCAGGGTATAGAACGGGAAGGTTTTCACGATTTTCAGAGTTTAGTATCTCATTGACTCTGTTCTCTAACCTTTCTGAATAACCAGGAACAATCATAACTTTGTAAGGCGATATAGAGATATTGTTTAGGTTTTCTAGTGAGATAAGGCGAGAAGGTGCAAGAGAAGGGGGCTATATATAGGGGAAGTATAGAACATCAAAGGTCGCGAGATAAAATATCTAAAATTTTCGCGCCATATGTAAATATTAACTTACACTAACAGGCTGAGTTATTAAAACCTTTACGGCTGATTTGTTGTTTGCCGTTTAGGGTATAGGGTTTAGTTATTTAGGGTTTGGGTTCCGAATAAGATTGTTTAGGGTTATGATTTATGATGTACGAACCACAAGATATGATAAATATCACAAATTCATAATAAATAACACAATAACAGTTTACGTGTTTTGAATCATGCTCACACCTCATATCACTGCCTAGAGTTTTAGGTACTCGTAAGAGACAACATATACCTCAAGATTATAATCGATTCCAAACTCGTATAGTCAACAAAGATCATGCTCACACATTGAGTTATTATTAATTATTTTGATAATTGGACTTTATATATAACATTCGAATGAAAAATTATTAATTATTTTGATTCTAGGGTATGTTTGAGGTATGACTGAGTTATCAATGAGTACTGGCTGAGTATTACTAATCGATACAACTGAGTTATTACAGCAGTTTTCGTTTTTAGGGACTATTTGGGGTTTGCCTTAGTTACTCATCTATGACAGGGCTGGGTTATAAAAACGAAAAGACTGACATATAATATCCAAAGTCAAATAGTTAACATAACAACAAACACAGGTTCACAAACAAACACAGTTTCATTTTGACAACAAATTGTTCATTCCAACATTTCCTCCTTCCTCGAGGATATCTGCTGCCATCTTCATCCGTAACCCTTGAATATTACTATCGTTTATGCCATCAAAAGATACACCAAGTGCTAGACACTCCACAAACTTCAACGAATAAACCCCACAATCACCTGACAAGTTGTTTTGTGGAATGTATCTTTTGCTCCTCCGTCTGAATGCGAACCTCTTCCTAGAATGCTTTCGGAGATCGGCAGGAATAAGCTCATTCAACATCCAGGGAAGCATCTCCAGTAGAGGTCTAAAAGCATTTAGCATTTTTTGCTCACTTTCGGGTGTTGACTCTCCATAGATTGGATCGTAGCAATCTATCTTCTCCTTGATCAGATCCACGTGAAACGCCACCCAGTGATTACCGCCGGTTTGAAGACATCCGTACACGTGATCCACATCTGCATACCACTTCAAGTTTGTTGTAAATTCTTCGGGGAATCTCCCGTTTACCAACGCTTCATAACCACTGTCTTTGAACTTGAACGAAGCAGGTTTCATCCTGAACTGCCTGTAATCGTAAGCCCAAGAACTTAACAACCAAGGGTCTATGAAACCAATCCGCTTGGACCAGAATGGAGTGGGATCTCGCATGGACCTTTGTATGAGGACGTTCATATACGCAGCGATATGCTAGACAAAGAAAAATAATAAGTCAGCCGTAATATAATGAATTAAATATATAAGTCAGCCTTTATAGAATATATAAGTCAGCCTTAATAAAGACTTACATTATCAAACACCCATCCATATTCTTTGTCAGGCCACGGTCTTTCATGCATGAGTATGCTGTAGAAGTCACTCTCATGATCAGCTAAGAGTTCTTCTGGTTTATCTTTAGGTGCTGGTGGTTGGGGTGGAATTGCCTTAATGTGTTGCTTCAGTTTTTCCAGTCGCGCCGGATCAACAGGTGCGCAAGGGTCGTATATTGCTGATGAAGGCGTAATGTTCTTCCTCATGCAAGTCGTCTGTCCATTTTCTCCAATGTACGGAAAAACTGGTGCTGAATCAAGGTTCGTCAATGAAAACCCTTGTGGAGATAACTTAACTGATTTCTCCCGAAATTTCTTTATCACGGAAGATCTAATCAATTCAGCTGGCTCGACATCAGACTTCGCCGCCAATGCGTTATCTTCCGCAAGAACTTCGTCGTTCGTCACAACACATTCCTCAGACCGCTGTAACTCAGCCTCTTCTTCTTTCTTCTTCTTCGGTAACTCAGCCTCTTTTTCCTTCTTTTTTTTCGGTAACTCAGCCTCGTCTTCCTTCTTTTTCTTCTGTAACCCAGCCTCTTGTTTCTTTTGTAACTCAGCCGCTTTTCTCTTCTGTTTCTTCTCCTCGTTCTCTTTTTTCTTAGCCTCTTGCTTCTCCTTCCTCTTCAACGCAGCCTCTGCCCGCTGTGCTTTTTTCTTATCCTCGATAGCCTCATCCTTTACAGTAACAGTACGCTTGGCCTTGCCCCGTAAGCCGCGTCCATAGGCTGGAACGTTGGCATCCTTACCATCCTTAGCATCCTTAGTAATCTTTGCAGGAGAAACACTGATGAAATCAATTTCATTAAAATCATCAGCCAAAATCCTTCTCACCACTGTATCCTTCTCAAGCTCCGAATTCTTCTTTGCAGGGGTCTCAGCTAACGCTGGACTTTTGACTGACTTCTGCTGTTTCTGCTGCGCCGGCACCGGACTTTTGACAGCCTTCTCCTTCCGCTGCGGCGGCACCGGACTTTTGACAGCCTTCTCTTTCTGCCGCGGCGGCTCTGGACTTTTGACAGGCTTTTTCTGCTGCTGCGGTTCTGTCACTGGAGTTTTTACAGACTTCTCCTCCTGGGCCTGCGGTTTTACCACTGGACTTTTGTCCGACTTTTCCGGTGGCGACCTCCTACGAGGTGATGATGTCACCGATAAAGATTTTTCTACGCCGGCGGAGGAGAGTTTAGCATCGTTGTCGGGAATTTTCCTTTCCCCCAAAACTTTCAGACTCTGCTGCACTACAGCTTTCACCACGTTATCTAGGGTCTTCTCGTCCATCACTGGCCGGTTCCGGTCAAAATCGTAAGCGTCAAATTTTGCTGAAATATTCTGCAGAGCACTCACAAGATTCGTCAGAGTCGCTTTGTCCAATACAGCTTCCTCCTCGCTAGAACCCTTTCTCGTTTCAGCAGCTTCTTTCTTCTGCTTCTTTGTTGATGGCTCAGCTTCTGATGAAACTCCCTTCGTTTTCTTCTTCTTCTTCTTCTCATTCCCCTTCCCCTGCTCATCCCTCTGTACTTCCCAGAAACCTTTCACGTATCTACCTGCGTGTATGTCTTCTACCAACCTAACGAGTTGTGGGTCGTCAGGTTCATCCGACCATACAGGAAACATCTCTTCAATTGACTCCTTCATAACCATTCTCCTCAAACGGACCTGCAACACCAGTTTATCATAAACTCAGCCATCAAATAACACAAAACCAAGCCATCAAATAAATTAATTCGGTCACAATATAAAATAAACTCAGCCATCAAATAACACAAAACCAAGCCATCAAATAAATTAATTCGGTCACAATATAAAATAAACTCAGCCATCAAATAGACTAATTCGGCAACAATATAAAATAAACTCAACCATTAAGTAGCTGTTAACTCAGTCGTATAAGTAGCAGTTAAACATTACCTCGCCATGATCTTTGATTTCGTCAGACAAGACAGTATCAAAACTTGAACGTGTACGCCTTCCACCCCATCGCAAAAGAGGAACGTCTTCATTGTTGACCACTCTCCCAAACTTCTCACCGAAACAGACGATGGACTCATACGCCCAAACCAATAAAACGTCCTTCATGCTGCTTACTGTGTATGACTTTCCATCTGGAGACAGTGTTTTCAGAGAGTCAACAAGAACTTCGTATGCAGTCCGACCCGATGGATACGACCTCATGGCTTCATCGTCGAATACCCTTATTGCACTTTGAAAGGGTATCCTTGAATTGTGATGCAAACAGTACAGTCCCATGGCTTGAAGAAATAACATCCCCAACCACTTACGCTTTTCAAAACTCCAACCAGGACAGAACTCTAATGCTGCCTTCAGCTCATCATACTTGGGTCCCATCCCAAGCGGCACCTTCAACTCCTCCCAAAATTCTTTGTATTGATCAGGTTCAAAACTTTCTGTTGGCAATGGATCTGTGTTTAACCCAGTGATCTCACCAAACTCGAGCAAGCTAAACCTGATAACATCATCAACCACAACAGACCATATCTCCTTTTTATGCACTCGCAGCTGTCTACATAGCAGATAGTGTACGGTCCTACCAGACCAAATGCTTTCGCGTGAAAGTAGACTAGCAACTACTCCAATGGGAGAGTTCACCAGTTCTTCCCACACATCGAGTCCTATTGTTTCTTTAATGTGGGGGAAATGTCCTGCACGGAAATTATGATTGATATCTTTACCTTCTAGGTTAGAAGGGTAAAGTCTTGGAGGGTAATCACGTGGTTCGACTTGACTAACATCCATCTGATCATATAACACAACAATAAATCAGCCACAATATAAAAATAACACAGCCATATCATAATATTAAAATATATTAGGTCATATATATAACTCAGCCATAACATAATAATTACTCAGTTATAACATAACCATAACTCAGCCATAACATAATAATTACTCAGTTATAACATAACATTAACTCAGCCATAACATAATAATTACCCAGTTATAACATAACCATAACTCAGCCACAACAAAAAGCCCTAATTCAGACACAACAAAAGCCTAGACAATCACATATCTCAGCCGCAACATAACCCTAACTCAGACACAACAAAATCCTCGACAAACCCATAGCACAGTCAACATAACCCTAACTCAGTCGCAACAAAAACCTCGACACACCCATATCACAGCCTCAACCAAAACACAAACAATCTCAGTCGCAATATATAACTGACCCACAAACTCAACCAAAATACAATATATAACGTCGCGACATCTTACCGGAAAAGATGAACTCGTTGATGAGAATGCGGTGAAGGCGATTTCGTACAGACGACGGTTTCTAAAAACTCCGACGAGACAGAGTTCAACGACAGAGAGTTATAGAGAGTTCAACGACAGAGAGTTAGAGAGAGTTCGACGAAGTAAAGAACAATGTCGACGAGGGTTTCGAAGGGTGAGAGGATTTCGGTTTGCGGTTCCTTCTTCGACACAACACAGTTCTTCGTGTTCTTTTCTTTTCTTTTTTTTGACAAAACCGTATGTATGATAGTGATAGTGATAGAGACGGTTTGGTTTCAGAAAATAACTGATGTGATGTGGATTTTTAATAACTGATGTGGCTTTGATCTTTAAAATTAGTTTCAGAAAATAAACATAACAAAAGCCCCTTATTGTAAATTACTAGGAAAGAGAAAACATTCTAGTAATAAAACAAAGATGTACAACATTCTAGTAATAAACCATAAAATGTGTAACATTCTAGTAATTTTCTCTAATATTTATGAGCTCTGCCATTTTCCTAGGAAACACACACTTTTTTGCTTTCTACTTTTCACAGCAAACAACACCTAGGATTTTTAGTAGACTTAGAGAGAAGATCCAAGACTCTTTCAGAGATTTGTATAGGAACTCCAGTATTTCTAACCTTGATCTATTTATGCATTTTATTCAGTTTATGCTTATGAATTGGTTTGATATGTCTGAGTCATTCTCTTGTTAGATTTAGGGTTCAAATAGGTTAAGAAGGATTAGCCCAAAATATAGAATTGCTAAGGTGATAAATATCCTTCAAAGAATGGTGGTTAATGCATGTGTTCTAGAGTAGCTAACTAGAACCTTGAACTTAGGATTGTGAACAACTAGGACGGTAAGTTCTTCAACAGAACTAATTCCTTTGAGCTAGTATTGCAAGAAACAAGTGGAAGCTGATTTAGACAATACTAGTGAACCTATCAATCAACTCTCTAACGCATGTCTAAGAGAACATCAATCGATGGTCTTACCATAATATCGATCGACATTCAATCCGTATCAACAAACGACAACTTAGATATTGGATTTAGTCAATACATAAGAATCACATGCGAAAGCTGGATATCTTTACACTAGAAGTCGAGTTCTAGGATTGACAACCTAAATATTATATACTTCTATAATCCCAATTACCTGAACTGAAATCCTAAATCTAATACTTTCTAATAACTGTTTACAAAACCTCAAACCAATCGACTGAACAACTACCTTGTTCACCTTACAATTTACTGTTTTCATTACTTATCTAGCTTAATCACAAATTGTTTAGATATATTGTGTGCCCTAGCTCCTTGTGGATTAGATTCCTAAGTACTACAATTGAACCTCTTATTTGAGAGAGTAAATCACTCCCTAGGGTAATTTGAGTGATATCAGACTCATTCTCGTTCAAAATTGCAAGTGGGCCTTTGCCGTGTTTAAGCCTTTTCGGGCCATTTTTTGACTAAAACGTTTTTACAATTTCCTTCTAAGAAATCGCCTTCATTACGACGTTGGTTTAATGAAATAGTGGAGACCAATCGCATAGCCAATATAACTATGGTGTTTAAGTTAACTGTTATTGTTTTATACGATTGATTTGAACTAATGTGAGAAAATAAATCTTTGTTAATTTTATCGTAAAGCTTCAATGGTAACTCCGGCCTAGATGAAACAAAAGACAGTTTGATCCAATTTCGAAGGTGAGAGTTCATGAGAGTGAGACGAGAGTCCTGATTTAACTCGCCCGATGGCGTGTTGGATGTGGTCGATCCAACTAGCCATTGGGCGAGTTGGGTGAAATCCATCCAGATGCAGCACAACTCTCATAGGGATAGCCAAGCCAAGCTATCCATCCGCGGAGATGCAGCAATATTCAGGGTGAAACGCTCAGATGCTCCTAATGAGGCAAAATTCATTATGTCATACTCTTACTTATTCTCACATACTCTTGTCTTTCTGATACTCTTCATATGGATGGGCAATGTCGAAAGTGCTCCTCTTTACATAACCAATCAAAATCAAGAAAAATCAGTGTCTTAATTTATTCGGGGTATATATTTTTTTAATTCTTTCTCTCTCCGGTGGTGGCGTTTCCAGTTGCTTTCTCTCTCTCTCTCTCCTCCGTTTCTTGGTTTCGCGTTTTTTTGGCGAGAGAGCAAATCAGCGATTCCAAATCTGCGGCTTGGATGCTGAATCATCGAGTAGCAGGGCCGGAGCAATTGATCCCCAAGCTAGGTCAAATTTTATTCACGTAAAGCAGTATTTTGGTCTGTATCAAAGATAGTAGATAGATTTCATATTTGGATCAATTGAATCGAATTAGGAAGGAATGGGAAAGTATGGATTGTATGTATGTTAGGGGAGTGGATAATCAACAACTAGAAGGGAATGTTGGGAATCAAAGCTGCGAATTTTGAATCTTGTTAGGATATTATCGGAAACGGCTATAGTAGAAAAGTGTAAATAGGTGAAACTTTACTCCGTAACAAAAACGTGTAACAAGGTATAACTTAGTATAACTTCAATAGCGTAACTGTCTAACTAGGTTTAACTTTGAATGGTTATTTTTTTTTTGTACAACAGACAATGGGTTATTTTTCTACAAACATACACTTCGACAATGATGAACATTATACGAAATCTGGAGATGATTATGAATGGATTCCAAGTGAGGGTCATTTGTATGCTATATCCGTTAAGACATCATCATTGGATGAGATCACTTATTCGTTTTTGAAGGAGAGGATATGCAAGAAGATGACCCATTTTCCGTGTACGAAGAGTCTGAAACTGAGTTACATTCCACTGGTAGTAGAACCTAAGAGACAAACATGTATTTTGGATGATGAAGATGTGTTTGTGTATTTGACATTAGTGGATAAACAGGAAAGAAGAAGTATTTTGCATGTAGAGGTCATTGAAGAAATGGAAATAGTTCCAATAACGGAGCAACAATCAAGAGTTGAGAAAGAAAGCTCATATGGTGGGAACTATAGTGAGCTTGTGATTGGGTTACCATAAATTGAAGGTAATTCGGGTGCACTCACTCTGTTTACTCCTATTGAAGAAGCAGAACAATATCTAGAGGGGATTGAGCAGGTGGAGAATGTTGTCAAAGATTTAATTGATAGAGGATCACAACAAACAAATTTTGAAATCAGTATCGTGAACTCGGATAAGAGTCAATATGTGGTGAAATGTCGGGGAGCGAATAAAGGTTGTAAATGGGTTGTCAGAGCTACGAGGATAAGGAATTCTGAAGCGTCCTCGATTAGAACATATATAAAGATGCATTCATGGTCTCGTGCAACTTCAAGTACTGGAATCATAAGGAAAGCTACACCAAGATATGTTGCAGCTGTAGTGCATAGTGATTATCCGGAACTATTTGATACACCAACTCCAAAAACCCTGGTTGGACTGGTGCAAAGGAGATTGGGTGTCGAAGTGTCGTATGTGACGGTTTGGAGAGGAAAAAAACAAGCTGTTGAGGATATGCGCAGTAGTCCTGAGGAATGATACAATAAAGTGCCTTCTTATTTGTATATGTTAGAGAAAGTGAACCCGGATTCAAAAACAAGTTTGTTATTGGATGGAGAAAAAAGGTTCAAATACCTATTTTTGCGTTGGGAGCTTCCATTGAAGGGTTTCAGTACATGAAAAAAGTCATCACTGTGGATGCAACTTTTCTGAAGATTGTTCAGGGTGGTGTTTTAATTATTGCCATGGCTCAGGATCCAAACCGTCACCATTATCCTATAGGTTTTAGTGTCGTTGATGGGGAGAAAAATAAAAGTTGGAACTGGCTTTTCACAACGTTGAAAACTGTTATACCGGATTCGAATGAATTGGTGTTTGTTTCAGACAGAAATACAAGTCTGATAAAAGCCGTTGCTGAAGTGTATCTGATGGCTAAACATGGTATTGTATCTGGCATCTATCACACAACGTGAAACTTCATTTCAAACATGGGAGGGACGAGGTTGCACTACAATTCAGGAAAATTGCACAAGTTTATTGATAGACTATGTATTTGACCCATTTTCATCCATAGTTTATAGGTGTTTTTACTAATAATTATATTATTGTAGAGTCTATTTATTATATTTACTAGAGCCGGGGTCCGCGCTTCGTGCGGATAATATATTTTATTAAAGTAAATTTTATATTTTTGTAGTTTTAAGTATCAGATATTGGAAGTTAAGTTTTGTTCGTTGTAGAATTAACCATAGAGTTTTTGTTTGAATGCGATGCGGTGATCAGTTTCTGTTTTCTAAACAATAGTAAGTTTGAAAAATATATGGTTATTTGCATTGAAGTGCAAATTTTAAAACAGTTGACTAGTGTCGGTTTCCGTCTTGTGGTTTGATCCCATGTGGAGGTATGCCATCAGGCTTAGGATAGCAGTTTATTCCTCTTTTGAAAGCGTTGTATGATATCTATGTCATTGTCAAAGTAAAATCGCGATCGTGGTGTGGTTGTGAGTGATAGTTTCCCTGAAAACTGAAATATTTGTAAGCATTTAATTAGATATAAACTTTATATGTTTAGTTGATTACCTTCATGTAACCTTGGAATGATACTTGTGATGATTACGATTTGGTTTTTCCTGGTAGATATGCGATTTAACTCCCTGAAATTAGCCGCCTCATTGTCCCATATAGTTAGACGGACCAATTTGGATCTACAAAAAATTATTGTATTATATATTTATTGCTTAACGCAATCCAATGATGATTTTTGTATCTGTGTTGTGGTTATATAAATCACTTCCTTGGATGAGGCATATGCGGCCAACAACATCTGTGAGAATAATTTGTTTTTAGCGACAAAAATAGAGAATTTATTTGTATGTGTGATAGGTATGGTTTTTTTTTGACATGGGAGGAAGTTGGTTGCACTTTCTAAGCTGATCAACTGGGGATAGCGTTGGGGCCGGAAAATGTATGAAGGAATCAGTGAAATGTTTCCTTGAATCAGTGTTATAATTGTTGTCTCATTGATATTGATTATGTATGGTTGAACGGTAAGCATGTACCGTCGGTTATTCGGAAGAAGATTAAAATATCTAATGTGATAAATTTTCCCTTCCTTGAACCGTTGGTACATTGTGTCAGACGTAGAAATAGGCACCCGCCCTTCCATTTTTTGTTCATGTTGAGTGCTTAAAAGCAATTATTTGAAATGTTGTTGGAATAATTAAAAGTAAGTATTTTTTAGACAAACCTAGATGTCAAGATAAATGAAAGTTCTTCCTAGGAAAGCATTTTTATTTGTGTGATTTGTGATGGGCCACATCCTAATGATCCTAGCAATAATTGGTTGCGGTCCGAGGTTGTCGCTCCACTTGTTGTGAACTTCGGCTAGAATTACAAAAATATAAATTGAAAACAAAAATAGAGAAAAATTGAAATTAAAAAAATCAACTAAAAAATTATTAAAAAAATTGTATTTTGAAAACGTATAATCTAAGATTATTAATTAATTATTTTTTATTTTTTAATGTTTTTTAATATTTTTTAATTAAATTTTATATATATCTAGAGTATAAGGGTCATTTTACCTATTAAATGAAACATTTTGGTCATTCTATCAAAACTTTCTTTTATTATCACATTTTTTTGGTTTGTTCTTAAAACATATTATAAACAAATAAAATGTAATAATATATGGAAATAAGATTTTGGTTGTATAGGGTTTTCGAGTTTTTGGTGGTGCCAGAAAATAATTGGTCATTGTGACTTTAATCGTTTTAAAATATAAAATAAGTTTTAAAATATGCAATTTAGGCCTGGGCATTCGGAGTCCCAATCGGGTTTCGGTTTTATCCAATCGGGTTTTGGTTTTTCGGGTTTATCAAAATCAGCCCCATTCGGATTATATGAAAGTTCGGTTCGGGACCGGTTCGGGTTCTATCGGGTTCGGATCGGGGTTAGTAAATCTTCAAAGAACCGGTACAACCCAATATACTTTCGGGTTCGGGTCCCAATAGGTTTTTCGGTTTAAAAGTACCTGATTTTACCTATTTTATAACCAAAACATGAGTAAAATTGGTTCTTCAGTTTTAAAATACTTGATTTGTACCTATTTTGTAACCAAAACTTAAGTAAAATCGATTCAAAAATAAGGAACATCAACCGTGATCATTCAAAATTAAACGAAAAGTAAACATATTTACTGATAAAAAAAACCAAATAAATAAAAGCATAAAACGAAAATCAAGTTCTCATGAAATGAAAAACATTGTTTAACGGAAAAAAATCAAAATCTAAATACTTAAATATTCAACGGCCATCTTTAAACATCAACCTTCATGTAATAGAACCACCAATATTCATCTAATAGATAAGTATTTTAGATGTTCAATATTTCTTAGTGTATTTTGGATACATATTAGGAATCGAGATTATGTTTGGTACAAGGTCTTTTCGAGGTTTTGAGTGTTTCGGGTTCTATCGGATATCCATTTAGATTCGGGTTCGGTTCGGATAATACCCATAACCCAAAATACCATAAAACAAGATCCATTCGGTATTTACATCGGGTTCGGATCGGTTCGGATTTATTTTTATCGGATCGGATTCGGTTCGGGTTTTCGGGTTCGGTTTATTTGCCCAGCCCTAATGCAATTAATATATGTTTTTTTGTATGGTTTAAAACTAATAAGATGTAAATAATGAAGAATAGATTAAAACTAAATATATATATATAACCAAATTTATGATAAACATGGTCAAACGGTTCATAATTTGTATGTTAAATTAAAAAAAAACATCTTCTAGATAAAATGAACATCTACATTTGTATTTGTGCATTAAATAAAAAAGGAAAATAATATGAAAAGCTTCTTTGCAAACAATAGAGTGCATTAACAACTTGTATATAGAGCTTTGGATAAATAATTAATATTTCAATAATAATAATGTTTTCATTCAAAAATGATAATATTTAAGTTGAAGATGAGATGAAGAGGAAGAGAATCACGATGAGATGGAGTCAGTGATTAAGGTTAGGGTGAGGATGAGTGATCTTTAGTTTTTAGAGATTATATGTTTTAGGGCTTTTAGTATATGAGTAATAAAGGGTTAGGGCTTTTAGTATCTGAGTAATAATGGGCTGTTAAAATGGAATGCTGAGAATTGTTAAAATTGGCTCCGAAATTTAGTAATAATGGGCTGCGAAGGTTAGTCTTTCAAGCCTCAGGATGACATGGCAGATTGGTTGGTTCTCAATTTTTTTGCCCATGTGGCACCTCTAAAAATGCTCCAATTTAGCTCCTTTTATATAGTGGGATAAGATCAGGAATGTTTTGGAGATAAGTGATGATTTTGAAAAATTTTAGAGATATTTGGAGCAAGCACCCGAGATGACCATTGAAATCGACAATCGGTCGATATTGGAGAGCTAGAATCAATCGATACACAAGTCATGGTGTCGATCGATAGCGAAGCGCGCAGGAAGCCCGTTTGGTCACAGCCGACTTGAAGCCCAAGATTTCACTATTTACAAGATTGCCCCTGACGAGTTTTAACCTAATTATATAAGCTTTGCTGCAATGTTAGGGGCAGATTGTTCTTTCTTTGTGCTTTATTTGTGTTTCATTGTTTTATTGATAGATATGAGAGAAGATCCAAAGTTATACTTTATGATTGGAACTCCATTTATATTTATTTTATTTATTATATGAAGTTTTTATACTTAACTATTGTTATTAATTTCTTAGCCATGTCTGAGTAGTTCTATTGTTAGATTTTAGGGTTAAATAAGTTGGGAGGGATTAGCCTCAACTATAGATTGCTGAGTTGTGAAAATCATCTTTAGAATTGTTCATTAATGTCTGTTTCTAGATTAGCTACCTAGAACTTGCCCTAGGATTGATTGATAAAAGCCATAGCTAATTCTCATCCTGAAAACATTCTAATAGAGCTATGTTTCTTGCTATGAGCAAGGCTAGAGCTGATCTAGTGCGCTTAGTAAGCATTAATTTAACTTGCACATAAAGCTTGACTAGAGCGAGTCGATCGATATCATACTTGAATAATCGATCGACGGTGCAAAAGGTGTATCGATCGATACACCCATTGGAATATCGATCAACACTTTCTATAGATCAATATAACAAGAGTTGAGATCATAGATCTAGTTAATAGTCAACAAGTCAATGCTCACAAAGGCCGAAAGACTTGTTGATCAAATAGTTGAGCTTTACATTATCATGCATGCAATTCATTAAGCATCTAAAGGATTATAATTCCAAATTTGCTGAAAAAAAGACCCTAAGTCTAACTATTTCCTTTTTAAGCACCAAAACCCCAAAACTTGCTATTGAACAAATACTTGTACAATATGAAACTGCAATTTACTTTCAAAACTCTTAAGACATCTTGCTTAACAAATCATATTATAATCTCTAGGTTCCTTATCTCCCTGTGATTTCGATTCCTAAGTACTACAACTTGACCTCTTATTTGAGAGAGTATAAATCACTCCTTAGGGTAATTTTAAGTGGTATCAAATTTGGCGTCGTTGCCGGGGAGCTTTGATCGCTTATTTTCTAATTTTTGTTAAGTAGTCTGACAGAAAAAAAAATTCTTGGATTTTCAGGTACATGCCCAACAATACCAGAAGCAACAGGGAATGACAAATTATATTCTCACCAGATCCCGCAAGTTTGGAACGCACGATCCGTAAGGAAGCGCGCTCCCTATCGACCGACAACAACACTTCTTTGTCACTCAATTCTGGTCAACCACCGTCGACCCTGACACCAGTCCCGTCGACAGATTCTCGCTCACCCCTATCGATCGACAACACAAACCTTCCGTCGATCGATAACCTTCACCCGACATCGATCGACATTCCAACTCGGACATCGATCGATACTGAACCGCGAGCAATGGTTGCACCTTTGATACTTGTTTGGGACAACAATGGAGACCTGCATGACCAGGAGGGTCATTTGCGTAATGTAGCAGGTCAGAGAATAGATGCTCAGGGGGCTGCAATCCATGAGCCTGACCTACAACCGTCCAGATCGCTACTACAAGTACTACCTTACCCGTAGATGAGACTGCGCAACCCAGGACGTTGGCTGACTACAACCTTCCAGATTGCTACTACACAAACAGATCAGCCATCCTTCGTCCTACCATTGAGAGGGATTTTGAGCTGAAAGCGCAGTACTACACACTTGTGGGCAGTTACCCTACCATGGACTATCCCACGAGCATCCTATGGACCATCTGGAGAGGTTCGAGGATCTGATTTCTGCTATGAGAGTCAAGGGAGTCTCTGAAGACTACCTATTATGCAAGCTTTTCAGGTTTTCACTTGCTGGAGAAGCTAGCATTGGCTCAAATAGTTACAACCAGGATCTCTTATGTCCTGGAGCAAAATCAAGAATGAATTCTTATGCAATTTATTTGATGAGGCGCGTGCTGAAGACTGGGTCTGCAGGTGGAGCCTTCACAGGAATTATTCACTTTTGTGGATTGTTCCCAGCAGAGCTCAGGAGGAATTGTGAGAGACCTAGAGGTGCAGATTGGCAATGCCCTAGTTTCAGTTGATTTCCATGTCTTGGACATCAAGTTAAACTGGAACTCTTCTCTACTACTTGGGAGAGCTTTCTTGTCAACCGTGGGAGCAATGTGCAACTTCAAACCAATCAGATGTGTCTAACACTCATCGATCCTAATGCCCACTACGACCCTATCCCAGTCAAGAAGCCACAGACGATCTTCAGAAGAACCAATGATGTCGGAATCATTGCAGCTTGCCACTGTGGAGATGACTACGAAACTGAATATTCAGTGTCGATCGAGACTCACATAGCAATATCGACCGACAGTGGTAACCATAAATCTACCGACATACCACATGGCGAATCGGTCGATAGTAATCCGGATGAGTGGGAGAATGACTATTACAACCCCACTATTGACGCTTACACCAGACAAAATATGCATACAGACGAGTATGATGAGGACTTCGAGGAGGAACGAGCCATTGCGTACAGAGCCATCCTTGATGAGGAAGATAAACTCTTACACCATTCCTGTTGGAAAAGGACTGCACCATCGATCGACAGGACGAGCTGGCCATCGATCGACACTCAACCTCAACAACAATACCAAAAGCGAGCATCGACCGACACTGCTTACTAGAAATTGATCGACACTGATTTTAACCGTGTGCGAGACGGAGACTACTCGATTGGTAGTTGGGAATATGAACACCACCACGAGAGATTTGCAGTAAAAACAGTAATCTACACACCAGGAGCAGATAAACTACAAGATAGCTTCACAGACGAGGAAATGCTCAACATGCAAAAGCGCGATGATACAGATCAGATTCGAGCAAAAGCTGCCTGGGAAAGAACTCGTTTCAGCGAATCGATCGACCCTCGTCACCAGAAATCGATCGATAAACTCCCTCAACAATCGATCGACAACATCAACACCACATCGATCGACAACCGTTCAATACCGAAAACCACTGTAAGCAAAAAAGATAAATTAGATAACCAGTATCTAACTCAAGACGAATTTGGTATTTTCAGGGACCCTAATGGCTTCGCAAAAGCAATAGACCGCCGCACGCTACACGTATCTCGAGAAGATATCGCAGATATCCTTCAGACAGCCAATGGAGCAGATAATCTGTTCATGCATCAACGCAACAACAGCGAACATAAGACTATAAAGGAGTTCTATGATGCAGCTGGTGGCATATAAAACAGCTTCCAACAACAATCTCGCAATACAACCCATCCATCAATCAACATAGACGTCCCAACGATCACCAGACAGCAATAATTCAACAGAAGAGCTTTTGACCTTTCTGGTAACATGAAATTTTACTGGGAAGAGAAATATGAATATGGAGTCTATAGAGATGATCGCGAAATTGCCAGAGATCTAGATGGACGCACCATTCCTGTTCACAACAAGGATATCAGAAGAATTCTGGAAAGAGCTTTAAGAGATGAGCCAGCATACATATGTCTTCCTAAACATGCTAGCCAATTCACACAGACAAAGTTGGTACCAGAGATTCACACTAAGGATGAGATCAACGAGATGTTCTATGGAGTCTGTGGGGAACATGATAGGAACAAAGAAGCCTTCCAGATGAAGCTTTATGGTGTCTACTATCCATTGAATGATAGTATAAGTTGGCTAACTTCTTGCATGGAGGAGATGAAGAAGGACATAGTCAGAATTCAGAACGCAACTGGCAATGTTAGACCTCCATCGATCGACAGAAGACGACCCCAATCGATCGATAGCAGACAATCACAATCACGCATTGATCGACAATCACCATCGCTCGACAATCACCATCGCTCGAATGCCTAGGGACTTGTGTTCGTTGAACATGGAACCGGACATACTTGAGGGAAACGATTTCAAACCTCCAAAGAAGTTTCTGTCCAAACTTTTCATTCACTGAATTTTCCATGAATTTTAAATCCTTTGTATATGATTTATTCCCTTTGGATACAGGTACAATGGATTTGAGGACAAATCCTTTTGAAAAGGGAGGGAATGATGTGCCGCATTCCACGGATCATTACATGGAACCAGCTCAGCATGGAGTTCAGGACGTTCTGAACATTTCAACCGAGGTTCATGTTTTTCACCATACCAGACTTGACTTGGATCATGCCAGACTTGACAAGGATCATGCCAGACTTGACTTGGATCATGAGGTTTCACAAAATGATCGAGACTTCTCACTTTTGGCTCGATTGGCTCGTACTGCATGTACCGACGACCGTGCTGATGATTTCTCTACCTTGTTCGATCCGATCATTGACTTTTCCTTTGGAAATTTCTCTAAGGCAAGGATCCTTAAGCTATCAGAAGACTTTGGCTTTGTTGGAAAGCAACTTGTCCAATCAGAACATCCCGCGGCCCTTGCTGATCGTCCCGCCTATGTGCTGATCCTTACCGCTTTGGACTTTGCCGGTTCGGATGCATCTGGACAGAAGCCGAACGGTCACTTTGACTAGTCTTCTCTCTTTATTTCCGTGTAATAATTAGATCTAGATCTAGATCTACTTTTCTATTTAATTCCTAGATCTACAAAACTCTATAAGTATGTAAACTCTTCATTTGGAATAATGAATCGATTTTGTCTAATGTTTTGAGTTAAATTCTTTTTTCTCGTTTAAAGAACTTGTTCTTAGTTTCTTGGTGAGTCATATCCAAGCAAACACTTCTCTTTTTCGTTGGTCTTGTGAGTCATATCAACCAACGGATCAAGATCTTCATTTGGTGGACTTGTGAGTCATATCAAGCACCATCTGAATCCGGGAATATCAAAGGCCACTCCGCAACTTTTGTGGGACCAAATCCATCCAGTTCTCCATCTGGAGTTCATATCCAAATCTGATCCATTCGAGTGAGCCGATCTTAGGGTCCTTCACATGTGTGGCCTAATTAAAAAAAAACGATACCCCAAAAAATAACTTGTACCTAAATGGATATCCAATGTTCATGCCTAACTGATTTTATAAACTGATAAAAATGACTATTTCAATATGTTTGGCTCAATTAAGTGAAATAGAAAAAAAATATTTAGTTAAATAGTTATATGGAGTGAAAAATTAAGTGACAAAAAATGTAATACATTTTTATTATTTTGATTGAAGTTATTATTTTATTCACAAAAACATGTCTTTCAATTATATTTTTGGCTACATAATTTTACACTGATTGAAACTAAAATTAAAAAAAAAAAAAGCTTTAGTAAAACAAACGAAACCGAACGTTTAACCATATGCAAAACCAACTTATTTTACTTAGTTTGATTTTATAATTAGCATAAAGTTAATGTTGATTAACTAATAAATAAAAATTTGTACTATTATTATTATGGTAATATAATTAGTGATGTGATGCATTGATAAATTAATATAATTAATGAAATTGTTAAACTGAACGAAATATAAAAAAGATAATTAATGTATTTATATTATTGAAATTACTAAAAAAAAGCACTATACTTCTTTTTATTATGTTTTCCATATATCCAAATAATTCTTATTTATAGTGATATCTATGTTTTCAAACATATCAAAATGTACTTTAGTTTTAATAATACATATGTTATTTTCTTTCACTTGATCGTAGGGCCACTTTATTTTTATTTGTGGTTTAAACCTCTAAATCTACTGGTCGGTACTGGTAACAATTATATGGAAGAATGTGGAATAGCATATGCACATAATTTATATTCAGAAAAAGGAGATATTTAGTGGCCACCGCATGATCCTTGAGGATAATAGAAATCTGTAGTTAACTATAGAAAATATAATGCCCTTTTTCAAAAAAGAAAAAAAAAACTATAGAAAATGTAATCGTAATCGTAGTGTAATCCACGAGGAAATATTCTCAAAGATAAATGTCCATACTTATACGTCAAGTTGGTTTTGGGTTTTATCAACACATAGGTAAAAAGTAAAAGCTAACGATAAACACAGTTTAAGCAATAGGAACCTAAAATAGAAATTGTAAGGTCGATTCATATAAGACTATTTTCTTGGAGTTCTTAGTTACCGAAAGTGTCGCATCCCGATTCTCTGAAAACCTGGATGTTTTTTTTTATTTTTTATTTTAGTTAACATCTTTTGGTCCAAATCCATTAAAATTTTTTTTTTTTTTTTGTTCACGAAGTAAGATTTCTACATCTTTTCCTATAAAAAAGACAACATTCTTAGGTTTTCTCATAAAGAGAAAACACAGTGAAACCCTACCCTTTTAATATTTTAACTGCCTCTTTCTATTTATTTTTCTAGATCATTTTCTTTTTCCTTTCTTTTTCTTTCTCTTTCTTCACCTCTTTTCGTTATAGTCACCATGAAAAGAGGTAAGCGTTGTTTGCTGTCGGAGTGTTCTCGTACTGGTGGAGGCGAAGCCAAGCTATGGTGATCCCCAACAAGTCTATCTCTTTCGTTGTCTATCTTGTTTTCCTTCTAGATCTGATGACCGGTGAGGGTAAGATATCATACCTTTTGTTTTTACTTGTCTCTTTCTTGTTCTTTGTATTCGATAACTCATCCCGAATCTTTGGTTAGTAGTACTTATCCTTGTTGTTGTAAATTTAGTTCGTGGAAAGTCATAAGATGTAGATCTGTTTCTTCTCTCTTTTCCATTCGAAGATAAAGGTGAGGACTGTTGCGATCTTTCACTGTAGAAGTATTTATCTAAATCATACATACCTATGTGGTATCTATTAGCATACACGTATTTGTTTGATAAGTAAATATATCATATATATGCTACACTTATATATTGTATTGTAATGTGTGAACACCTAGATTTACTCATAGATTGCTAAAATGAATATGATTGTTTGATAATTGAGACTTGTATGCGGATGTTTGCATTGTGTGGTGATTAAGTATGTCTGAGTAGAATATATGAGTTATAAAAGGGATTAAGGCCTATGTATGCTTGTGCAACGTGATTGAGAGTTCTCGGGCGTTGCATCGTTTCTTGGGTCATGCGGGGACCAAATAAGCTGCCATGATTCATCATCCGAGCGGGCATGCAACGTGCATGTGTGTAAAGTTAAGCATGTGGTAGCACTATCATGTGGAGACAGTGTGGTGCGACTTGATCGTGTGAATGTGGTGGCGCGGATCAGGTGGGAACAACATGATGTGGCGTGACCGAGTAAAGGCGTGGAACTCACGAAGACCACATGAGGTGGTGAGTTCTCACAGGAAAATAGGAGAGGCGTGAAACTCACGGTGTTATGGAAACTACTTTGTTTGGTGTTTGTCCTTCCTTTTCCTCTTCCAAGCTCAGTTCTAATTGTTTGGTTTTTGTCCAAGGTGTCCCCGACACTACTTTGTTGAAAGACATATTGTTTCGAGCCTTCTGGCTGGAGACAAGTGTCCTGATATTGCCGATCTTTTCAGTTACACTAGGTCCGGATGTCACAAGTTGTATTAGAGCCCATGAAAGACTTTCTAGTCCTAAACTAGAGGGTCAGTAACGACTCAAACACATATGACCCAAAGAATTTCCTTTTTTTAACAGCTGAGTTATTCTGGGTTCTGCTGAAATTTGGGGTGAATTCCCTATTAAGCGCAGGAGAGTTGTCACATCCCAATTCTCTTAAATCGGGATTGTTTTGTTTAAAAAAAATAATAATTAACTTGTTTTGTTCAAAAGCCTTTTAACCTTTTCTCTTTTATTTTTGGCCCATGTAGTAAGCCCTAAGGTTTCTTCATCTTTTCCTATTAAAAGAAGGCAGCCCCCATCAAGAAAAACACAGCAAAGCTCTGTCACTTTAATGTTTTAGTTGCTTGCTTCTCGTTATTCTTCTAGGTCTTGTTCTTCTTATTCTCTTCTTCATTCTCTTCTTATCTTATTTTCGTTATGGTCACCATGAAAGGAGGTAGCCATTGTTTGTGGCGTATTGCTCTCATGCTGGTCGAGGCGAAGCCAATATATTAGAGATCCAGAAAACTAGTCGATCTCTCTCATTGCCTAGATTTGTCGTGTCTTCCTTCGAGATATGGTCATCGGTGAGGGTAAGAAACCCCATTTCTTGCTTTTACTTATCTGTTTCTTGTTCTTTCTCTTAGATCTCTCATCCCTGTTGTTAGGGTAGTAGCACTTACTCTTGTCTTTGTATATCTGGTTTGTGGAAAGTCATAAGCTGCAGATATGCTTCCTCTCTCTTTTCCATTCACAGATTTAAGGCCAAGGTGAGGACTGATGTGATCTACTCTTCTTTCTTTCATTCTCGCTTAAAAATCATAAGCTGCAGATCTACTTCTTCCTCTTTTCCATTCGCAGGTCTAAGGCCAGCCAAGGTGAGGACTAATGTGATCTCGTCTTCCTTCATTCCTCCTTATTTCTTTCATTCTTGCCTCATAGTAATTGTGCATCTTACATGGCATGTGGAGGTCATAAGAAATTTGACACATCGTCATGTGGAGGTCACAAGGAATTTGACACATCGTCATGTACGATGCGATAATATATGTCTTATATGAGGGAAAATGATGATTTTGCGATTCATGATAGTTTTGAATGTCTTTTGATTTACAAGCGAGGGACCTATTAGTGACACCATCTCATCCAAACACTTTCCCTGTTTTAGCATATACACCCATATGAATTATCTCTTTTGGTGATAAATATTATTGAAGATCCAGAAATAGATAGATATCCATATTTGTGGATAATTTGGTATCTCTAGAAATGTAGAAATGTAGAAATGTAAAATTATTCAGAGGAATTGAAAATGACCCACTTGAGCTGATCAAATATACAGAACGAGAATGTCATGCTTGGTTCGTGGAAAATGCACCAAATGATATTTTGACATAAACATCATTGTTATATTCGCAAGCCTTATGCTTGGAGAACATATATTTGGTAGATAGTTCGTGGACATCCACATCGATCTTTAGTTTTTATAGATCAGTTTGGAAAGATTTTTTTTGACAAAACCGAATCTATGTGTATCAGATATCAATGACAAAGATAATCTGCTTTGCATTCAGAAATAAAACAATTAAGCGGGACAATAGAAAAAAAATGCTAAATCATTCTACATGACAGAATTTTGGAACAAATTGCAAAGATTTGATAGCAATGCTAAGGATCCTTAGGCTTGGATGACATTATCAACAGGTTGAAAGAAATAACAATGCTTGGAGGATTGTTGATTTGTTACCTAAAACTGTTCGTTTTATTATAAGAATTTTTTGTTTTATTGGTTATTCTATTTTGATATGGTTTCTTAAACTATTTTTTATTTGAATAATAGAATGGTTTTTCGTGTATATATATATATATATGTATGGTAAAAAATACCTTTAAAAGGCTATTGTAGCATACCGATTTTACTCCATCAAACCTCTGAGGTCCTCGATAAAGTGCTTAGTTGTTATACAATTAAGTTAAGTGCAAGGCTATGTGGATTTTATTACGTCATACTGGAGCACTAAGACATGATATCATTTGGGGAACGAATAAAAATCCCACTTCTTATTCCAAACGACATTAATCGGAAACCAACAAAACACACTCTCCTAGAATAATTATTCTTAGATGTGCGGCATAATGCCATTATTGATTATCAGGACATCCACTTTGGTTATCCTATCCTTTCTTTCCCTTTCTTTTTGTTATTCTAATGTTTTCAAACATTTCTACGTTATAATATATTTCTTATTTTATGATAAAGTAATATTGTTTTTTAGTGATACTATGCAACAGAAGACAAGAATCCCAAGATCAAAGTAATGTTTGATCGATTTTTAACCCAAGAGTACAGCATATTGGAATAAACCAGTGTATACTTCTTAATTATGAAATTGTTTCCATATCTTAGATATAAATTTTTCTATGGCAGAAGAATAATTCTTGACACGAAAACCATAAAATGAACAATCTCCAAAAGTTGCCTCTATTTATAATTCTAAAAATAAAGTACTCTAAAAATAGGAAAAGATTTTGATCAATGATTACCTCTATTTTATATTTTAAATTGTTTTTTTTTAATTTTATTATGCAGTCTAAATCTTATAAAATATTAAAAATTTCACTTTTTCATTTTATCAGTATACTAACACAATTAATCTATTCATACTAATAAATGATTATTTTGAAATTAAGTTTTTCTTACAACAAATAATTTAAAACAAATGGCATACTAAACATGGTATTTAAATGTGAAAGTTACACTATATAGTTCCATTTGGTAGAAAATGAAAATTCATTTATCAAAAAGGAGAAAAATAAAAACTTATAAGAATCATTTTGTAAAGAAAAATTTTCACTTAAAACTAGAGTAAATGAACATTGTTACTATATATTTGGAGGAATATTGTTCATTATTCTATATTAGTGTAGTAATGTTACATTTGATTGATTTTTATTCTATATTTGATGTTTAGAGAAGAAAATAAAGTATTATTGGAGATACTCTATTGTTTAGTTCTTAACCAATAAAATTACTCATAAAATAATTTGTTCCCACAATATACTACAGTTCAGTCGTGTCACCTGATTCTAGCAGCATATTTGGGATTCAAATTTAGAACATGTATTTGGTCTGGTATTATATCAGATATGGATAAGGGAATTTCTTGGTTAAAGTTAAATCTACAATAATATGGAAAGAAAAAGTGAATCGCCATCTATCTCATAAAAAACATTAATTATGCATAAATTAAGAAATGATGAGCACTCGTGTAGGACGACTACGTATTAAAATTTGCAAAATAAGAAGAATTTGTTCTAGAGCTTAGAGAGGAAAAAAAAAAAGAAAAAAAAATTACGCCCGCATGCCTCAGGAACGAGAAAACGGTCATTTTATACCCAACATATTACACTATGTTCAATTCATATCCGACTTATATTTTAGTGTTAAAACATTCCTAAACTTTCAAAAAAATCAAATAACATATCTAATGTTTATTTCCTAAGTCAAAGCATACATCAGTCGCCACATCATCTAATTTTGCTGATTTAGATGCTATGTTAGCTAATTTTGCTCACGGGGATGCCACATATACATTTAAAAATAAAATAAAAATTAGATATGTTATTTGAACGTTTTGAAAGTTCAGGTATGTTTTATCACGACCATATAAATCGGCTATGAATTGAACATATCGCGATATGTTTGGTATTAAATTACCGTTTCCCCCTCAGGAACACAATTTTATATAGTCATTTTTGTGACATAATTTGAAACAAGAATTGTGTTGTGAATCTATATCAGAATAAAGTAACCAACAAACATAAATCTTTACCAAAGTATATACAATCTTTTTTTTTTGTCATCAACATGAACAGACTCACATAGACTTTATCAACCAAACTGGTATTATATATCCATGTGAACGATAAATAACAGTTGCTTTCTTGCACCTTCTGCGAGCTTGTCCGCTGTTTTATTTTGAGTTCTTGGGATACGGATAAGCACCGAGTATGTGAAACTTGCTTTGAGGTTCTTCATATCTTCTAGATTGCTTGGAAACACTCGCCAATCATTTGGTTCTGAAACCATCTTCACCAATTAAAAATAATTCTTCATAAGTTCCTCATACATTTCATTGCCCAAATCAAAGCCTCTATCTCCAAATGTAATGGTGAGAGACTAGACCTAGTATTCCTTGCTCCCATCAAACCATCAAAACCAAGTGTACTATTCCAACCTTGTCCCCAGAAATTATCATGTTATTTCCATGATCCATCAGTAAAACACCATCTTCCTGAGATAGAAGGTAAAGTCAAATCCATAAAACTCTCTAGAGCTATCAATCCTCTGTACAATTGCCTCTTGAGCCTCTGTCCGTAGGACTGATTCTGTCTCTGCCAAATTAAGAGTGTCTCTGGGATCTACATCCAAATAACTAATTTTTTTTTGTATTTCGTGATTTCTTAATGTACCATAAAATCCAGGCGTATTGATGGTCTTCCAGTTGCGAGATACTCGCCAAAAAGATGATCCATGTTTATGAAAAGTGAATGAATTGGGAAAATATCTAAATTTGAAGGAACATGTGAAAATACCCAAACTTATACAGTCTGCTGTCTGTTTTGCTTCTCCAGGCTCTAAAAACCATATAGTGTTTCTATACTAAAAAACTTCATAAAATTAAAATATCAATGTAATAAAGTGGAAACATTATAAATGGAAACCAAATTCTTAAATGTATTTTGAAATTAGGAGTGTTAAGAACATATATACAATAAAATAAAATGTTTAAATAATAAAAATCTAATAAATAATGCAGATACAGTTCATAACAGAAAATATAGTTTAATATGATATAATAATAATAGTTTTTTTTCATCAAACAACCTTTTGCTATTCGAGTTTATAAGAAAAAAATTTGAACTCAAATTCTCAAAATTAATCTCAATAAACTAATTATTTGGTATGTTTAATGTTGGATCATAATTTGGCACATATTGGAAGTATGAAAAAATTCGATGACATATTATTTGAAAGACGTTTATTGATGATCAAAAAGACGATTACAAGAGAATCGTATGAAACTTTATGAAAACTAGGTTAAATCAGCAGAAACAAGGAGAGATGTAAATCCGCAGAAACAAACAACATAAATAGAGGTAATTTCTTCTCAGCGTTTATTGGCAAAATGAATCTTTTAAGGGAGCGTGACAAGAAGATGGCCATAGAGAAGAATAAAACTGTTGCTGAACAGAATGCTGATATGGAGGGAGTTGCTTCTATTACTGCCGAAACGGAGTTATTCTTACTTTCATGTCTGACAGAATTCGAATACGTCTGTCTTGTGTGGAATGTGTTGCCAAGGTCGAGGCCGAAATGAGAGCAAAGTCGGCGGTCCAGTTCAAAAATTTCAAAACTACATGGCAGAGCAAGCAGTCTTAAATGATAAAATATCATTTCTTAGTCAGTCCACAAGAACTAAGAAATTACTTAAAAAACTCATCGCAGAAGGTTGGAGAACCTGACAGTCATTATCGAAACACTCATCCGCTTTGCCGTTTTCCTTCATTTTTACGCCTTTGAAACTCCATTCGTAGGGCTTTTATGAATGGACTAATATAAGTTAGTTAGGATGAATTTCCAATTCAGCCGACCGAAAAGATTTACGTAGATTTATCTGCCCATTCCTTTTCTGAACTTGTATTCAAGATAAACTGCTTTGAGCATCGGTTTGTTCTGGCTAGATTGGACCAGACTGAACCTTGACTCAGTCTACTTAAGAAATGGGCAGCCTTTTTAGGTTATTAAACCTAATGATTGTGTCGCCTCGTATACAACATCAAATCACTATATATAGAGAACAACTTTCACTGTTGTATTTCAGTTCTCTCTTTTGCAGATTAAATGAGCTCTCTAAATCCTCTTCTTTCAGATGTGGCCTTGATTTTTCGATCTGGTGTATATTCTCTGACTTGTTATTCGATTCAATCATGATAAAAATAAACATAAAGATTCCCATTTACGCCCATTTATTCATGATTGGCCTTTTTAGGAACCCTCGGGTCCCAAATGAAGGCTCAAAGGGTGTGAATCAACCCCCAAATGGAATCTCAAGATGTAATCAAGATTCCAAACAATGAGTGTAACACCCCCAATTTGGTCTAGGTCAAAGTTGACTTGTTTAGCCGTACAACAACCAAACAAGAACATCCACGAACAATCACTAAAACCGAATCATATTGAAGATGCCACAGACATGCGCATAGATATCTAAATGAGGTTCTCAAAACAAATCCAGAGACCCCATATCAACGTCCAAGCACACATCTCCTAGTGAACATAGTCAAGGCTTGTCAACCCGAGATAAATTCAGTAGTTAGTTTGTTACAGACCAAGACCAACTATCATACGAAACTTATCATAAAATCTATTTATTGATATATTATTAATTTTCACATGTAACCCCAAGACAGATATAGGTCCAGCTGGGAAATCAGCGCTCAAAACATTACCATATATACTAAACATATACTTGCATTTTAAAAACGGAATAACTCTACATCATCTCAGCCTAAGCTCCTCCAGTACGAGAAGACACCTAATGGTTACCAGAAAAACAACCATCTAATTTTCTCAGTGAGTTTTGTTGCCACTACCCCCGTAATGAATTCACCACAAACCCCAAAATAACAATCATCACGAAAGACATCATCAACATATGCAACCACCATAATTCTAATACATACTTATGTATGCTATACTTTACTTTCATCACTTCCACCACTTCCACCCGCGGCCTTTTCTTTCATTTATCATTGCCAATACCGTTTAATGATGGATTGTCTTCTAATATTACTCAAATTACCATAAAGAGTGATTTACTCTCTAAAATAGCAGGTTCAATTGCAGTACTTAAGGATCAAACCCACAAAGAACTAGGGCACACAATATATCTAAACATTTTGTGATTAAGATAGGTTTAAAATGTAAATAATAAATTGCAGGGTGAACAAGACAGTAGTTCAGTTGGTTGGTTTTGAGATTTGTAAACGATATGAGAAAGCGTTAGTCTTAGGGTTTCTATTCAGGTAATCCGGATTATAATAGTATAGAAGCTAAGGTTGTATATTGGCGAGTTCCTAGTTCTAATGCCTAAGACTGAAAGCCTAATTGAGTCGCATCTTGATAACAAAAATGGAAAAATACCTAAATTGCTCTCAGTACTAAATTTTCTCTGTGTAAAGTTCTCTCGTTGCGCCTTCTAGCTCGGTTTGGGTCGAGTTTATCTTCTCGCGGAAATATTCCATTTTTTCCAATCTTCATGATTATCCTTTGAAACTTGACATTTATCTCCGAACTTGACATTTATCTTCCAACTTGACTTTTCTCTTCTCACGAATATTCGATAAACCGTCATAGTGACTTTGGGCCGATTTTTCGTAAGAAATGGTATTGGACTGATCCAACTCGCCGTTGGGCGAGTTGGGAGTGGTTCATCCAACTCGCCCGATGGCGGGTCGGATGATGCTGGTTCGGTTCTTCCGATGCTTCAGAATTGTTTGTTCAATGGATTGAATGATCCCTTGCGATGAGCTTGTCATGTAATAGTCTTTATGATACCACTGAAATTACCCTAATGAGTGATTCATACTCTCTCAAATAAGAGTCTAGTTGTAGTACTTAGGGATCGAATTCACAGGGAGCTAGGGAACTAATTAGATCTAAACAGTTAATGATTAAGCTAGGCTAATAGTTTTAAAGTAGTAAATAAATATAGCAAAGCAGTAAACAAGTTGAACAAGACAATTGTTCAGCTTGGCAGGGAGTTGTTTGATGGAAGGATGGTTGCTAGATCTAGGGTTTCAATTCATGTAATCAGGATTGTAATGATATGGAGGCTAACTGTTTCTTTAAAGATATTATAGAACTCAAACAATAACAATAATCTAACAACTCTCGCGTCGGCAGGGGTCGTTGTAGAATATGCACTCATTGTAGAATATGCTGTCATAGTCGTCCCACTCGTCCCTGATCGCACGGTTCTTGCATTCCAAGCTTTTGGCCGCAGCACGAGGGTCAGTGAAGTGATCAAAGAGGGGGATGGGGTCGTTCTCCCGCTCTCGTGGCCAAGGGTGTTGGTCGCGAACCGGTGATGGGGGAGCAGCGCTGGTGGCGTCTCTATCGAATCGCCTCTTCATTCTCCTTTCATTCATCTGCAACCAAAGTTCACAAACAAGGATACAAAATCAGCAAATCGTAATAGTTCAGTGCTCGATATCGATCGATAATTATGTGTCGATATCGATTGATATATCAGCGGTAAAATTGATTGATGAAAGTGAGTATCATCGATCGATTTCCATCGCGAAAACCTGTAAAACCCCAATCAACACAAATTCGGATTGCATTGCATAGTAATTATTGATAATCGATCCATAATCCCTATTCTATCGTACCATCAGCACAAATCAATCTATATAAGCCCTAAGATCCCGCTTCTAGTTCATCTTCTAACTTAACCCTAACATGAATGAAAAGTTTAGAAATTTTCGACTTAATACTGATACCACCCAAATTACCCTAAGGAAAGAATTACTCTCTCAAATAAGAGGTTCAATTATAGTACTTAGGGATCGAATATACAAGGAGCTAGGGAACCTATTAAATCCAATATTTATTGTTTTATGGTTTTAAAGTAAATAGCAATCCTAATTGAGAAAGTCTATTCCTCGACTAACAGATGATTTGGGGGTGTAACTTATTGGAAAGGAATTAGATGCAGGGTTTCTATTCAGGTGTTGGAGATTATAATCCTATAGATGTCTATCAGTTGCATGCATGATATATTAGAGCTCCACCCCTTAGACACAGTGATCAGCGATGGTAATGTTTCACTGGTTAACTAACTAGATCTTTGATCTCAACTGTAGTATATTGATCATAAGAAAGTGTCGATCAATGGTCTTATAGGGATATCGATCGATACACCTTTCACAAATATCGATCGATTGTCAGAAGACAGTATCAATTGATGCTTCTAGTTAAGCCTTAGGCGTAAGTTGATAATGCTCACTAGCTTCCTAGTTCAGCGGTAGCCTTTTTCCAGTTGTCTAGTATGACAGATTAGGTTCAGGACTGGATGGTCAAGGATGCTTGACTCATGCAGATTCCTAGATTCAATATTCTAGGTAGCTAATCTAGAACAAGCATTAAGAACAATCAATCAATGAATACCACAACCTAGCAATCTATAGTTGGGGCTAATCCATCTAACCTATTTGAACCCTGAATCTAACAAGTAAATGTGGGAACCGAAATTTGCACTGTCGATTTCCGTTTAAATTGGGAAACTAGGAAAACCCTAATTTCCCAGAGGTCCCGGATCTCTGCGAGAGCCAACGACAAGTGACCAAATATATGCGGAAATCATGAAAAGATAACAAACGAGTTTAGAGAAAACAGTGGATCTTTTTTCGAGTCCGCGTAAGAGCGTTGCGATCATTACAAGAGATCATAAAAACTTTGGCCGCAAAGGCTGTCAGCGAGTTACTTAGTTCTAGCGGCCTAATAGCTCAAACCTAGTTGAGTCGCAGCTCGATAACAAAAGACGAAATAGATACAGAAAAGGTTTTTGATTGATTTCGGACTGAACCTTGTTAAAGGCTGCCTACGTACCCCTTTAGAGGATCAAGCCGAACGTAGTTCAATTGATAGAGCTGGACAAGAGATCGAACTGCCTGGGCGAGTTCGTCTAGTAATTGAGTGCCAGTCATAGAAACCGAACTTGTCGAGAATAAAGCCTAAAGTTTCTAAGTGCAGAGAATTCCGAGTCTAAAAAGTTCTCTTTTCATGCCTCTCGCCTAGGACTCCTTATATACTTGCTCCAAGGTCAGTTTACGCTTTTACTCTTCTGCCCTTAAGCCGTCATAGCATAAAATGGAGATATTCCATTTTTTCCGATCTTCGTAATTATCTTCAAAAGTCCGTATTTATCCGCGGAAACTTGACATTTATCTTCCCTTGCGAACCAAGCATAAACCGTCCTACGGTTTACGGACTTTTGGTTAAGAAATCGTAAGATGGGTCTCGAGTCGTGTCTTAGGTCCCTTTGGGCCGTATTCCGACTCGAAACGTTTATTGCGACTTCTTTTGATAAAGAACGGACTTTCCGCGGTTTTTACCGCAATGTTTGATCGATGATTTAGAATGACGGAAAACATGAACTGAGTTCGCTACAGTCTTCGGGAGATAGCATTGAAGGATGTAAGAGAATGCATGGACTGGTGTCGTATCGACGTTTTGGAAGAGCTCGGTTGCTACATAGCGACCGAGCGGGACGGACGCTCGGTCGCTCGGTCGCTACGTAGCGACCGAGCTTGGCTCGAGCTCGGTCACTACGTAGCGACCGAGCAGGACGGACGCTTGGTTGCTACGTAGCGACCGAGCAGGACGGACGCTCGGTCGCTACGTAGCGACCATGCTGGGCTCGAGCTCGGTCGCTACGTAGCGACCGAGCTGTGTGCATGCTTCGTCGCCGCGTATCGATCAAGCTTGTCTTGTCTGCAGTCCGATTGCCATACTCGAGCTTGTCCGCGGCCGATTTGGATATATGTCTGTTGCCTTCGGACAATCGTATTTAGTGGTTCGATTGAGATTTGAACAAGATTTTACCGCAAGGCTCTTCGTAAAGATATCTTTACGAGGATTACTTTTCGTAAAAATGTTCATGCTGATTTTTACGGACTTTCAGACATTGATTTGGTCGTGACCGATTTTGACCCCAACAGTAAACTACACAAACATAGCTAAGCAATTCGTGACACAAAATGTAAATAAAAACTGCATAGAATAGAATAGATGAATCAATGGAGTTCCAGTCACAAATCTCTCTATGATCTTCTCTCTTATAACTCTCTGCTGAAAATAAGAATACAAAGGTGGCTTCAAGCTCCTCTGCCTCCTAACACTTAGGCAAGTATATATCTATTAGGTTAAAAACTCGTCAGGGGTAATCTTGTAATTTGGTGAAGTCTTGGGTTTAAAGTTGGATGGAACCAAGTCCTGCTTCCGCGTTCCGGCATCGAGCGATGGTAGAGGATGTACATCTAGCGATGGTACAGGATGTACATTGATCGATCTCAATCTTCAATCGTCGAGGCTTCTCTTCTGTATCCATCGACGACACTGTAATAACCCTAATGAGCCAATAAATTTTTGGTCGAGAAAAATCCCGCTCGACCAGTTTTTAGTTGGTTCAACAAGGATTAATAAAAATAAAAATCGACCCGGTAGATTAATTCCTCGAAGGGACTGTCTTGTGGTTGAAAGACCTTCACTTGATAGTTTGGTCGAGTCTTAAATATTTTGGTCGAATTTTTATTAAACTGGAAGAGATTTTCCGAGAACAAGACGAGAGCCAAAGACAAGGAATATTTGGTTGAAAAATTATTGAAAATTATCAACCAACTGGTACAATTAATTTTGGACCAGACTCATGTCTTCCACCAGCCTGCTTGCTCAGTCTTTAATCACATGACTTGCACCTGCCTGCTTGCCTAGCTTCTTCAGTAACTGTCACATGACAACCACAAGCTGCCTGCTTTCCTTGTTTCTTAGATTGTCATGTGAGAAGCACATGAAAGGGCTGGAGTTTCTTCAGGTTAAGGAAAGGACAGCAGCTTGTGCTGAGAGTGCTGAAGCAGCTGGCCAGCTGTCCCCACTCAGCTTAGCTTTGTCCTGAGTGAAACCCTCACCTGAAGCAAGCTCACCTCATATTTAACCCCTCTCCAGCTGCTTGCCACGTTCCGAACCCTGCAGAAAAACCTAGAGAATTTCAGAGAGAAAGAGAAAAATCAGGAAAATAAATCAAAAACAAATTGGTGGTGACCTAATCTTCAACCTTAGCTCAGTTTGTTACCTTGAGAAAGATCAGAAGGTGAGATTTTTAAATAAAACCCTAGACCTAGTTGAGTTCAGATCATGATCAGACCTTGATCTTTCTCTTTGATCAGTCCAGCCACAAGCTTACCTTGGAAAAGAGGATCAGCTGAGGCCATCTAGTCCTTTGGTTCATCTTGGTAAGCTTTGGTCTCTTACCTCAGTCATGTCTTGATCAGAGCTAGTTGATGTTTACATAAGAACTTGGTCGGATCAGTTCTCTAAGTGGTGATATAGTTCAGATTTTGAGTAATTTCGGTTTGAATCAACCTCTTAGAACCACCAGCTATGATGTTCTGATCTGGCTTTGATTAAACCAATTTGAACTCAGTCTGATCTTGTCCTGAACTTTGGTAGACTGACTAGAACCAAGCTGAACTAGTATAGTTTGAGTGGAACCAAGCTTGAACTGATTTGATCTAAGGTGTTAAAGCATGAACCAAACTGATCTTGTAGTCATTCACTTATGTTTCAGGTCAGAGGTGGAGTAAGGCCTTAGGTATCCAACCAGTTCCAAGACTAATCTCTTAGGTGAGTCTAGATAGATGTTGAGATTGATTAATTTAGTAAAGTCTCTCAAGTTTATAAGAGTGGTGTTATGTTTACTTATTGTGAACTATACATAAGAGTAATCAAAATGTTAAAGTAAGGTTAATCCTCATCTTAGTACTTGTGAACAAGTACTAATCTTAACTATGAAATAATCATGGTTTAATTAAGGATTAATCTTGGTTTAATTAAGGATTAATCTTGGTTTAATTAAGGATTAATCTTGGTTTAATTAAGGATTAATCTTGGTTTAATTAAAGAGTAATCATGATTAATTAAGTACTAATCTTGGATTAATTAAAGATTAATATGAGATTAATTAAGGATTAATCTAGGATTAATTAAAAGTTAATTATGATTAATTAAGGATTAATTATGAATTAATTTTGGAATGATTATGGAAGTAAAATCATGTGAAGTCTTGTTATATTCACTATTCCTAAAGCCCCCGCATTACCGTGACTTGGTTCTGCGAATGGAACAAGGTCATGAAGACATGATGATGGGGTAGCTCCCAGGAAACCGTGTACGGCATGACGATGTAGTGTTGGATTGTTCATACCGGACATTCGACAATGATGGTGATGCTAACTCACTAGTCTCGGTTAGCCTTAGTGGTTTCTCGGGTGTAGTATATATATTGTATTATATGAGTATGGTAACGGGCGGGTGTTGTGGAAGTGATGTTTAAAATAAGAATTCACAATGATGATCGATATTAAAGTATAGTACTAGTACTTGCATGATTATGTATATGCATTTGATAATTGCTTGATTTATTATTGATTGTGTTGTGATTCTAGATTCACTGAGTAAACTAGTTGCTCAAGACTCATTTGTGTGTGCAGGTAACCCTTAGGCGGGAGACACTTAAATCTTTTGGACAGAAGGAACGGCCAACCAGCGGTAGTATTTTGTTGTCCCTGCAACGTACCTTTTGATGTATATTTACTTAAAACGTTGTTGGGCAATAGGCCATAGGATAAAACTATAACACTTTGTAAGATGTTTAAATTAAATAAATAATGTATAAGAGATGTTTATAAATCACGAGTTCTCATATGATATTAGTCCTTGTCCGGGACGAACTAACTATCGAATATTGCTTTATCGGGTTGAAAAGCCTAGAGTAATATCTGATAGGAGCGTCTGTGTTCTTTGGTTGTTGGTCTAAGGCGATCGGATTTATTTCGAGAACCTCGGTCGACCACAGGGAACATCGACCGTGTCATTTCCGGTTATCTATGATCGGGGGTGTCACAGACACTGGATGTGCATCGATCGATTGTGTCTTCTTTGTATCGACCTCTGATGGTCAGCTCGGATGAAATCTCTTTTAAGCTCCTAAATGCTCCATAATCATCACTTTACTCCAAGATACTTCTGAACCTGAAAACATACCTAATAGGACATAATATATAGTGTATATAGTATATAGATAGTAAAATACTTATATACCATGGGTGAAAATGGGTCAAATCCATGGTATTTCAACTTCCCCAGAGTTACCCTTTTGCTTGTCCTCAAGCAAAACAAACAGGAAGTCTCTCTGAAAGAGGTTTGAAAACAGCAGGGACTTATAGATATAAAACATAGAAATCATCACCTCTACAATTTCGCAAACCACATCAAAAATCCTAATCACAAAAGCACATTATGCAATATCCTAGCTTAGCAACCAAGTTCAACTAGTCTACAACTTATCAAATCATGTCTGACATTCCCCTCTACTAACCTCATTTATTAGCATAAATATAAATTGCATGCTTTACCTTGGGAGTATCGATCACATGATTCAAGGATTTCAGACAAGTATTTGGAACTTTAGGAAAAAGTTAGTTCCTAATTTCTCTCTTAAGTCAAACTCTGCTTCCATTGCAGGATCACTGACCAAGATTGGACAGACTTCCAATAATCAAGTCTTAATGGTGGTTGACACCAAGCCATGTTCACTTCTTTTTGACCTATATCCAAGAATTCTTTGTGAGGCGAGCCTTGAAGATTGCCGCCTCCAAGTCCCGTTCGAATTATTTATTTGGAATCTTTATAAAGCAAGCCTTAATGGTTTTAGCCACCAAGTCCTATTCAGATTTCACCTAGCTAAATCCTAAGTCCTATTTAAATAATAAATTTCGGAATTTTTTTTTAAATAAAAACTAATACTAATACTAACTACTCTAGGGTCGAAATAGAGAGAGAAAATTGTGATAAATAAATCTACATAAGGCTTTACCTTCCAGACTTGTCTAAAGAATTCGATTCCATGTATACCAAGCCCCAAGACAAGCGGTTATGTCAGGTTTAGTATTGGAGGTCAGCTTTGGTTCCTTCAAACAATCAAGGCAAGTGTGTATTGACGGTTGATCCACTTTAGCACTTAGTACTATCTGCAATCAGTAAATCTAGAATGGTGCTAAAGAGTGGTTAGACATTCAAGTAGTAAAATCATATAGTCCCTTTCACATAGCTAAGCATAATTTATAAAACATCTTTTTATAAGAATCAGAATAAATCATATCAGTAAACCTCCCCCCAAACTTAAATTACACTGTCTCAGTGTAACACAATCGGAGTTATGGTAGAAATAAGTTATAAGTACAAATGTAACAAGTTAGGAAGATAAACCTGACCGGAGTGGGAATCGATCGATGTGCATAGGTATGCATCGATCGTCGTGTGTGTCTGCGTGTCGATCGATGTCGACGTATCGTCCACGGTCGATATGTTGGTAATCATCTTACTTGGGTCTTGCAATAAATCTGAAATATTAAAAACGAAAGTAAAAACCAATAACTAAGAAAACTAATTAAAATTAACTTATAGTGGGTTGCCTCCTACTCAGCGCTTTGTTATAGTCATTTAGCTTGACTTTGGAGGTATGTGGCTAGTTGGTGGAAAAACAGGTACTTGTTGGGAAACAAGCATCCACCTCATCTCTGCACATTCTGGACGAAGCTGCAATGAAACTTCTTGTGGCCTCATCATTTCTGGTCCATCTCTCTCCATATTTTGTACTACATTTGAGATGTTCTGTAGCCTTTCTAGGATGTCTTCAATGCTGAACTGATAACATCTTATCTTGCTGTAGGCGTATTCTGATAGCTCGTTCAGTTGCTCCTGCATTGACTCCATGTGGTTTGGTATCAGCTGCGCGTCGTCTAGTATCGACATGGTATCGATCGATGCGACCAGGTGTCTATCAATCGTTGCTGGTGTCGCATTGTCGATCGATTTGGAGTGTGCTCCATCGATCGATGTTGATATCTGGTGTTGAGATGCGAGTTGCCTTTGAATTGCTCTGACTTCCTTCTGTAGCCATTCTGCTTGGCTATCTAGTCCACTGATTATGACGTCGAATGGAAAGTAGATGTCATCACACCGCTTCTCAAGTCGGTCCTCCAAGGTGTCTATTGCTTTGTAAAGCTTTGATGTAATCTGATCAACTGAGTCTGCTGTGTAAGGAAGGTGTTCTGTAGGTTTCTTGCCGTCGAGCGATGTCCTGCGGAACCTATCGATCGATGTTGAACCTTCTTCTTGAAAATCGTGTTGATCATTAAGCTTACCAATGTCCTTCTGGACATTCGTCATGTATGTAGACAAGGTATCCAAGTAGCGCATGATAGGTGAGGTGAAACGGTCGTGCATATTCTCATACAATTTCAACCAATCATCTATTGCTGCGAACCTTGTTGTGGGAACCAAAATTCGCACTGTCGATTTCCATTTAAATTAATAAAGTAGGAAAACCCTAGTTTTCCAGAGATCCTGGATATCTGCTAATACCACACGCTAAACATTCAGAACACGAGATAACAACGATAAAATATAAGAAATCGTAAAAAGAGAGCAAAGAGAAGTCTTATTCCGAATTTGCGTATGAGCGTTTTCAACAAGGTATAAGCCTGGGCTCGAGAGCTGTCGGCGAGATTCCTAGTTCTAGCAACCCTAAGACGGCTAAACCTAATTGAGTCGCAGCTCGAAATAACAAAAACGGAAAGTTGCCTAGTTGCACTAAGTGCTAAGTTCTCTATGTAACAAGTTCTCTCAATGCCTCTCGCCTAGGACTTCTTATATACTCGCTCCTAGGTCGGTTACGCTTTTCCCCATCTGCCTTAAGCCATCATAGCCTAAAAATGGAGATATTCCATTTTTCCCGATCTTCGTAAATATCTTCCAAAATTTTGTATTTATCCGCAGACACTTGACATTTATCTTTCCTTGCGAACCAAGCGTAAACCGTCCTATGGTTTACGGGCTGTTGGTTAAGAAATCGTAAAGTGGGCTTCGAGTTATGTCTTAGGTCCTTTGGGCCATATTTTCGCTCGAAGCGTTTATTACGACTTCTTTCGCTAAAAAAACAAACTTTCCGCGGTTTTATCGTAAAGTTCGATTAATGATTTCAAATGTCGAGAAACATGAGATGGGTTCTCTACGGTCTTCGGGAGATAGCATCAAAGAGTAGACGAGAACACATAGATTCATGTCGTATTCGACGTTTCGGAAAGCTATGTCTCTACGTAGTGACTGAGCTTGGCTCGAGCTCGGTTGCTACGTAGCGACCGAGCGGGGGGTGCGCTCGGTCGATCGATATGTAGCGACCGAGCTTGGCTCGAGTTTGGTCGCTACGTAGCGACCGAGCGGGACGCGCGTTTGGTCGTTACGTAGCGACCTTATTCGGGGTTTTCAACGATGTCTCGTGTTTTCTCTGCAAAGCACTTCATAAAAACAAATCTTTTTTCGAAAGAGTATTTGTCATAGAAATATTCTCACTTTCTTCTTCGGACATTTGAATGTTAACTTCGTCGCAACTGTTTTTGACCCCAACAGTTAGCCCCCCAGCTCGTTAGAATCGTGGATTGGGAGATGAGATTCTAGCGCGCGTTTTGGCAATTTAGGCAAAGATAGGTGTATCGGATGAAGTTCACATTCTGAACTCCGCGGAGGAAAGTCATCGAGAAAGTATATGTTTATACAAATCGAAATCCTGAGCTCATACTTCTATAAGTAATGAGCTTCCATCATTGATTTCTTTCACACTTTCCCTCCCTCAAATCCTCTCTAGCTTCTCTCCTAACTTCTAGCTTTCAAAATGTCTTCCTCCCAAGGTGACAAGAGAAGTTCCAACGTTGAGATGGGCGAGGCCACTACCCCGGCTCCGATTCTGACTTCCCCCGTTGAAGCGCCATCTTGTATCGCCGACCATCTTTCCTTCCGAGAGAAACTAGCTCGTCGCAAAGCCGAACTGGAGCCAGTTCAAGCTGGAACCGAGTTCCCATCCTCGTATGCTCTGGCCGTTGCTTCGGATCATGGAACTGAGGTCCAGGTTCCGCATAACGCAGGAACCCTCGTTGACACAAGTGTTCCGTGTGTTCCGGATGCTTTGGTTCTTCCCACCGGATCGTCCACGACTCCGAGTCTTGTTGAGGACAAAGAGAGGGCCGCCGAGTCTATGCATCCTCCTCCGGCTAGGGAAGAGTTTGTCCTAGCGCTGCATGGTCCTAGTGCTGTTCCGGTCGCTCAGCCTAAGGGACAGAATAGGAAGTTTACCAAGGGCGGTGACGGGGAATCTTTGCAGTAAGGAGGCTCGAGTCTGGCGTCGGGGCTTCGCGGAAAGGTTTGTCGCTTGTTTTGGACTTTTACGATTTTTTTTTTTATATCTCTAACTGTTTTCTCGTCTCTTAGTTCATGTAGCTGATCGACGGGATGATCAGCGAGTGCATTTCTGAGGCCAGCGGTCTTGCCGGGGAGTTGACGGAAATGCAAGGTAGATAGTCTGAAACTCAAGCCATGCTGACGGCTGTCAAGGATTCTCACTATGCAAAGGTGTCCAAACTCGAGGTTGAGATCGAGGAGCTCGAGAGGGACCTCGGGAAGACGGTGAGCTCTCTACTTAAGGAGAAGAAGTCCAGGAAGGCCAAATCTTCGGAGGTGCGTCGCCTTCAGCGTCAGATCAAGAGTTACGTAGGATCGATGAGCCGCGGGATCGAAGAGGCCAAGGATGCTCTCCGCTCCGAGTTCCAGGCTCGTTTGGCGAAGATCTCTGCCTTTCTTGGCTCCCTTGAGTGCATCCGAAGTAGGGATTTGGCCTTGACGACTATTGAGGGCAGGATGACCGTAGTTCGGGCTTTCCAGAGCGAGACTCCCCCATCCTTAGAGGCCGAAGAGACCAGGTTATCTGATTGCAAGGGAGACTTGGTAGCCGTGGATGGAGATTTCGATCTCGTCCTAGCTGACCTGAAATATGCGTGCTTCCTTCCGACATGTTCAGAGGACCCAGAGGGGAAAGATCCTGTGGTCGGAGAACACGAAGGCGACGCGGCTCCAAGCTTGGACGAAGCGATGGGTGAAGAGGAGGTTTGAGTTCAGAATATGGCTATGGTTTCGATCTCTTGCGAGAGATTTTTTTGTGTTTCGGGACTGGCCCTTTGTGGCTTTGAATCTCTGCCGTTTTGCGGCTTTCTTTTTATGAAAGGATGTTCAATTTATGTTTTTCGTGAGTTAGCGTATGGTGTGGAAGGAAGATGATGAGTTGTCGTCTCAAATCCTTCTTCGATGTGAAATGCTTTGTTCGAGGTTTTTCCGCGAGGTCTAGATTTCGAGGGATATCTGAAGATGTTGAATATAAACATAGAAGAATGGTTTTAGGATCTCGTATCTTTTCGATATCATGCCTTGAGATGTTAGAGACCAGTGCGCTGGGTTTAGGGCAAGACCTAGGTTTCATGTCTACAGTTACTTCTCCTTCAGCTGAACAGACCTGCTTTTTAAGAAGCTCATGAACCACATCTAACTTTGCCCTAACTTCGTCCATCTGCTCCTTTGGTGCTGCTGCTGTTTGCTTGATTTTCCAATCAGTATCATAGCCTCCACCAGATTCCTGGTATTGAAGTGCCCCTCACTAGATGTATCAAGAGCCATCTGATACCTCAGGGCGATACCTCTGAAGAAAGTGCTCAGCAGTTGCACTTCATTGAATCCATGGTGTGGACAGTCTCGCTGGAAGAACTTGAATCTGATCCACGCATCTTTAAAAGACTCTCCAGTCTCCTGCGCGAACGTAGTATTTTTTCTCCTCAAGTCTTCAGCTCGTGCCTCATCAAAGAAGTTTCGCAAGAAAGCATTCTTGATGTCGGCCCAGGATTTTAGAGATCATGTGGGTAGCTGCTTAAGCCAGTGCATCGCTTCTCCAGTCAGAGTATACTTGAAGAGTTTGCACAATAGGTAGTCCTCAGGGACTCCATCCATACGAATAGCAGCGATAAGATCCTCAAACCTCTCCAGCTGCCACACGAGTATGTAGTACTGAGGCTTCAGCTCGAAATTCTCCTTCTGAATCTCTGGAAGGCAAATAGCTGATCTGTTGGTGTAGTACTCGTCTGGACGATTGTAGTCGGCCCGTGCCTTTGGTGGAGCAGCCTCTTCTACAGGTTGAGCAGCTCCTTTAGCATCAGCATCAGGGATTACATTCCCCTGAGCATCTAGTTTTTGACATGTTGCATTACGCAGATGACCATCCTGGTCATATAGGTCTCCATTCTCATCCTGTCTGAGAATAACAGTCGCAACCATGTTTCGCGACTGAGGATCAATCGATATCGAACGAGGTATATCGGTCAACAATGAAGGTCGGGTGTCGGTGGATGGGTTGGTGCGAGAATCGCTCGACGTGAAAGCTGCTGCGTCGAGCGATGGGGAACGTTGACCTTTGCGTATCGTGCGTTCTAGGTGAGTAGGATCTTCTGAGAATAGAAGGTGTTTTTCCTTGTTGCTTCTGGTACTGCTGGGCATGCACCTGAAAAGACAAGAAAAAATTTTGTGTCAGAATAGGGGTAAAAAAAAGAAAAGAATTAATAACACTAAATCTAATGGCGATCAAGGCTCCCCGACTACGGTGCCAAATTTGATACCACACAAATTACCCTAAGGAGTGAATTACTTAAATAAGAGGTTCAATTGTAGTACTTAGGAAACGAATCCACAAGGAGCTAGAGAACCTATTAAATCTAGTAATTTATTAATTCTAAGTGTTTGTTGTTTTATGGTTTTAAAGTAAATAGCAATCCTAATTGAGCAAGTTTATTGCTCGACTAACAAGATGATTTGGGGGTGTAACTTATTGGAAAGGTATTTGATGCAGGGTTTCTATTCAGGTTTTGGAGATTATAATCCTATAGATGTCTATCAGTTGCATGCATGATATATTAGAGCCCAACCCCTTAGACACAGTGATCAGTGATGGCAATGTTTCACTGGTCTCAACTGTCGTATATTGATCACAAGAAAGTGTCGATCGATGGTCCTATAGGGATATTGATCGATACACCTTTCACAAATATCGATCAATTGTCAGAAGACAGTATCAATCAGTGCTTTTAGTTAAGCCTTAGGCGTAAGTTGATAAGGCTCACTAGCTTCCTAGTTCAGCAGTAGCCTTTTTCCAGTTGTCTAGTATGACAGATTAGGTTCAGCACTGGATGGTCAAGGATGCTTGACTCATGCAGATTCCTAGATTTAATATTCTAGGTAGCTAATCTAGAACAAACATTAAGAACAATCAATCAATGAATACCACAACCTAGAAATCTATAGTTGTGGCTAATCCCTCTAACCTATTTGAACCCTGAATCTAACAAGTAAACTACTCAGACATAGCTAAGCAATTCATGACACAAAATGTAAATAAAAACTGCATAGAATAGAATAGATGATCAATGGAGTTCCAATCACAAATCTCTCTATGATCTTCTCTCCTAAAACTCTCTGCTGAAAATAAAATTATACAAAGGTGGCTTCAAGCTCCTCTGTCTCCTAACACTTAGGCAAATATATATCTATTAGGTTAAAAACTCGTTAGGGGTAATCTTGTAATTTGGTGAAGTCTTGGGTTTAAAGTCGGCTGGAACAAAGTCGTGCTTCCGCGTCTCGACATCGAGCGATGGTACAGGATGTACATTGATCGATCTCAATCTTCAATCGTCGAGGCTTCTCTTCTGTATCGATCGACGACACTGGATGTGCATCGATCGATTGTGTCTTTTTCTTATCGACCTCTAATGATCAGCTCGGATGAAATCAATTTTAAGCTCCTAAATGCTCCATAATTATCACTTTACTCCAAGATACTTTTGAACCTGAAAACATACCTAATAGGATAGAATATATAGTAGATATATAGTAACATACTTATATACCATGTGTATTTGTTGATTAAGTGAATTAAACGGATGGGGCATTGAAAATCGAGTGGATTGAGTTCAATAAATCATCTGATTTGGTCGAGATATGAGAGAGACAAAGAGTGGAGGTCGTTTCGAAGAGTTTTGTGTCGGTTTGAGTGTCGACTTAATGTCGACTTAAATGAGCCTGCAGTTTTTCATGTCCCGACGATCGATGATCGATGAGGAAATTTCCTCGTCGATCAACAGCTGTTATGTTTTCCCGAGAATCGTTTTTCTTATTTAAACTAAATCCTAAAATTTCTAAAAATAGATATGGGTTGCCTCCCATTCAGCGCTTATTTTCAGTCTGGAGCTTGACTCGAAGTTCGATCTGTTTAATTATCAGGCAGAAGGCCAAAGTTTAAAGGCCTAATTGGCGGTTTAGCCAAATAATGTTTTACTCGTTGACTATTCACTGTGAATTATTCTCCTTTATCATTTATAAGTGTAAAAGCTCTGTAAGGTTTGACATCCACAACAGTGAAGGGACCTGACCAACGAGATCGGAGTTTTCCAGGAAACAGCGTAAGCCGAGAGTTATATAACAGCACTTGATAATTTGGTCAAAGTGCATGGAGATGATCTTTTTATCGTGATATGCGTTTGTCTTCTCTTTATATATCTTTGAGCGCTCATAGGCTAAGTGTCTTATTTCGTCCAGCTCGTTAAGCTGCATGAGTCTCCTTTCGGCAGCTGGTTTGATGTCGAAATTTAATAATTTTATAGCCCATGCTGCCTTGTGTTCTAGCACAACCGGTAAGTGACAGGATTTTCCATAGAGTAGGTGAAATGGGGTTGTTCTTAATGGAGTTTTGAATACAATCCGGTAAGCCCAGAGTGCATTGTCCAGTTTCCTAGACAAATCTTTCCTAGAAGTGCTGACGGTCTTTTCTAAGATTTCTTTGATCTGTCGATTTGAGACTTCTACTTGTCCACTTATTTGCAGATGGGAGGGTGTAGCAACTCTGCGGTGAACTCCGTTCTTTCGGAGTAATCCGTCAAAAACTTTGTTAATAAAATGGGAGACACCATTGCTTATGACTACTTTAGGAACTCCAAATCTTAGAAAAATAATGCTCTTGAAAAGTTTAATAACTACAGATGCATCATTTTTTGGGGAAGCTATTGCTTCGATCCATTTGGAAACATAATCAACAGAAACAAGAATATACTTGTTCCCGTATAAGGAAGGAAAAGGACCCATTAAGTCTATCCCCCAGAAATCAAAGATTTCTACTTCTAGAGTAGACTTTTGTTCCATTTTGTGCCTTTTGCTGATTTATCCTCTTCGTTGGCATCTGTGGCAATGTGCTGTGAATGCATGAGTATCACGAAATATGGTTGGCCACCAAAATCCAGCTTGAAAATTTTTTGATACCGTTTAAAGGTTGCATAATGTCCACCATAGTCGGACCCATGGCATTGGTATAAGATATCTGGGATTTCAGTTTCGGCAATACAACGTCTATATATCCAGTAAGAGAAATGTTTGTAGAGATATGGTTAGTCCCAATGATATCTCCTAACTTCTCTAAAAAAATCTTTCTTGTGTAACCTCTTAGCTCTTCGGGTTCTACGTCAACAGCTAGATAGTTCACTATGTCAGTGTACCAAGGTCTATCTTTTAAACTTCTTTCGACTAAGTGCACCTTTCGACCGAAAATTTTGTCTACGAGAGAGTCATGTTCAGGATGAAAGGTGTTGCAGACGACGCTGACTTTTATATTGAAAGTAATGGTCGTGGGGGAAGTGTCTTGGGTTTGATCGTCGGGAGTGTCGATCGACATAGCATCTTTGGTGTCAATCCATGGCTTCTCGGATGTGAGACATATGTCACCGATGAATGATGAATCTGTTTGGTAAACCTTCTCCATCGGAAAGAAATCGTCGATAGGGACGTCATCCTCTATTTGTATCCGGGAAAGGTGGTCTGCGACTCTGTTTTCCACTCCCCTTTTGTCTTTAATTTCTATGTCGAATTCCTGGAGTAGCAGGATCCATCGCAAGAGTCGTGATTTCGCGTCCTTCTTCTGCATTAAATATTTTATCGCAGTGTGGTCTGTATGAACAATAACTCGCGAACCGACTTGGTATTCACATAATTTTTCAAATGCATAAACTACAGCAAGTAGTTCTTTTTCCGTTGTTGCATAATTCTTTTGTGCCTCATCGAGAGTTCGACTGGCATAGTAGACAGCGTGTAGCTCTTTGTCTTTCTTTTGGCCTAGAACTGCTCCCACAGCAAAATCGCTCGCGTTGCACATAATTTCGAAAGGAAGGTTCCAGTCAGGTGCTTGTACGATGGGGGCAGTTATTAAGGCCTTCTTTGTTTCTTCAAAAGCCTTTACGAATTCTGGTGTGAAGTAAAATTTAAGTTCTTTGCATCGGAGGGCTGTGAGTGGTCTAGTTTTGCTGAAATCTTGTTAACCCTCCTATAAAATCTGGCATGCCCGAGAAAACTTCTCACATCTTTTACGTTCGTGGGCGCAGGCAAACCAGTCATTACCTCAATTTTTTCTCGATCTACTTCTATACCAGCAGCAGATACTTTGTGTCCTAGAATGATTCCATCGTTAACCATGAAGTGGCATTTATTTCCCAATTCAGAACGGGGTTCTTTTCTTCACACCTTGCCAAACTTTACACAGGTTATCGAGGCAGTTTTTGAAACTGGATCCATAAACTGAGAAATCTTCCATGAAGACTTCCATGAAATCTTCTATCATATCCGTACAGATTGACATCATGCATCGTTGGAAAGTGGCAGGGGCATTACAAAGACCGAATTGCATTCTGCGATATGTGAATGTTCCGTAAGGGCATGTAAAGGTGGTCTTTTCTTGATCGTCAGGGTGTATAGGTATTTGGAAAAATCCATAGTATCCGTCAAGAAAACAGTAATATTGGTGATTTCCCAATATTTCCAACATTTGATCAATGAAGGGCAAAGGGAAGTGATCTTTTCTGGTGGCGGCGTTTAATTTCCTATAATCGATACACGATGTTCGGTGACAGTTCTCGTAGGAATGAGTTCGTTTTTATCATTCTTCACCACTGTAATTCAACATTTCTTAGGCACAACATGCATAGGGCTCACCCAGTTACTATCCGATATTGGGTAGATGACTCCAGCATCTAGAAGTTTGATAATTTCCTTCTTAACAACTTCCTTTAAGTTCGGGTTTAGCTTCCTTTGTTGTTCCACTGACGATTTGGAATCGTCTTCTAAATGAATTTGGTGCATGCACAGATCTGGAGAGATACCACGAATATCCTCGAGAGAGTATCCGAGAGCTTTCCTATACTTGCACGGTTTATTCAATAACAGCGCGAGTTCTCTGTTAGTTAGATTTGGAATCGTCTTCTAAATGAATTCGGTGCATGCACAGGGTAGGAATTATTATAAAGGAAAGCATATTTGAGTCCAGCAGGTAGTTGCTTCAACTCAACTTTTGGTGCTTTTTCGGCGTTCCAATTTTCTAGAGAGGATGGTTGTCGATCGACAGCGTCTTTTAAATATCGATCGATATTGATTTCCGAATCGTCATCCTCCACGTCATCGATATTTGCTATCTCTACACTTGCGTCAATTAATCGTGCATATTCATCAGCCCTGCTGTCGATGCTGAACATCTCCTTTTCAGTAAATGTAAGCACTTTTTCCAGGGGATCATCTGAACATATGTCTATGAAAGATTCTTTAGACAACTCTGAGATATCATCCACATAAAAGGCTTGTTTGTCGATTAAAGGTCTTCTTATTAGTTTTTCCATATCGAAAGTCGTTGGGATGTTTCCAATGTTTAAACATATATGGCCTTCCTTAACGTCGATGATCGTACCAGCTGTGGCTAGAAATGGTCTACCTAAAATTAGGGGGTCTTTTGGTTTATTCTTATGTTTCAACACAACAAAGTCCGTTGGTACGTGACAGTCGTTAATCTTTATTGGCAGGTCATCTAGTGCTCCTTCAGGTATTCTAAGGGACCTATTAGCAAGAACCAAGGTTATTTTGGTTGGTTTAAACTCGTTGTATCCTAATGATATCGCAATAGAGTGCGGCATGAGGTTTACGCTGGAACCTAGGTCACAAAGGTATCGAGGAAATTTTTTTAATTCGTCTGTTGCAATCTAGAACAAAGCTGCCAGGATCAGGTCTCTTGATCGGGGTTTCGCCATGGATTATAGCACTAACTACCTCTGAAACCATCATGACGCTGTGTTCAGCAGCTGGGAAACTGTTGGATACCATGTCCTTTACATATTTCTTTATCGAGGGTGATACTTTTATGGCTTCACTTAGTGGCACTTCTAGCTTGATTTTATCAAATGCTTTCTTTCAAATCGCTTTATCCAGTTCTCGCTTAGTTTGCGACTTGCTGGGAGGAAAGGGCGGTAAAGTCCTATACACTCTCTCTACTGCTGGTTTGGCAGGAGTCGGGTGTTGAATGACATTGTTTCCAGTTTGTTGATCAATATTTACCGTAGTCGGTCGATCGACTTTGATCCCTTCTTGCCGATCAATTTCCACATTTTCTTCTGACTCCTCCTCTTCTTCATCGAGGTTGATCGTTGCCTTCTCAGCTACTCCAGTGTTGGGCCGTTCCTTTTCTCGAAAAGGTTCTGATCCTGGATCAGGATTATCGAGAAGTATCGGTAGTGATCTACTTTTGGCAGTTTCTCAACTTCACCGGGGTTTTTCCGCATAGTTAATTTCTATGGTGCTCAGGATGAGGCGTTTTTCGCTTCTTAGGGAGACGTCATGTTTCTCTTTTGTTGGCAGTCATGTTTTCTGCTACTTGACTGTCCAGTATCTTAATGTGTTCACTAAGAGCGTCGACTTCCTCATTAGCTCACTGTAGATTATATTTATCTTTCCGTTAAGGTCAGTGGCCATTTTGCGATTTCTCGTGAAAGCTTGGTTTAACTTAAATTTAGCTCTGCCTCGGCGTGATTCAACAGTAACATCATAATTTCGGGTGAAGCTGTCATTGTCAGGATTGGGATGCCGATCTTTCAAGGTCGGAATATCCACAAAATCTACATCTTGTTCTAGGTCATAATGGACATCATCATCAATTTGGTAAAATCCCAAATTGATTTTGCTCATCTAGAACAGAATGAAGTGAGTTCGGAGATTCTTTCATTTCAGCGAAATGTGGCTGATATTACTCAAATTATCCTAATGAGTGATTTATGCTCTCTCAAATAAGAGGTCGAGTTGTAGTACTTAGGGATCTAATTCACAGAGAGCTAGGGAACCAAGATCTAATAGTTATATGATTAAGCTAGGCTAATAGGTTATAAAGCAGTAAATAAATATAGCAAAGTAGTAAATGAAGCAGTAAACAAGTTGAACAAGACAATTGTTCAGCTTGGCAGAGAGTTGTTTGATGGAAAGATGGTAGCTAGATCTAAGGTTTCTATTCTGGTAATCATGATTATAATGATATAGAGGCTAATTGTTGCTTACAAGATATTATAGAACTCAACTGGGAGTACAAATCTATCAACTTCCGTTGTATAGACAGTCTAATATCCAGATCTAGGATCTCAACTCTCGTTTATTGATCACAAGAAAGTGTCGATCGATTATTCTATAGGAATACCGATCAATACACCTTTCACAATATCGAACGATTAATCTATTGGATCATCGATCGATATCGCTTCTAGCAAGCTTTACGATCAGGTTGAATATATGTTCACTAGGGTTCCTAAATCAACTCTCGTATGTTTCTAGCAATCCTAGCTCAATAGAATTTAGTTAAGAGAAAAGACCAAGCGTTCGCAATTGTACCTAATGATTCTAAGATCAGGGTTCTAGTTCATGACTCTAGAACAGAAGCAGTAAGAACAATCCTATGCTGATTATTACAACTTAGCAGTTCTATATTTTGGGCTAATCCTAAATAACCTATCTGAACCCTAAACCTAACAGGTGGATCTATTCAGACATGACGTTTGTCACATAAATCATAGATGAATAGAAGAAAAGCATAAATAATATAAAACCAAAACCAATGGAGTTCCAGGAGGACTTTTATGGAGTTCCTCCCTTCTCTCCTAACTAAGAAAAACAATAGAATAAAGCTTAAAGAGCGTGTAGCCGTCAACAATGACTTATAAATAACATAAATAAGGTTTTTGGTCGTCCAAGGGTATTCTGGTAATTTGGGGTTTCTTCTGGGCTTCAGCGGTCATAAAATATGCTCAGCCCATATTCTGGCATCACAGTCGATCGACACAAACGCTGTGATATCGATCGACAGTCCTTCATCTCCTCGACAGTTTCCTCTTGCGAGGCAGACTGTCCACTCTTCAGTAAAATGGGCATAACTTCTGCCACAGGATGCTGATTGACCTCAAACCGGTGGTATTGGAAAGATAACTCAAAGCTCCATTCATAGCTAAACCTCTGACGCGCATGTGCAGTTTTTCACCTGAATAGGCTCCAAAATCACCATATTTTTCTAGAACGTACCTAAACCTGTAAATACTCTAAATAGACTCTATATCCTAGTAAATCTTATATATTAAAACAGAAGTCACAACCTTCATTCATGTGTGATTTTTAAAAAAATGGACCTAATGGACCTATTCATAGAAATTCATACAATATTTTAATTCAGACTAATAATAAATATAACTTTTAAAATATTTTAATCATAGTATCTTTTGATATCTTTTCATTTTAAATATAAATATATTTATTTTAAAATTCTAACAAATCTGTTTAAAAAGATTTTTACAAGATCTTCATTTTTGAAATTATATTTAAATATTTTCACTAATTTCGAAATTAGTTTAAAATATTATTATTCATTAATATATTCAGTTACATAAAATGAAAAATAAAAAATCTATAATATTTTAGTTATTATATAATCATAATCAATCATATTAAATTAAAATTATTATATTAATCTAAATATAATAAAATTGTATTAAATTTATAAATTTATATATTTTATTTTCGCAATTATAAAATATTTTATGTTCAAAAATAAAATCTAATATGTTCGTAAGATGGGTTAACATTATCAAACTATATAATACATGTATAAAAATTAACAGGTATTTCTTTAAAGTTAATAATATAAAATCTTTGTAACTACTTTAATCATAATATATTTTCATTTTAAATATAATATATATTTATATATTATATTTTATATTTTAAAAATTCTAATAAATCTGTGTAATATTTAAACAATAACTTAATGTATTTTAAGTTATCGTTTAGAAATGAAAATAAATAAATTATATCCTATTTTATCTACTTTTATAGTCATGATCATGTTAAATATAATTATTATACTAAAATAAATACGATAAAATTATATTCAATTGATAAATTTATAAATTTTATTTTCATAAATATAAACTATTTATTTAAAATATAATATGATGATAGAACGACTTAAAATTAACAAACTATATAATACATGTCTAAAAATTAACATATCTTACACTTTTATATATACAATAATAAATTATCTAAAATGAATAAGCATAAAAATATTGGTAAAAAGAAATCCAGTTTTGAAATACGAATCAGAATTTAGCATAAATTAAATACAAAATATTTTTTAAATATATTTTCTCATGAATATATTAATTTGCTTAATAACTAAATGCAAATACAATAAGATAAATATATAATAAGAAGTGGCAAATACATAAGGTTTAAACAATTAATTAATTATAACATGTAAATTATAAAATTATTTTATTTGAAATAGTTATATAAATATTTAAGTATATGATTAACATTAAAAATATATACCACTTATATTCTAAAACAATAATTTATGTATAGAAAAGTGAAAACAAACACCCGTGCGGTTGCACGGGTCAAAATCTAGTAGATATTAAAACACCTATATACCATGGCTAATAATGAGTGAAATCCATGGTATATCAACTCCCCCAGACTTACCCTTTTGCTTGTCCTCAAGCAAAACAGACGGGCAATCCCTCTGAAAAAGGTTTGAAAACAACAGGGATTCACATGATTTTAAACTTAGAATCATCACCTCTGCAATATATCCACATCTAAGAACTCCTAATCACAAAAGCACATTATACCATATCATAGCTTAGCAACCAAATTCACCTAGCCAACAACTTAGCAAATCATGTCTCACATTCCCCTCTACCAACCTCATTTCTTAACATAAGTATAAGTACAAGCTTTACCATGGCAGTATCGATCACATAATGCAAGGATTTACAAACAAGTATCTGGATCTGCAGGTAAAAGTTAGTTTCTATCTTTTCTCTCTACTAATTTATCTCTTTAGTCAAAGTCTGTTTCTATTGCAAGATCATTGACCAAGATTGGACAGGCCTCCATGAATCAAAACTTAATGGTGGTTGCCACCAAGTCTTGTTCACTTCTTTTTGACCTATATCCAAGAATTCATGTGAATCAAACCTCAATGATTGCCGCCACCAAGTCCCTTTCGAATTCTTTTTGTTGGAATCCTTATGAAACAATCCTTAATGGTTGTAGCCACCAAGTCATGTTCGGATTCCACCTAACTAACACCTATTATTTTTTTTTCTTTTTTTTTTTTTTGAAAATAAATATTTCTACCTATAAATCTAGGGTCGAAGTAGAGAGAGAAACAGTGATAAATCTACACAAGACTTTACCTTCCAGACTTGTTTGAAGAATGCGAAGCGATAAACTCGACCAGGGGGCATAAAAGGAAAGGGTAAACCGATAAGGATGAGTATATAAGGATGTCGAGGCTAGAAGCGCAAGGAGGATTCTTGAGACTATTTAAACTTAACAACTTTTGGCATTATTCTCGCCATGTCATGTTTCTATGACTGGCACTCGATTACTAGACGAACTCTCACATGCAGTTTGATCTATTGTTCAAACTCTATAATTGAACTACGTTCGGCTTGATCCTCGAAAAGAGTACATAGGCAGCCTTTCATAAGGTCCAATCCAAAATATTTTAAACCTTTTTTCGTCTTTTTCGTCTATTGCTAAACGAGTTGCGTTTTACTGTTTGTGTTATACGATTTCCTTTGTAATCACGTTTCCAGACAAGCTTCATGTATGCTTTTTATTTTGGAATGCTCATACCCAAATTCGAAATAATATCTATTGTTTTCTAAATTTGTTTTGTTATATTTCCATATTTTCCACATTTATTTGGTCACTTGTCTTCAGCTGTCGCAGAAAATCCGGACCTCAAAGAAAGTAATGTTTCCTTTGCTTTCCTCCAATTAGGTAGATCGGCAGTGTGAATTTTGGTTTCCATTGTCGTAATAGGGGATGAATGACTATTTAACAACGAAACGGGCAGTTGTTAACCTTCTGTTTTCTTGTAGTATATATATACATATATATATATATAGAGGCCTTGAATAAAAGAGAAATGTCTCTAAAATATCATTTACATATAAATTAAAGGATAAATAAATTATATAAAAGAACACACAAAATAGTAACAATCAAAAGAGGGCTCAACCTAGAGAGCCTTTGGTCTTAAATATCATACAAAATCAATCTATATATATATATATATATATATTTTTTTTATAATCTAAGGTGTACGGCGGGTTGAAATCCAACCGACTAATTAATTTATGAGGCTTGCCTACCGATGCAAGACATATGCGGTTGCTCTGAACAAAAATTAAATACATATTTCGTTTGGCAGCACAATTACACAAACATGTATATTTGAAATGATAGATTTCAAATTCGGAGGGCTTAACACTTTTCCAAATCTGTCATACCACGTTTGTGTAGTTGACAATGTTTAACTTGAAGCAAATGCTTCACTTGTCTTACTGAAGGACCCTGATTGTTACAATTCAAAATAATATTTTGAGCAAATTTTTTGTAAATCATACCACTTCCCAAAAGCAGATGAGGAACAATAAATAATGTGAGTACAAGTTACATCCTTGTTAATTTTATTCATTAACTTTTATTCATATTATGTTTCAGCACTAGATTCTACGAGACTGTTAAAATATATAAATAACATAAACTCATGTCATTTGCACACAAATACATATATGTATATGTATTGTTTATGCATACTGCAAGACAAATATTGATTGGTTTTCTTTTCTAATTTTCTTATATTCCAAATGTTCGACTATGCGCACCAGCGGGAAAGGTTACATTGCTGACATCATCTATAGAAGAATCCAACTTGTCATTGTTAACTTGAGTTCTGATCGGTAGTTCTTGAAGGCTATTCTTCTCAGGCATAGCTAATACTGATACGTCATAGTCCTTACCTTTTCCCCAAACAACCAAATACAAACCCATGGCAATCACTGTCCCTCCTATTACGCTGCAACAAAAAGAAATATAAGAAACACATAGATGTAGTTTTAAGTTCATAAACAATTGCAAGATCTCTTTATTCGTCTAACATACCATCCGTAATGTATTTGTTCATGGAGAATAAAAGAAGCAAGGAGAGCTACAAGAATCATGCAAAGAGGGTTAAAAGCAGTGACGAAAACCGGCCCTCTCGTTCTCATAACCATCCCTTGCACGTAGTAGGTTAAACCCGAGCTTACTATACCCTTCATTAAAGAGAGTTTTGATCAATATTTTATTTTTGTGAAGTGCTTAGCTGACTAAATTTAAAATTTATAGTTACCGTATAAAGAGGTGCTAAAAGTCTTGCATCCCATCCAACCGCCCATCCCCTGGAGTGGCGCTCCACTACGAGAGCTACTACGGTGCTTTGGACTGCCCCAGATAGGCATATTAAGGCTGATAGTGAAAGATCCGCAGGATATGTCCTTATTGTTATGGACTGTATATCAAATATACATATGTTTTAAGCAGTACCAGAGCTTGACCCGCGTGGAGGATTTAACTTGTGCTCAACGAAACTCATAAAAAATTGGTTTTATAAAAAACTCATGTATATTTTATAATATAGATGAATAGTACAATTATAAAAAAACTCATAAAAATCTGGTTTTATAATATAGATATTTGATAATAAATTTTTTTGTGCATAATATTATATTAAAAATTTTATAACTTGATGTAATTTGATGTAATTGTACTATTAATCTATTAACCATTTTTTTGTTAATTTAATTTAAAATGAAACAACATACTAAAAATCAATTTTATAATATAGATGAATAGTACAATTATAAAAAACTCATAAAAAGCTGGTTTTATAATATAGATATTTGATAATAATTTTTTTTGTGCATAATCTTATATTAAAATTTTTATAACTTGATGCAATTGTATGTAATTGTACTATTCAACTATTAACCTGTTTTTTCTTTGTAATTTTAATTTAAAATGAAACAACATACTAAAAATTAATTTTTTGCATTAGTTTTCGGTGAATTATTATTAATTTTATGATATTATTTTCTTAAAAATTGAATACTTGAAATTTTTATATTTGACTAAACTAAATAGGATAATACTATATTTTAAAATTATTTTATATATAATATACTATATATTTCAACGACCATTATAATTAATTAATTTAAATTGATTTTAAATGCATTGGCAAAATCTGTAAATAAAAAAAATACAAAAAACATTTAATTTATTATAAATACAATGGTTAAAGTGTAAATGAAAGAAAATATATAATCTCCTATCTATGTTTCTAAACAATTCTTTTTATCTTACTAGGGTCGGTCCGCCCTACGGGCGGGATATTAGTTAATTTGATATTCACTAAATGCTCGAGTTGAAATTTGTTTTAAGATTCAAGAATTTGGTTATCTGTTATGTGTTACTTATTAGTATGCGGTGATATAGTTGTTTTTCGATTATTCTTGCTTTGATATTGTATCAAATTAACTAATTGTCCAACTCATAATTATAGATGTACAAATGTGGATTTGTGATAAAGTTTGATGACAATACTGTTTTTTTTTTAATTCTTATTCATAGTGGAGTGTGCATGTGTCAGAAAGAGGTCTATATCAACTTTTATGTTTTTGCGTATGAATTTTAAATATATATTATTTTGTATAATGCATACTTGCTCTACAACATTTGCTTGTAGACTAAAAAAACTGTTTTCTATATTTTTAAAAGAGAAAATATTTAGTCTAGAATATAACATGGATATATGTATTGACTATATATAGAAGTTGGGTGTTATTTTAAAATAATATATGTATAGAGGTTTTTCAACCATTACTTCATTGGCACAAAACATTTATAACTGCAAATACCTTTTTTTTAAAGTAAAACTAATAAAAGCGTGTACAACAAATGTATTTTGATATATATTATATGCATCAAGTTATAAAGGTTGGAAACATTGCAAAACTGTTTGGAGCAAAGTTTTTAACTTCACGATCTTCATCTTGACATTAGTCCAGTGCCGGCCCTGGCCACAAGCAGAAGAATCATGGGCTTCCAGCCAACACGATAATAAGTATTTTCGCGGCTTCATATTTATAAAAAGTGATTTTAGTCTAGTGGTTCTAAGAGAAATTATCAGTGCTGGAGATGTTGGGTTCAATTATCCCTGACAGCTTTTTGTTTTATTTTGGCCCCAAATATAAAATGGGACACGTGTCACTCACATAACGCACGACTTGATGACGTGACATCACAGGAGGGAGGCGAACATATTTTTATATATATAGATTATTCATATTTTTAAACAGTACTTCAGTTTTAATAAAATAGATATACATGTATCGTTGTATCAACTATCAACCACGCGGTATACACATAAACCTTCTGTTTATTGTTTTTTACACAAAACTTTGATTTTTCCTAAAACAAACGCTTGTCAATATGAAACATGCGGATTCGAATACAGGGACCGACACAGTGATGGTACTAACATAAACCAATATGTTGAATATCCTGGTGTCTTATTACAATGTTTCAACTAAGAGGATTTTTAGCAATTGTGTATTTAATGCAAATGCGATGTTATATATAGGGACTCTGTAATGCATATTGATGTTGTAAGATATGTAGGGAATTTGTTTTATGCAAAACTATCGGGTCCTAGCTATATACATATTAAAAAAAAACCTATATACACATATTTTAAAGTGTAAAATACTTATACATTTAATTTTTAAATCTAATTGGTCTGGAGATTGAAACGAAATAATGTATGATCAAAATAAAATAAAATAAAATAAACAGTAAGGAGAGTACCTGCAAAACATAGAAGCAAGACCAAGCAACACAACCGAGGAGTATCAACAAGGTTCCACCAACCCAATGATTATGGTCTTGTGAACTGTTGCTATGTTCGTTGTGTTGATTCGTATTTGGGTTAGACCATTGTAAAGGAATAAGTGGACCTTTGTACAATGTCATGACCAATGCCCCTCCAAGAGCAACCAATGTCCCAATTATCTTTGCTTGGCTTCGTACCTCTGCTATATTCACTTTCTCCATTCTGTTCACATATCACCGTTTCCAGGTAGTTTAAACATGTGTTTTCGTTTTATATAACTAGGATCTTAGACTGAAATCCAGGGGATACTCTTTCATTTTAGATATTCATAGTGATTACCACAATTAAAATAACATTGAGAGGACTCGAAAGTACTCTGCTAGTCCTCCAAGCGAATTCCTTTCCCATTGAAACATAATAAGTGAGCTTAATATGTGTCTCAACCACTGATTACCTTAGAATCCAAGCGATTATGAAAGTGACAGAAGGAAGAACGTTCATGATAGCAGATGTATATGTTGCTGATGTCATGTTCATCCCCAAGTAACCAAAACCCTGGTCCAATATTGGCCTACAGAGGCCGGTACAAAAGCATGTATTAAGGGTATCTTTCTGAAATATCATCGCTCTGTTTTTTTTTCTTCTTAGTTTACAAACATAATGATTTTTTTCGATATAAGTGCTTAAAAGGAGAAGATTAATTCTTACTCTAAAAAGCCGAGTAACACTATTTTCCAGAAAACCGATAGTGTCATCTTCGGCCTCACTTTCCTGTAAAATCAAAATCAAGCCCATTAAGAAAAAAAGTAATCAAATTTAAACCATTGTTGTTTTCTTAATCCATAAAATATGTAATATAATATAATAATTGCATGTTTTACATGGATTGACCTTTCAAAGAAGATTGCAAAAGGTGCGAGAACAAGAGCAGCAACAGCATTGCGGTACACAATCAGAACGTAACGATTCTGGCCTTGATTGAGAGTGGCCATAATGACAATATACGTTCCTGCTCCTCCAAATTGCAAAAATATCATTAACAAAAATGGTCTAAAGTTTTTGATGATCGTACTTACACCCTCCATGGTTATTGATTCTTTTCTTTTTGTGTTATTGAAGTTAAATTTTCTGAATGTTAAGAAGTATCAGAGCTGATGGGGAAAATATGATGAGCGAGTCATCTTAAATAAAACATCAAAAAGGTGATACAGAGTTTTAGATAAACATGAGAACTTGTTTTTCCTCTGATCGAGAGTGATTAACTAAAGAAACAACGTCTTTTATCAAAAATAAAAAGAAAAAGAAAAAAGAAACACAATAAAGTGTATACCGTGTATATGCATATCTATAAGGCCACGACCGATAGGATACGATATTCAATAATGGTAATAATTTTATTTTGGATGGGTATGGGTTCATTCAAGCAATCGTAAAGCAGACAATAATCCATATAGGCTTTGATAATTATTTTGCTAACACACATATCTTGCTCACGTCATTTTTTTATTATTTGTTTGTGCTTTGCCAAACTTGATAAACATATAAACCGGAAAGCTACATTTCTAATACTGGAGCCAAATTTCACAATCACAGAACGTCAGAACGTAACGTCTTCGGATTTTGAGCAAACCGTTATGAACTTGTAGTTATTTGAGTATGATTCTCGTTTTCTTTATAAGAAAAGTAGGAGAAAATGTATTTTAGGTTAGGATGTTTATACTTTAGTTACTTCCATTTTTTATTTACCGTAGGAGATGGACATATATCTACTAAACCAATTGATAGACCATGGACAGCTAGCACCGTGCGAACGTTTTGAGGAGCCTAAGGCAATTTGTTTTCTTTTGACAATATTTAAGGCAATTTTTTTTTCAAATGATCTTTTCATTTAAGATTTTGGTATGTTCACATAAAACTAAAATATAGAAAAAAATATACAATCAAACTTTTTATGTACAGTATGTATGTAAACATATATAACACTAACTAATGCATTTATATGTAAAATGGGGCCGTAAATATGAACTAAAAATTATGGAGCCTAAAGCCATTGCCTTTTCCAACAAAGAGTAAGCACGGTTCTGACAATGGATTTGACCTACTTTTACCTGTGGTTTATAAGTGTTTTAATTACTAATTATTATATTATAGAGTCTATTTATAGTATTTATAGGACCATGAGTGATTTGGAGGAAAATGATGATTTTGGAGCATTTTGGAGATATTTGGAGTAAACACCCGAGATGAACATCGAGCTCGATCATCGGTTGATAATGAAGAGGAATGATCGATTGATGTTCACATTGACAACGATCGACAGCGAAGCGCAAAAAGCCTGTTTGGTCACAGCCGACTTAGAGCCCAAGTCTTCACCAATTTACAAGATTACCCCTGACGAGTTTTAACCTAATTATATAAGCTTTGCCAACATGTTAGAGGCAGAGTGTGCTTTCTTGAATTTCTATTTTCACAGCAAATGTTTTCTAGGATTTTAGTAGATTGGAGAGAAGATCCAAAGTTATTTGTAATTGGAACTCCATTGTTATCTATCTATTATTCTAATGCAGGTTTCATACCTATTTGCTGTTATGAATTGTTTGGCCATGTCTGAGAAGTTCTCTTGGTAGATTTTACGGTTTAAATAGGTTATGAGGGATTAGCCCCAACTATAGATTGCTAAGTTGTGATATTAATCATTAGGATTATCATTAGTGCGTGATTCTAGATTAGCAACCTAGAACTTGCCCTAGGATTGTTAGATATAAGCGATACCTTTCATCTCATCCTGAAACCATTCTAATTGAGCTAAGATCTTGCTAAGAGTAAGGTGAGATCTTATCTAGTGAGCTTAGTGAATACATTCAACCAGCGCATTAACGCTTGACCAACAACATCGATCGAAATTCAAATAGAATAATCGGTAAACGTTTCGAATAGTGAATCGATCGATATTCATATAGAATCATCGATCGACACTTGTCAATAGAAGAACCTAGAAAACGAGAGCCTAGTGGTTCGTTTATAAGTGTTCAGCTCTACAATATCATGCATACAACTTGTTAGGCATCTATAGGATTTATAATTCCAAATTTTCTGAATAAAAACCCAAAGTCTGGCTATTTCCTTTTAAGCACCAAAACCGCAACCAATCAATCGAGAAATTACTTTCTCAACAACTACAACTTTACATTTAAACAATTAAATCATCTAGCTTAACAAGTCTGATTAGATTTATTAGGTTCCCTAGCTCCTTGTGGATTCGATCCTTAAGCACTACAATTGAACCTCTTATTTAGGAGAGTAAAATAAATCCTTAGGGTAATTTGAGTGATATCAATTTTGGCGCCGTTGTCAGGGAGTTTTGATCGCCTATTAGATTTGATTCTTGTTAAGTTAAAAACCGTTTTTTGACAAAAAAAAATTTTCTTGGCTTTTCAGGTACATGCCTAGCAGTAACAGAAGCAACAAGAAAACTCAACTGCTATTCTCATCAGATTAGATGATATGCTTGATGAGTTACATGGTTCTTGCATATTTTCTAAAATTGATTTGAAAAGTGGATATCATCAGATCAGGATGAAAGAAGGAGATGAGTGGAAAACTGCTTTTAAAACTAAACATGGCTTGTATGAATGGTTAGTTATGCCATTTGGATTAACCAATGCTCCTAGTACAATCATGAGACTGATGAATCATATTCTTAGGTCTTTCATAGACATCTTTGTTGTTATGTACTTTGATGATATATTAGTTTACAGCAAATGCTTAGAAGATCATATAGAACATCTTAGGGCTGTTTTGGATGTTTTGAGAAAAGAAAAGCTTTATGCCAATATAAAGAAGTGTACTTTTTGCACAGATAACTTGGTCTTGCTAGGTTTTGTTGTAAGTGCAGATGGTGTAAAGGTGGATCAGGAGAAGATCAAAGCAATACAAGAGTGGCCGAGTCCAACTACAGTGGGAGAAGTAAGGAGTTACCATGGACTGGCAGGTTTCTATAGGCGCTTTGTGAAGGATTTCAGCACTCTAGCAGCTCCCCTGACTGAGATAATCAAGAAGGATGTAGGATTCAAGTGGGGAGAAGTTCAAGAAGCCGCATTCCAACTCCTTAAAAAAAAGCCTACTCAATCTCCTCGTCTCATACTTCCTGATTTTTCTAAAACATTTGAAATAGAATGTGATGCCTCAGGAATTGGAATTTGTGATGTGTTGATGCAGGATAAAAGACCTATTGCGTATTTCAGTGAGAAACTCAGTGGAGCTACTCTCAACTATGCCACTTATGACAAAGAAATCTATGCCTTGGTGAGAGCTCTACAGACTTGGCAGCATTATCTTTGGCAAAAGGAGTTTGTCATTCACACAGACCATGAATCTCTCAAGTACCTCAAAGGACACAGCAAGCTCAGCAAGAGACACGCTAGATGGGTAGAATTCATTAAAACCTTCCCTTATGTGATCAAATACAAACAAGGTAAGGAAAATATAGTTGCTGATGCACTATCTAGAAGGTATGTCCTCCTGAATACTCTTGATGTTAAGTTGCTAGGCTTTGAGCAGATTAAAGAAATGTATGAATCTGATCCTGACTTTCAAGAAGCTTATAATTCATGTGCTAAGTATGCTGCTGGACATTATTTTAGTCAGGATGGATTCTTATTCTATGACAATCGCTTATGTGCGCATGATTGCTCTTTGAGAGATTTATTTGTCAGGGAATCCCATGGAGGAAGCTTGATGGGTCATTTTGGTATAGCAAAAACTCTTAAAGTTTTGCAGGATCACTTTTACTGGCCACACATGAAATGAGATGTTGAGAGAATCTGTGGTAGATGCACCACTTGCAAGCTTGCCAAATCTAAGGTTCAACCACATGGTTTGTACACTCCTTTACCTATTCCTACTCACCCCTAGAATGATATATCTATGGATTTTATTGTGGGTTTGCCAAGGACCAAGACAGGTAAGGATTCTATCTTTATAGTTGTGGATAGGTTTTCAAAAATGGCACATTTCATTGCTTTCCATAAAACTGATGACGCATTGCATGTTGCTAACCTGTTCTTTAAAGAAATTGTGTGCATTCATGGAATGCTTAAGACTATAGTTTCTGATAGAGATACTAAGTTTTTTAGTTATTTCTGGAAGACTCTTTGGTCTAAGCTAGGTACTAAGCTGTTATTCTCTACTACATGTCATCCACACACTGAGGTAGTTAATAGAACTCTTGGAACTCTCTTGCGGGCATTCATTAAAAAGAATCTGAAATCATGGGAAGAGTATTTGCCACACTGTGAATTTGCTTATAGTCATGCTCAGCATTCTGCTTCTAAGTATTCTCCTTTTGAAATTTTTTATGGGTTCAATACCATCTTACCTTTGGATCTAATGCCTTTACATGAGTGTGAAAGGGTGAGTATGGATGGGAAACATAAAGCAGAAATGGTGCAGCAGATTCATTGTGGGAACCGAAATTCGCACTGTCCATTTCCGTTTAAAATAACGAAAGTAGGAGAGCCCTAATTTTCCAGAGGTCCCGGATATCTGCTATTGCCACACGCCAAGCAATCAGAACACGAAATAAAGACGATAAAGTATAAGAAATCGTAAAAAGAGAGAAAAGTAAATCTTATTCCGAATTCGCGTTTGAGCGTTACAAAAAGGTAAAAGGATGGGCTACGAGAGCTGTCGGCGAGATTCCTAGTTCTAAATCCCTAAGACGGCAACAACCTAATTGAGTCGCAACTTGAATAACAAAAACGGAAAATTGCCTAAACTGCTCTAAGTGCTAATTTTGCTATCAAAAAAGTTCTCTCCTGCTGCCTCTCGCCTAGGACTCCTTATATACTCCCTCCTAGGTCGGTTTACGCTTTCCTATTCTGCCCTTAAGCCGTCATAGCTTAAAAATGGAGATATTCCATTTTTCCCGATCTTCGTAATTATCTTCCAAAACTTCGTATTTATCCGCGGAAACTTGACATTTATCTTTTCTTGCGAACCATGCATAACTCGTCCCACGGTTTACGAGCTTTTGGGTTAATAAATTGTAAGTGGGCTTTGAGTCATGTCTTAGGTCTCTTTGGGCCGTTTTTTGACTCAAAACGTTTATTACGACTTATTTTGATAAAAACGAACTTTCAGCAGTTTTTATCATAAACTTTGATTGATGACTTCAAATGACAACAAAACATGAAATGGGTTTGCTATGGTCTTCGGGAGATAGCATTAAAGAGTAGACGAGAATACATGGATTCACGTCGTATCGACGTTTCGGAAAAGCTCAGTCGCTATGTAGCGACCGGTTGGAACGCACGCTCGGTCGCTACGTAGCGACCAAGCTTGGCTCGAGCTTGGTCGCCATGTAGCGACCAAGCGGGATGTACGCTCGGTCGCTACGTAGCGACCGGGCGTGGCTCGAGCTTGGCCGCTACGTATTGACTGAGCGGGATGCGCCCTCGGTCGCTATGTAGCGACCAAGCTTGGCTCGAGCTAGGTCGCTACGTAGCGACTGAGCAGGACGCGTGCTCAGTCACTACGTAGCGACCGAGCTTGGTTCGAGCTCGGTCACTACGTAGCGACCGAGCGGGATGCGCGCTCGGACGCTACGTAGCGACCGAGCTTTGCTCGAGTTAGGTCGCTACGTAGCGACCGAGCGGTACGCGCGCTCGATGGCTATGTAGAGACCGAGCTTGGCTCGAGCTCGGTCGCTACGTAGAAACCGAGTGGGATGGGCGCTCGGTCGCTACGTAGCGACCGAGCTTGGCTTGAGCTTGGTTCGGGTTTTTCTCCGATGTCTCGTGTTCTTTCCGCAAAGCTCTTCGTAAAAACAAATCTTTTCCGGAAGAGTATTTGTTGTAGAAATATTCTCACTTTCTTCTTCGGAGTGTTAACTTCGTTGTAACCGTTTTTGACCCCAACAGATAGCCCCCCAGCTCGTTAGAATCGTGTTTTTGAGACAGGATTCTAGCGCGCGGTTTGGCGATTTAGGCAAAGACAGGCGTATCGGACGAAGTTCAAATTCTGAACTCCGCGGAGAAAAGTCATCTTGAAAGTATATGTTTATTAAAATAAAATAATTCTAAGCTCATACTTCTATAAGTAGTGAGCCCTCATCATTCATTTCCTTCATAATTTCCCTTCCTCAAATCTTCTCTAGCTTCTCTCCTAAATTCTAGCTTTCAACATGTCTTCCTCCCAAGGAGGCAAGAGAAGTTCCGACGTTGAGATGGGCGAGGCCACCTCCCCGGCTCCGATTCCGACTTCCTCCGTTGAAGCGCCAGCTTGCGTCGCCGACCATCTTTTCTTCCAAGAGAAACTAGCTCGTTGCAAAGCCGAGAAAGAGCCAGTTCGAGCTGGTACCGAGTTCCCATCCTCTTATGCTCTGGCCGTTTCTCCGGATCATGGAACCGGGGTCCAGGTTCTGCAGGATGCATGAACCCTCACTACCACAAGCGTTCCGTGTGTTCCGGATACTTCAATTCTTCCTGCCGGATCGTCCACGACTCCGATTCTTGTCGAGAATAAGGAGAGGGCCGCTGAGTCTATGCCTCCTCCTTCGGCTAGAAAAGAGATCGTCCTAGCGCTGCGTGCTCCTAGCGCTGTTCCAGTTGCCCAGCCTAAGGGCCGGAAGAGGAAGTTTACCAAGGGCGGTGATGGGGAATCTTCGCAGCAAGGAGGCTCGAGTCTAGCGTTGGGACTACGCGGAAACGTTTGTTGCTTGTTTTGTATTTTTTTGTTTTTATGATTTATTTTTATCCCTAACTCTTTTTTCGTCTCGCAGTTCATGTCACTGATCAACGGGATGATCACTGAGAGCGGTTCTGAGGCCAGTCGTCTTGCTGGGGAGTTGACGAGCTGCAAGGTAGATGGTCTAAAACCGAAGCTATGCTGACGACTGTCAAGGATTCTCACTCTGAAAAAGTTTCCAAACTCGAGATTGAGATCGGGGAGCTCGAGAGGGACCTCGGGAAGACGGCAAGTTCTCTGCTTAAGGAGAAGAAGGCCAGGAAGGCCAAATCTTCGGAGGTGCATCGATTCCAGAGTCAGATCGAGAGTGACATAGGCTCGGCAAGCCGCGGGATCGAAGAGGCCAATGATACTCTCCGCTCTAATTTACGGGCTCGTTTGGCGAAGATCTCTGCCTTCCTTGGCTCCCTCGAGCGCATCCGAAGCAGGGATTTGGCCTTGGCGATGATTGAGGGAGGGATGGCTGTAGTTCGGACGTTCCAGAGCGAGATTCCCCCGTCCTTAGAAGCCGAAGAGACCAGGCTGTCTGCTTGCAAGGGAGATTTGGTAGCTGTGGATGGAGACTTTGATCTCGTCCTAGCTGACCTGAAATCCGCGTGCTTCCGTCCGACGTGTTCAAAAGACCCAGAGGGGAAAGATCCTGTGGTCGGAGAAAATGGAGGCGACGCGTCTCCAAGCTTGGACAAAGCGATGGGTGAAGAGGAAGTTTGAGTTTCAGAAGATGACTATGGTTTCGATCTCTTGTGAGAGATTTTGTTTTTGTTGCCATTTCGGCCTTAAATGGCTTTATTTCATGTTTCGGGACTGGCCTTTTGTGGCTTTGAATCCCTGCCGTTTTGCGGCTTTCTTTTTATGATAAGATGATCAATTTGCGTTTTTCGTGAGTTAGCGTAGGGTGTGGAAGGAAGGTGATGAGTTGTCGTCTCATATCTTTCTTTGATGTGAAATGTTTTGTTCGTGATCTGTTTCGAGAGTTTTTCCGTGAGATCTAGATTTCGCGGGATATCTGAAGACGTCGAACATAAACACGGAGGCATGGTTTTAGGATCTCGTATCTTTTTCATATCATGCCTTGAGATGTTAGAGACCAGTGCGCTGGGTTTAGGGCAAGACCTAGGTTTACTTTCGGTTTTAAGTTTTATGCGGTGACTAGCCGGCTATCGATTTATCTGTCGGAATTTTAACCTGATTCTTACCGATTTAAAGTCCACGATACGTTCTCGGCTTAAACGACTTGTTTGATACGCATCGATCATCTCTCCAGAGACAATTTTTAAGCCAACCAGAAGTGCAAGACCAAAATTTCGGATTTTTTATAGCGCTATTATCCTTGTGTCGGATGGACAAGAGTCATCTTCGTGAGATGGCTATGTCTGTTCAGGACTGTAATAACCCTCACGAGCAGATAGAACTTTTGGTCGAGAAAAACTCCGCTCGACTAGTTTGGGGTTGGTCGATCAGATTTAAAAATAAAGTCGACCCGGTGAATTAATACCTCGACGGGACTGTCTTGTGGTCGAAAGGCCTCTCATTGATAGTTCTGGTAGAGTGTTAATAATGTTGGTCGAATTTTATTTAAGCTAGGCAAGCTTAGTTGAAAGCAAGAAGAGATTCGAAGGATGAAAAATTTTAGTCGAAAACTGTCCGAAATTATCGTTAAGTTTCTTAACTAAACTCCGACCAGTCTAATACCTTCACCAGCTATTCTGCTTGTTTTCTCAGTAAATCAGTCACATGAGCTGCACCTACCTGCTTGCTTGCTTCACTAAAGTCACATGAAAGTCACAAGCTGGTTGCTTGTTTAATAAAAACAAAATAATCTTTCTTCAAAGGAGGGAAAGGACAGAAACTTGCTTTGGTTTAAGTAAACCCTCAGCTGAAGCATCCCATCATGCTATAAAATACCTTCTTCTCTCTTCTGGACGTCCTGTTGCACAAGAGAAACCAGAGAAAATTTCAGAGAGAAAGAGAGAAAGAAAAGAGAAAAATCTGTGAGAAAAACTCATGCAAAAATTCAGAAAAAAATCAGAGAAGAGAAGTTAGCATGGACGACTCTTTCTCACCCTTCCGTGAATTTAATCCGTGAGTTTTGGAGTGTTTAAGAGCTGAAGATTTGGCGTCCTGAAGTAGAGAATCACCCATGTTCTTCAGCCTTTGATTTTGATCGGTAAGATGGTTGTGGATCAGTTTCTGTGAGAAGTTTTGTTGGTTTACCTACACTGGAGATAAATTCTGAATAAATCTAACCATGAATTCTTGTGGTGTTGATCAGGTTAATTCGTGGTTAGCTTGAAGAGAGACAACTAGTCAAGTTTAATTAGTTGAGTAAAACCGGTAAGCTTCAGCTTCTTGATTCAGCCATGTTTTGATGAGAACCAATTTCTGTATGTTGGTTAACCTGTCAGGAACAGTTGTCTAAGGTCTTGTTCTCTTCAGTCTTGGTTGGTTTATGATTTAATCAGTCTCATAGAACCAGTAGACAAACTGATAAGAATTATGGGAATTAAACCGAACTGATTTGATCTTGTTTAGAACTGAATTGAGCTGAGTATGTTCTGATCTGATCTGAGCGGAGCTGTCTATGGTCTGAAATTGTCTTGAACTGATGTCGTCTGAGTATAATCGAGTTAAGCTGTTGGGAACTGCTTAGAACCGGAGTTAGCTGAGCATGAACTAAGCTGATATGAACCGAGTTAAATTGTTAAAGCTTGAACCGAGCTGAACATGGTATCAATCTGTCTTGAACAAAACTGATACGAGAGAACTGAACTGAACTGTTATGAACTGAGTTGAGTTTCTTCTTGAACCAGACTAGTGAAGCATATGTTCCAACTGTTATGTTTTGAATTCAGATGGCCAAGGAGAGTATTCGGATCAGCCGGATCCTTGTGATGGTTCTGAACCGAGAGTGATCCAGAAGTGAAGTGGGATTAGCTTGAGCTCGAGTCTAGTCTTCCTTAGCCAATCTCATGGATTTAAAGGTGATTCTAGATAGATGATGAATGAATTATGAATGAGTATGCATGATTGCATATTGAATATGGTTGATTAACTAAGAATTAATCATGATTTAATTAAGGGATAACCATTGATTTATTAAGGATTAATCATGAATTAATTAAGGAGTAATTATGGTTGATTGATTAGGTATTATCCCATGATCTATATTTATATATGAAGTATTTATCTAGTTTAAATACTTAAGAATTAATAAGAATAATTCTTTGAGGTTATCCCGAGCCTTAGTACTTGTTCTCAAGTACTAATCTATAAGTATTCTATTAATAAGTGTGAATCATGTGAAGTCTTATTGTATACTCACTCTCCCGAAAGTCCCGCATTGCCGTGAATTAGTCCTGCGATATGGATCAAGGTCATGAAGACACGATGATGGGGTCGCACCCTGGAGGCCGTGTAACTGCATGCAGCGTTCTTGGAATATCTGATGGTTATATTTATTCCCCGTTAGGCTCGGTTAGCCTTGGTGATTTTCTGGGTTTAGCATATATATATATATTAAGAGTATGAGTGATTAGCGGGTATCGTGGAGGTGATGTTTAAGATAGATTCACATGGATGGATTGAGAGGCCTTATAATTATATTAATTATGGAATATAATTCCACTGCATTCAAATGGTGTCGCTTGCTCGGGATACTATTGATATGTGTTTGGGTGTGGGATTAGACTCACTGAGTAAACTAGTTACTCATGACTCATTTGATATGCAGGTAACCAGTAGGTGGGAGACCTTTACTCTAGGACGGGAAGGAACGGCATTAGCCAGCAGTAGTTTTATTATCCTTGCAGTCGTTTTGATATACTCTATGTATAAGGTTTGTTGACCGAAAACCTCGAGGTTAATCTATAAGATTTTATAAGATTCTTTTTAATGAATAAGTATATAGTGTATAAAGAATGTTTTTTTTAAGTACGGGTTCCATATGATATTAGTCCTTGTCCTGACGACCTAACTATCGGGTAATGCTTTGTCGGGTTGAAAAGCCTAGAGTTATATCCGATAGGAGCGTTGGTGTTCTTTGGTTGTTGGTCTAAGGCGATCAGAAGTATTCTGAGAACCTCAGATCGACAATCGAAGAACATCGACCGTGTCATTTCCGGTCATCTACGATCAGGGGTGTCACAAGAACGTTCAAGAGTTCGATGTGATCAGCACCGAACCTGGCGGCAAATGTCACCGTTTGGGTTTTTGCGCAAGATATGTATTTCGTTTTGTCGGCCGGGAAAACTCAACTCTTAAGGCGTTTTTTGCGACGTCTCGCAATGCTAAAGGTTGATTTTTCCTAATGACTGGTTTATTTTCAGCTTTTTTCAGGACTCGAAAATAATTTATAGATGATGGTGATTTTCTTGGTAAAAAAAAGTTTACGAAACATTGAGGGCGAGGTCAGATGTTTCGAATTTTGAGAGTATACGAGTATACGTATCCAGTCCCCCCTATTTAGTGAGGGGGGACAGCGGAATTTTTCTTTCGACAAACTGCCTACGTACTCCTTATGGATATAAAGCCGTCTCGTAGTTCGGTAGTCGCGAGGTGGTTTGTCAGAATTTTTACGCCTTGCATGTTGGCTATTTTGTAGGAGCCCTGTCTAACGATCTTTTCGATCTTATAGGGTCCTTCCCAGATCGCTCCAAGTTTTCCCGCGTTTCGCTCAGCGGTATTTTGGAAGACTTTGTGAACGACCAAATCCCCTTCATTGAATATGCGATTCCGTACGTTGGAATTATAATACCTTGCGGCTGCATGTTGTTAATTTTGGATTCGAATGAGTGCTCGGTCTCGGCGCTCGTTAATGAGGTCGAGATCGTCCAAGAGCATAGTGTTATTAAGCTCTTCCGGTTCGGGTAGCAATCTTCTTCGAACACCAGGGAACTAGACTTATGCAGGAATCATGCATTCCGTTCCGTATACGAGAGGGAAAGGTGTTTCTCCCGTTGCTCGCCTCGGGGTGGTGCAATGCGACCAGATGACTCCCTCGAGTTCGTCGGCACACCTGCCTTTTTTAGCCTCTAGGTGTTTCTTAATTCTGTTGACAATGGTCTTATTGATCGTCTCGGCTTATCCGTTGCGTTGTGGATATCTGGGCGTTGACTTGTTTAATCATATCTTCCATTTCTTGCAGAATGCTTCGAACCGGGTGGAGATGAACTGAGATCCGTTATCGGTTACGATCTCGTAAGGAACTCCATGCCTTCATATAATGTTTTTCCATACGAAATTCTCAACTTGGACATCTTTTTTGCTTGCGTATGAGTCTGCCTCTACCCATTTTGAGAAGAAATCGGTGAGCACTAAGAGGAAACACTTTTGCTTTGAATTGTGAAGAGGTCCGACGATGTCCATGGCCCAGTGCATGAAGGGATAGGTCGATCTGCTGGAGGAAAGAACTTTGGCTGGTTGTCGGATGGTTGGTAGCTTTCCTTCGGTGATGTAGGCTCGAATCGTTGGCAGCCATGGGGTATCGTAGCCGTAATCGGATTGCTCTGGTTCTGGTCGTATCATAATTTCTTCTTCCACATCATGTTGACCTTCTATGAGGTTAACGACGATTGGTGGTCCGATACTCGGGTGTTCAATGAACTCGACCGGAATCACTCTTTTAAGACCTGGGTCGGAACTTGATACTAGGGCCGCGAGAGCATCTGCCTGGACGTTTTCAGAACGGGGGATTCACGTAAGAGCAAAACAGTCAAATTCTTGAGCTAGATTTTGGACCAGTTTGAGATACACGTCCATTCTTTCGTCCTGCGCTTCATACTCTCCGCTAAATTGACTTGCTACTAGCTGAAAATCGCACTAAGCGTGGATATTGCGTATCTGCAAGCCGTGAGCTAAACGCAGTCCTGCGATGAGTGCTTCGTACTCAGTCTCGTTGTTGGAGGCGTGAAATCCAGCCTGAACGATTGTTCCAAGATCTCGCCAGTCAGAGATGTGAGCCGGATTCCGATGCCTGATCTTTGCTTGGTTGAGGATCCTTCGACGTGAAGAAGCCAGGTGGAAATTGGTTCCTCGTTGGTCACGGTCCCTGCGAGCACTTGTGATTTTGCACTCGTTCTCGGCCGATACTCGATATCGTACTTACTCAACTCGACCGCCCATTTGGCTAGTCGACCTGACTGACTTGGGCTATGCAGAATCGTCCGTAGGGGGAAGGTCGTGAGGATGACGATCGTGTGGGATTGGAAATACGGTCTTAGCTTTCGGGACGATGTTACGACCGCACATGCTAATTTTTCCGTTAGCGGGTACCTGGATTTGTCATCCAGCAAGGTTTTTCTTATATAGAAAATGGGTTTCTGTTCGCCGCGTTCTTCCCTGATCAGGACACCGCTCACAGCCGTTGCTGACACTGCGATATACAAGAACAAAGGTTCCCCCTCCACGGGTTTTGCGAGGACTGGAGGAGAAGCTAAGTATCGTTTCAGCTGTTGGAAAGCGTTTTCGCATTCTTCCGACCATTCGAACTTGTCCCCGTAGGATATCCTAGAAAGGCAAACACTTGTCCGTTGACCGTGAAATGAATCGATTAAGTGTTGCAAGTCTACCGGTCAGCCTCTGGACTTCCCGCTTGTTTTTTGGTGAAGCCATCTCGATCAATGCGTTGATCTGTTTCAGATTAGCTTCGATACCACGGTATGTCACTAGGTAATCGAGGAATTCTCCTGATGCTACGGCGAATCTGCATTTTGTCGGGATGAGTTTCATGTTATGAGAATTTAGTTGTGCGAAACATTCCTCGAGATGTGATACGTGATCTTTTTCTTGGAGGGATTTGACAAGCATATCGTTGATATAAACCTTCATTGTTTTACCAAGTTGTTCGGAGAACATACAGTTCACGAGTTGTTGGTAAGTTGCGCCAGTGTTTTTGATGCCAAAGGGCATTACCTTGTAGCAATAAGTTCCGCGATCAGTAATGAATGCAGTCTTTTCGCGATCGTCGGGATTCATCATAATTTGATTGTAACCCGAGAAGGCATCCATGAAAGACATAAGTTCGTTTCCCGCCGTTGCTACGACCAGCCAATCGATGTGCGGCAGACGGAAGGTATCCTTTGGACAGGCTTTGTTAAGATCGGTAAAGTCCACGCAGACTCGCCACTTCGCGTTTTTCTTTTTGACAACTACTGGGTTGGCGAGCCAGTCTGGATATCTTACTTATGTTATTGACCCGACTTTAAGCAATTTTTTGACCTTGTCGTTTACTGCGGAAGCGCGTTCGGGTCCTAGCTTATGTCTACTTTGTTTGACTGGTTTGAAAGTTGTATCGGTATTCAAATCGTGACATGTTATGTTAATGTCGATCCCTGACATATCTTTCGCAGCCAATGCAAAAGTATTGAGGTTCTTTTACAGGCAAGTTATGAGTTCAGTCCTTAAGGGTTCCCGGAGATTGGTTCCGATCTCGACGCACCGCTCTGGGAACGCTTCGTCGAGATACACTGTCACCACATGTTTGCAAGTTGGTTCTCGTTTTTCCTCTAGGGCCGCGATGTTGCGGGACTGCCAGAAGAGTTCCGCTAAATCTTGACTTCGCGAGTTTTCGTCAGAGATCTTTTTCTTCACCTTTCTAGGAATGGTTTCGAGGTCTGGTCTTTTTCGTTTTTGTTCTGCGGTGAAACACACCTGCGATACTCTTGGATTTCCCCATATTACCTCGATTCCATTAGGAGTTGGGAATTTGAGGCAAAGGTGGTATGCCGACGGGATTGCACGCATGGCATTCAACCATGGTGTTCCCATGATAACGTTGTAAAATGCGGGGCGGGCAACGACTAGAAAATCTATGACTCTTGTCACGGTCCCAGCTTTGACTGCAAGATTAATCGATCCGAAGGCTATGGTGGTTTCTCCCGAAAGTCCCAACAGTGGGATGTTTCACAATTTTGGATTGATCGATCTCCATTTTTTTGAGAGTATCTTTGAAAATGATATCAACCGAACTTCCAGTTTCGATTAGCACCCTAGCGATGTCGATGTCGCGAATCGTTAGCTCGATAACAATGAGATCGTTACGAGGTTTGGCATGATCGACCGTTGCTCCTCCCTTGAATGAGATGACGTTCATGCACGTCGAGTCTTGCATATCGTTTCTGATCGTTGAGTGGCTTTTTCAGGTTAGATTAATCTGTATCCCTCCTTCTTCTAGCGCCAAACTGTGTGAACCAAAATTCGCACTGTCGATTTCCGTTTATATATGGAAAGTATGAGAGCCCTAATTTCCCAGAGGTCCCGGATATCTGCTATTGCTACACGCCAAGCAATCAGAACACAAAATAAAGACGATAAAGTATACGAAATCGTAAAAAGAGAGCAAAGTAGATCTTATTCCGAATTCGCATTTGAGCATTACAACAAGGTAAGAGCCTGGGCTACGAGAGCTGTCGGCGAGATTCCTTGTTCTAAAGCCCTAAGACGGCAACAACCTAATTGAGTCGTAGCTCAAATAACAAAAACGGAAGTGCTAAGTGCTAAGTTTGCTGTCAAAAAATTTCTCTCCTGGTGCCTCCTGCCTAGAACTCCTTATGTACTCCCTCCTAGGTCGGTTTACGCTTTTCTCCTTCTGCCCTTAAGCCGTCATAGCTTAAAAATGGATATATTCCGTTTTCCCGATCTTTGTAATTATCTTCTAAAACTTCGTATTTATCCGCGGAAACTTGACATTTATCTTTCCTTGCGAACCAAGCATAAACCGTCCCTTGGTTTACGGGCTTTTGGGTTAAGAAATTGTAAGTGGGCTTCGAGTCATGTCTTAGGTAACTTCGGGCCGTCTTTTGACTCGAAACGTTTATTACGACTTCTTTCGATAAAAACGAACTTTCTGCGGTTTTTATCATAAAGTTCGATTAATGACTTCAAATGACGAGAAACATGAAATGGGTTTGTTATGGTCTTCGGGAGATAGCATTAAAGAGTAGACGAGAATGCATGGATTCGCGTCGTATCGACGTTTCGGAAAAGCTCGGTCGCCAGCGACCGAGAGCGGGACGTGAGTTGGGTCATTACGTAGCGACCTTATTCGGGTTTTTATTCGATGTCCCGTGTTCTTTCCGCAAAGATCTTCGTAAAAACAAATCTTTTCTGAAAGAGTATTTGTCGTAGAAATATTCTAACTTTCTTCTTCGAACGTTTTGAGTGTTAACTTCGTCGCAACCGTTTTTGACCCCAACATTCATGAGCAGGCAAGAAGAAACATTGTGGACAAAACCAAGCAGTACACTAAAAGAGCAAAAAAAAAGGCAGGCGTGAGATGATCTTTAATGTAGGTGATAAAGTGTGGGTTCACTTGCGCAAGGAGAGGTTTCCAAATGAAAGAAAGTCTAAGCTCATTCCGCGGATTGATGGCCCTTTTGAAGTCATCCAGGAAATCAATGACAATGCCTACAAGCTTGGTCTTCAAGATGAGCTAGATTTGAGGACAAATCGTTTTCAAGAGGGAGGGGATGATATTATCATGGACCAGTCAAACAAAGAAGATAATGAGAGCATGGATGATCCAGCTGATGAAGGAGCTCTAGCCATATCTGAGGTCCTATGACTCGAGCCAGAAGCAAGTAACACAAAGAAGCCATTGGAGGATTACTTAAGACATCACTGAAGCAAGAAGAGAGTCTTGGATGATCAACCAAGACACACTTACCACAATTCAAGCCATCTCAGCTCCAAGATAGATATCAAATGAGCAAGTAACATATGTGTGCTCTTTTTCCCTATCTTTGGTTTTGTCCCACTGGGTTTTCCAAAGATAGGTTTTTAATGAGGCCATATGTTTCTTTCCTATCACTCATTTGATGATCTCAGTTCAAGACTTTATTTTAATTATTTATCTTATGTTATTTCTAAAGACTATGGTTTATTTTAAAGCCCATTTAGAGACCAAGGAGCCTGTTCCTTGCTTTCTCTATAAATATGTGTCCGAAAACCCTAATAGAACCATCCAATCTTTTATTTTCAGACTCTTGTCTCTCTCTCTCTCTGTCGGCTGCAAGCCCCCTTGTAGTTCTGAGTGTTTTTGAGTCTTTGTTAGTGTGTCATATCTAACAAAACCACAAGAGTGATTGTCTTGGTGTGTCATATCCAAGAGATTCACTTAGGAGTATCAAGGAGACCTTTCACATCTCTTTGTGTCACCATTCATTCCACAAACCTTGAAGCAGATTAAGTCTTTGATTCTTTGTTTGCAAGGATCTATCCCATTCCAACCAGAGAAGCATCCTAGGAGTGTATTAGACGACCACCTCATACATACCGAGTACAGCTATCAAAGATAGATGTAGCATGATATCACTCAAATTACCCTAAGGAGTGATTTGTACTCTCTCAAATAAGACATTGAGTTGCAGTACTTAGGGATCGAATTCACGGGGAGCTATGGCACACAAAAGATCTAGAAGTTATGTGGTTAAGCTAGGCAAATAGGTTTAAATGTGAATAGAAAGGTTCTGAACAAGTAATTGTTCGGTGGATTGATTGAGGTTTTAAGATATATATGAAAGGCGTTAGACTTTGAGTTTCTATTAAGACAATCAGGATTATAGGGATATAGATACTAAGCATATATTGTATATTCTAGAACTCAAACAGTAAGAATAGTCGATCAACTACCGTATTTTTAAACTATCTATTGCCGGATCTAAGAACTCAGCTGTCGCTTGTTAGTCTTGAGAAAGTGTCGATCGATATCAACTAAGGATAGTCGATCGATACACCTTTTAGCCCATCGATTGGTGTGATCGGAGAGGACAAGAAGGCAATGCGTGCCGAGTTCCAGATCCGCTTGTCAAGGATCGCTGATTCCCTTGACTCCTTGGCGGCTGTTCATGTTAGGGATTTGGCCTTGGTAGGAATCGAGAGAGGGACGAACGAGGTTGGTGAAGCGCCTCAGTCTCCGCGAGCCAAATAGGCCGCGCTACCCGTCCGTAGGGCAGAGCTGGTGGATGAGAATGTAGATTTCGACCTTATCCTCGCGAACCTAAATTCCGAGTGCGTTCTTCCGTCCTGCTCAGGAGAGCTCATCGGTCAGGATTTCGTAGACGAGGACGCATGAGGAGGTGTGGCTCCAAACCCGGAAGGGGCGATTGGCGAAGACGAGGCTCCGCGTGTGGAGGATGATTGAGTTTACAGTCTCGTGTGAGACTTTTGTTTTTATGCTTCTGTTTCGACCAAGTGTGGCCATGTTTTTATTTTGGGACTGGCCGATTGTGGCTTTGAATCCCCATCGCTTTTGCTACTTTTAAATGAACTGCGTTTTGCACTTTTAAGATCTCATTGAACATTTATACGGGTAGAGAGGGAAGACTACGAGTTTTCATCTCGTAGGCTAACTTTGGGTGAATTGCCATATTCGTGATATGTTTCGAGAGTTTTCCGTAGTCCGAAGGCTTGCAAAATTTTGAAGATGCGCGAATATTAGCCAAGAGACAAATTTTGGAATCTCGTATCAGGGTGTTTGATACTATGCCGAGAGATGTTAGAGACCAGTGCGTTAGGTTTAGGGTAAGACCAAGGTCTAATCACGGATTTAGGGGGTGCGATGACTACTGAGGCTTACATTTCATGTATCATTTTCGACCTGATTCCATCCCACTTTAAAGTCCGCGATATTTTCTCGGCCGTGACTTGTATGGTAGAAATCGAGCATCTCTTCGAGGAAAATTTTAAAGTCTCCCGAAAGTGCTGACCAAAATTTCGGAATTTTTGTATAGCGCTACTACCCTTGTGTCGGTGTATGAGGGCTATATCTATGAGACGACTTTGTCTGTTTACGACGTTGAGAGTTGGTTGTCATCAGCAACAAACTTATCGGTAGCTATTACCGTTTTAGATTCTTCGCGAAGGAAAGTGTTAAGAAGGGATGTGTGGTTTATAGCCGTGAATGGGCTGTTTTTAAAGTGAGCGTTCCTTTTCGGAAAGTACTTGATGAAAAAGAGTCCTTCGGGCATTAGCGACATCTCGCTTTGCCGAAGGTCAAATTTTTACGTCGTTTTTTAAGTGATGGAGCGTTGTGATAACATTCAGATTTTGGGATGTTTTCCGCTGCGTTAAAAAGAAGCTTCAAAAATATCGAGTCTGTGATAAGATATTTTGAATTCTTTGGGAGTATACGAGTATATGTATAAATACCTTCTCCCCCCTCGTTTTTAATAAGGGTGGACAGTTGAGCTCGTCGTATGACGAATTGCCTAAGTACCCTCTTCAGGGATCAAGCCGTCCCATAGTTCAGTGCAAAGTTCCGCTTAGTGGTAGTATTTCTTGAGGTGCATTGCATTCCAAGTTCTTGGAATTTTGATATCCTGCATATTTGTGATTTCGTACGCACCTTGTCGGACTACTTTTATGATTTTGTAAGGTCCTTCCCAATTGGTTCCGAGTTTTCATGCATTCTGCTCGGTGGTGTTTTGGAAAAAATTTCGTAATACTAAGTCACCCTCTTTGAATTTGTGGCTGCGTACGTTAGTGTTGTAGTACTTTGCAGCCGCCTGTTGATAGTTTTGAATTCATATAAGGGCTTGGTCCCGTCGTTTGTTGATTAGGTCGAGCTCATCAAGCAACATTAGATTGTTCGAAACTTCTCGTTCTGGGAGTAATCTTCTGCGTACTCCGGGAAATTCGACTTTTGGGATCATACATTCACTTCCGTAAACGAGAGAAAATAGAGTTTCTCCCATCGCGCATCTCAGAGTTGTGTGATGCGACCATAAGACTCCTTCGAGTTCTTCGCCCCATCTACGCTTTTTGGCGTCCAATCGTTTCTTAAGCCCATCGAGGATGGTCTTGTTAATCGTTTCGGCTTGGCCGTTGCATTGTGGTTATCTAGAAGTCGATTTGGTCAGTCGTATCTGCCATTTTCGCAGAAGGCCTCGAGTCTGGTCGAAATAAATTGGGATCCGTTGTCCGTTACGATTTCGTATGGGACTTCATGTCTGCAGACGATGTTCTTCCACACGAAGCTTTCGACTTGGGCATCTTTGATGCTTGCGTGGGAGTCATCTTCGACCCTTTTTGAGAAGAAATCCGTCAAAACTAACAAGAATCGTTTTTGCTTTGACCTGTGCATGGGTCCGACTATATCCATCAACCATCGCATGAATGGATATGGTGCCTAGATCGAGGAGAGAACCTCTGCAGGCTGATGGATAGTACGAGCGTTCCTCTGGCATTTTTCACATTTTCGCGAAAAGTTTTCGCAATCTTTGATTATCGTTGGCCAATAGTGTCTGTGGCGTTTGATTTTGACTGCGAGGGATCTTCTGCCGGAATGGTTTCCGCACGACCCAGAGTGGACTTCTTCCAATATTCTTCGTGATTTCTCTCCTTCTACGCAGATCATGAGTGGCCCAGAAAATCTCCACTTGACGGCTTATCCCCTTACCGTCGACCAAGACGTATCGCACGGATTGGGTCTTAATCTTTCGGGCTGCCAATATTTCTGCCGGGATTTTCCTCTCGGTGATGTATGCGAGGATTGTTTCTGTCCAAGGTTTATTGAATCCATACTCGGACAGCTCTGGATCCTGCACTGCCTGGACATCAACTTCATCGGGATTGCCGTCGGGTGAAACGATTATAATTACAGGCGGCCCGATGCTAGGATGCTCTATGAACTATATGGGAATTACCCTTCTCAGACCTGGACCAGAACTAGACGCCAAGGCGGCTAGGGCGTTTTCGGCACGAGGAATCCGGGTGAGAGCAAACTGATCGAAACTTTGAGCCAAGTTTTGACATGGTACAAGTTGGGAATCACAATAGGCATGCATGCTGCATATCTTTAGGCTGTGAGCCAATCGTAAGCCTGCGATTAGGGCTTCGTACTCGGCTTCATTGTTTGAGGTGTGGAACATGACTGTTCCAGCCCTTCCCCTGTTGGTGACGTGAGTCTGATCCTGATTCCAGAGACCTGTTTGGATGAGGATCCGTCGATGTGGAGGGTCCAGGTCGAATCAGGTTCTTAGTTACTCGTGCACCTCGTAGGGAGTTCTACTAAGAAATCGGCGAGTACTTGCAATTTTGCGCAAGCCTTTGCTCGGTACTCGATGTCGTATTCTTTCAGCTCGATTGCCCATTTTGCGAACCTACCGGATTGACAGGGCTATGCAGGATCGTCAGCAGTGGGAATTATGTGAATACTACGACTGTATGGGACTGGAAATACTGTCTTAGCATTCATGTTGACATTACGACCGCAAACACCATCATCAGATAACGCGTCTCTGCGTCGAGCAAACTTTTACTTACATAAAAGATGGGATTTTGCTCGCTGCTTTCTTCTCGGATGAGGACGCCGCTCACAGCTGTGACTGATACTGCGATGTACAGGAACAGTGGATCCCCTTCTACAGGTTTTGCGAGCACCGGGGGAGTGGCCAAGTAGCGTTTCAGCTGTTGGAAAGCCTTTTCGCATTCTTCGGTCCACTCAAATTTCTTAATCCCCTTCAAGGTGTCGTAGAAAGGCAAACACTTATCCGTTGACCGCGAGATAAAGAGATTGAGCACCGCGACTCTCTTGGTTTATCTATGTACCTCTCTCTTCGTTCTCAGGGATGCCATTTCGATCAGCGCGGTGATCTGTTTAGGATTGGCCTCGATTCCACGGAAAGTAACGAAATACCCTGGGAATTCTCCCAATGCTACTGAAAACCGACATTTTCTGGGGTTAAGTTTCATATGATGCAGGTTTAGCCTTTCGAAGCATGTCGAGGGACTTCACGAGCATGTCGTTGATAAGTTGCGCCAGCATTCTTATACCCGGAGATAAATGCGGTTTTCTCTTGATCGTCAGGGTTAATCATGATTTTATAATACCCGGAGAATGCGTCCACGAACGACATGAGTTTGTTCCTGCTTCGGCCAAGCGATTGATGTGTGGCAGTTGTAAGCTATCCTTTGGACAAGCCTTATTGAGATCGGAGAAGTCGACGCACACTCGCCACTTTCCATTTTTCCTTTTGGCAACGACTGGGTTAGCAAGCCAGTCGGCATACCTCACCTCTGTTATGGATCCGACTTTGAGGAGTTTTCCGACCTCGTCGTTAGCCGCACCTGCGCGTCCGGGTCCCAACTTTCGTCTTTTCTGTTTGACAGGTTTGAAAGTCGGGTCAACGTTCAGCCTGTGGCATGTGACCTTGATTTCAATCCCCGGCATGTCCTCTGCGGCCCATGCGAACAAGTGCAAGTTCTTTCTTAGACAAGCTATGAGCTCATTTTTTAGAGATTCACTCACGCCGATTTCCATGCAGCGAGCTGGGAATGCTTCGTCTAAACATACCAAGATTACGGGCTCGCAGGTGAGCTCGCGTTTTGCTACCAAAGCTTTGGTTACCCGTGATTGCCAAAAACATTTCGGTTTTATGTTGTTCTAGGGCGTTGTCAGTGACATACAATTTATCTTTCTTTTGAGGCAGAAACTTGGCCGATGGGTTTTTTCAATTTAACTCTGCATCGAAGCAGACTTGCGAGATTCTTCGATCTCCCTAGATTGTCTCAATCCCGCGAGGGGTTGGGAATTTGAGGCACATATGTTATGTTGACGGGACTGCTTGCATGGAATTCAGCAATAGAGTTCCTACGATCGCATTATATGATGTGGGTCGATCCATGACCAAGAACTCCACGATTTTTGTCATGCTGCCGGCTTTAACCGAGAGGTTGATTGTGCTGACACTCATGGTAGTTTCCCCCGAGAGTCCTACTTTCGGGTTTGGATCTTCCGCGATTTGGGATGGATTGATTTCCATTTTTTCGAGGGCATTTTTGAAGATGATATCAGCCGAGCTTCCGCTGTCGACCAATATCCTTGCGACATCAAAATTCTGAATTGTCAGCTTAACGACAAGGAGATCGTTGAGAGGTTTGATCGGGTAGATCGTTTCTCTTTCCTTGAAGGAGATGACATTGCTACCTGTTTGATTAGGCATCAGTCGTTTGGTGATTTTAGAGTTAGAGAATCCGACCCCCCCCCCCCCCCTTTTAACCCCAAACTGTGGGAACCAAAATTCACACTTTCGATTTTCCGTACAATAATGAAAGTTAGGAAAGCCCTAATTTTCCAGAGGTCCCATATTATCTGCGAAAACACACGAAAAACGTAAGAGACAAGAACAATAGAATATCGAAGGTAAATTGCACAGAGGTGTATTATTGATTGATAAGAGTAAAGTTACATGATTTTCGAGGGACAGGACGGACAGAGTTTTGCTAGCCAAGTCAGTCCCAGAACAAAGACGAAAAGAGTCTCTAAGTAAAATCGAGCCGCCTAAATTCTAAGTGTTCCTAAGCTGGCAGCGTTTTTCTAGGTCTAAGAATCTTTCTCTTGCGTCGTCAGCTCTGGCTCCTCTTATATATGTCTTCTAAGTCGGTTTTCGCTTTCTTTTCTGCCTCTGGGTCGACTTTACCTCTTCGCGAAAATATTCCTTTTCTTTCTTATCTTCATTATTATCTTGGAAACTTGACATTTATCTTCTGATTTCATGAGATTAATCTTCTTCTGCAAGTAAAGATAAGCCGTCATTGCATCATTGGGCTAGGCTTTGTTTACGAAATCGTAAGTAGGCCCTTAGCCGCGTTCTAGGCCTCTTTGGGCCGTCTTCCGACTTAAGCGTTTTTAATGATTTATTCAAATGAACATTTCTTGATGTGACGTCGGTTTGCCGAAGAAGTTCATACTTATCTTATAGTTAGACGAGTATGGTGTTAAATTAAATGTCGTCGTTTATACAAGAGCCATGGAAGTTATTCGGGAAAACGAGTTCTCATAGTTATTATTATAAAGCTCCAACGGTAACTCCGATCGATATGAAACGAAGGATTAATCCAGCGAGGCTCAGTAAAGGGCATGAGGTCCAGTCCACGGCAACAAGAGTTGGTCCAACTCGCCAAACGGTGTGATCGTTCTAACTCGCCAAATGGGCGAGTTGGACGGTGTGGCCGATCCATTTTTCTTGATTCTTTTTCTTTGAGAGCTTCTGTTGAGAGTGTGTCGAGAAAGCTTTCGTACAAGAATCAACTCTTAGACGTTAATTTCGAGATAAATTTTTTAGACCCCAACAACCAAGCTTCCGCTTGCGCCCTACTATCTCAAATTATCCTAAGGAGCGATTTATACTCTCTTAAATAAGAGGTCGAGTTGTAGTACTTAGGGATCAAATTAGAAGGGAGCTAGGGAATCTAATGGATCTAATATGATTTCTTAAGTAGGAAGTTTTAAGATTTATAATGTAAATTTACAGTTTTGGTTGAGCAAGTAATTGATTGATTGATTGGTTGAGGTTTTGGTGCTTCTTAAAAGGAAATAGCTAGACTTAGGGTTTCTATTAAAAAAAATTTGAATTATAATCCTACAGATGCTGCATGCATGATAATGTAAACCTCAACTATCAATTCAACAAGTCCATCAGCTATCGCATGTTTCGACTTGTCTATTAACTAGATCTAATGACCCAAATAAATTTGTTTGATCAATAGCAGTGTCGATCGATGATCCTATTGGGATATCGATCGATACACCTTTTGCTCCGTCGATCGATTATCCAATATGAATATCGATCGACGCGCTTCTAGTTAAGTTTTATGCGTGGGTTGAATAATCCTTACTAAGCTCACTAGATCAGCTCTCGCCTTACTATTACCAAGAAACTTAGCTCAGTTAGAATGTTTTCAGGATGAGAATGAAGCTCTCACTTTTATCTATCAATCCTTGGACAAGCTCTAGGTAGCTAATCTAGAAACAGGCATTAATGAACAATCCTAATGACAATTACCACAAGTTAGCTAGGGACTCCGTAAATCGAAACCGCGGAAGGTACCAGAACCGGCCGGTCGAGAAGGCAGAAGGGATGGCAGTGTCGACGTGGCCAGACATCTCTCACCACTCCGTCTCAAGGCCGGAGCTGATCAATGTTCTGAGCCAGATGGGCCAGCAGGTCAAGTGGCCTCAGAAGCTGAAACCTCCCGACTCTTTCCGGAACCCTGGCTTCTTGTGCGACTTCCATCGAAACCACGGTCCAAAACGGACGACTGCGTCGCACTAAATATCGAGGTCAACGAGCTGCTTAGGAAAGGGCACCTTAGGGAGTTCCTTTCCGAGAAGGCCAAGAGCCATCTAAGCAAGGATACAACGGGTAAGCCCACTGAAGCTGATCCCGTCTCGGCACCAGGACATGACTGAGTGATCCATATCATTTCGGGCGGCTCAGAAATCAGCGGCATAAGCCATGCACCTGGAACTCCAAGCACGGCCTAGAGGCGGCCAAGCCAAAATTCCTGCTCTTAGGAACAGACGAGATAAGCTTCACGGCCAAGGAGAAGGAGAAAGTCCTCACTCCGCATCATGACGCCCTGGTTATCTCGCTCACTTTAGCAAACTGCCTGGTAAAAAGGATACCGGTAGATAATGGAAGTGTGTAGGCTCTTTGTGAGTACTACGGAACGATGGACAAGTTAGTAAACCAAGGGTATTTGTGTGTGTTTCGTGAGGATTTAGAGAGGATAATAAAGATATAGGTTTGAAGAGACTTTTATTAGCTAGAACAAGTAAGATTACAAGGTATTGAGTAAGAACCCTCATTCTAGCCGTCTAACTCTAGTCCCTAAGCCTTGGAGAATTTGATCCCTTGATTTAGGGTTTTAGTAGCTCTTATATAGTCGTCTAGGAATCGGTTCCATTAGGTTAAACTCTTCCATATTCGGAAATATGGAAGGTTCTCCTTATCGGAACTTTTCCATTTCTTGGAAGGGAGCTCAGTTCCAGGGACCAAACTCAGGGTTCCTTCTAGCTGGGATCTTGAGCCTTCCCTTATCGGGGACCCGAGGGTCTGGGTCATGCCTGGAGGCTGTAGGAAATGATATCGGGGTATTTTTCCCCAACAGTTTACCCCTTATTTCTCAATTTTGTCATCGAAGTCGGGGAATAACCTGTGCACTCGAGTCAACCGGGGTTGCTCATTTTCCACTGGCTCCCCTTAGGCAGGACCCCGTTCCATTGATCTTGCTATCCTGGGTTCCACTCAAGGCGGAACTCATTCTGAACCCAGGTGAGGATCGGTTCCTTCGTGTTTGATCGGAGTCTAGTAGTAGTTTTTTTATCTTCTGGAGATGACGAGGCTGGAGCTCTGAAGTTAAGCCGCATATAGGCTGGAGAAGTTCTCGCTAGGGGAATTCTGGGGCCTATGAGACTGGGATCCGTCGATTTGAGGAGAAAGGTGGAGACACTGCTTTCCTTGGCGCCTTTCCTTTTTCCAGACCGGCCGTTTCTTTCTTAAAGGATTTTTCTGAGGATTTGGGAATATCTTCTCTGGCTCCAAAAAGGAAAGAATCAGGCATATATTTAGGGTGCCCGATGTGTAGAGTTCCGTTCATCCCTTATTCAAGAAGATGAACTCTGATCTTCCTGCTTCACTTGTGGGTGGCCGCGTAAGGCCTTGCCGCCTGTTTGCTGATCCTTTCACTTCCCATGTCGCTTCTGTCAAAGAGGTTCTGAAACTGATAGCGAGGCGATCCCAGTGGCACCTTTGAAGCAATGTGGTTCCCTCGTTCTCGACGATGGCCCGTGCTCTGAAATTCAAGAGGGAGGTTTGAAGGTGATACGGAGAAAGTATGGGATCCATTCTTCGGTGCAGATGAGGAGTTCCTTGGAGTTTGAGCGCTCTTCTGATGGGGGCTAGGCGAGATAGCTATTTTTGAGGCGTATCTGATAGCAGGTTTCCGGGGAATCGTCCCTTCGCTCATGGCTGAAGTAACATTGTTTTTGGGTTTCTGTCCTTCGCAACTCACACATTTATCCTGGAAACCTTAATGTCGATCCAAATACTCGGAGAGCTTTATGGCCTTGATACTGGGGTACACGAAGTTCAACGGTTAGTATGTTGACAACGAATGAGTGTCGATCGACGGTCCTATTGGGACGTCGACCGATACACCTTTGCCTGAGTCGATCGATAGTCAGTTGAGGACATCAATCGACGGGTTCTAGCCCGGCCTATGCGCGAGAAGATATGCCCTATTAAGATACTAAATTGGCGGTTAGCCCTCTCTAGTAGTTCTAATATGATAGATAGATGTCAGGATGGGATAACAAGGGTGCTTGAGTATGCAATCCTATGATCAAGTTCTAGTTAGCAAGGCTAAAACAAGCAATGAATACAAATCTATCATGAATATCACAGCAAGGCAGATCTATAGTTTGGGGCTAATCCCACAAACCTATCTGAACCCTGAATCTAATAAATGAACTACTCAGACATAGCAAAGCAATTCATAACAATAAAGAAATGGGAATTCATAGTATAGATGAAAAGAAATGAAAACAATGAGTTCCAATCACAAGGGTCTTCTCTCCAAAACTCTGTCTTCTCTCTCAAAGTAAAACTGAACCAAAAAGCTCTCCTGCCGTCAAAACACTTAGGCAGTATATAACCTAATAGGTTAAAAACTCATCAGGGTATTTTAGTAATTTGGCTTGACCTTGGGTTTTAAGTCCGCTGGATCCAAAATGTCGCGTGTCCAATGTCTCGACATCGATCGATGGTACTTGTGTACATCGATTGATATTAATCTTCAACTGTCGAGACATCTCTTGGTGTCGATTGACAGCACTGGATGCGCATTGATCGATTGTTCTTCCTCTCGTCGACCTCTACATGGTCAGCTCGGGTGAAATGTCCTTTAAGCTCTAAAATGCTCCAAAGTCATAGATTTACTCCAAAATGCACGTGAACCTGAAAACATACCTAGAAGAGTAGAGAACATAGATATATATATATATATATATATATATATATATATATATATATATATATATATATATATATAGTAAAACACCTATATACCATGGATGAAAACGGGTCAAATCCAAGGTATATCAACTCCCCCAGACTTACCCTTTTGCTTGTCCTCAAGCAAAACATACAGGCAGTCTCTCTGAAAGAGGTTTGGAAATATTAGGGACTAACAGATTTTAAACCATAGAAATCTTTTCCTCAACAATTTTGCAACCACATTTAAAAAGCCCTAATCACAGAAGCACACTATGCAATATCCTAGCTTAGCAACCATTTCTAACATAACACAACTCATCAATTCATGTTTGACATCCCCTCTACTGACTTCATTTCTTAGCATAAATATAAAGTGAGTGCTTTACCTTGGGAGTATCGATCATAGGATGCAAGGATTTCAGACAAGTATCTGGAGCTGCAGGTAAAAGTTAGTTCCTAGTTTCTCTCTCTCTAATTTTCTCTCTTGAGTCAAAGTCTGCTTCCATTGCAGGATCAGTGACCAAGATTGGACAGGCTTCCATGAATCAAAACTTAATGGTGGTTGCCACCAAGCTCTGTTCACTTCTTTTTGACCTATATCCAAGAGTTCTTTGCAAAAGCGAGCCTTGAAGATTGCCGCCTCCAAGTCCCGTTTCGAACTCTTTTATTGGAGTCTTTATGAATCAAGCCTTAATGGTTTTAGCAACCAAGTCATGTTCAGACTCATCATCCTAAGTAAACAATAGATCCTTTGTTTTTTTTTTTTGGAAATGGGAAATATAAATCACTAACTATTCTAAGGTCAAAATTTAGAGAGAGAAAATGTGATAACTAATCTACACAAGGCGTTACCTTCCAGACTTGTCTGAAGAATCCGATCCCATGTATACCAAGCCCCAAGACAAGCGGTTATGTCAGGTTTAGTGTTGGAAATCAGCTTTGGTTACTTCATACGGTCAAGGCAAGTGTGTAGTTGATAGGTTGATCTGCTTTAGCATCTATAGTTCTATCTCCAATCAGTAAATCTAAAATGGTGCTAAAGATTAGTTAGATATTCAAGTTTAAATCAATATAAGATTATAGTCTCTATTTTCAATAGCTAAGCATAATTTATTAAAATTTCTTTTATATAACAATAAAATAAATTATATCAGTAAATATTCCCCCAGACTTAAATTACACTGTCCCAGTGTAACTCAGCCGGAGTTATGATGGAATAATTCATGATGTACGAAATGTAACAAGTAAGGGAGATACATCTGACCGGATTAGATATCGATCGATGGGAAAATGTTACATCGATCGTCGTGTGGTTGTCTATGTCGAGCGATGTCGACGTCTTGTCGGCGGTCGATATTAATGTCCTCCTACTTGGGTCTCCTAAATCTGAAAGAAATAAAACGAAAGTAAATAAATGCTAGCTAATAAAACCAAAATAAAATACCTAATAGTGGGTTGCCTCCCACTCAGCGCTTGGTTATAGTCATTTAGCTTGACTGTGGTAGTGATTGGCTATTTGGGGGGAGAAACAGCTGCTTGTTGGAAAACAAGCATCCATGTCATCTCTGCTTATTCTGGACCAAGATGCAATGAAACTTCTTGTGGCCTCATCATTTCTTGTCCATTTGTCATCCATCTCCTCAAGTACATTGGAGATGTTATGTAGCCTATTTTGAACGTTGTCAATGCTGACCTGGTGCCAGCCTATATTGTCATAGACGTATGCTGAAAGTTCTGTCAGTTCCTTGTGCATTGACTCTAACGTCTTGTGTATCAGCTGCTCGCCGGCTGGTGTAGACTCGGCATTGATCGATGCGACTATGTGTTCGTCGGTCAATCTCGGCGACTTACCATCGAGCGATTTTGCTCGCTTCATGTCGATCGATGCTGATATCTGGTGTTGGGCTGCGAGTTGCCTCTGAATGGCTTTGACTTCTTTTTGTAGCCATTCTGCGTGGCTGTCTAGTCCACTGATTCTATTGTCGAATGGAAAGTAGATGTCATCGCAGCGTTTGTCAAGTCGTTCATCCATGGTGTCTATATCAGTGTAGATCTTGGATGTGATCTTGTCAACCTCTGCTGCTGTGTAGGGAAGTAACTCCACAGGATTCTTGCCATCGATCCAGGGCACTCGTAGCCTGTCGATCGTAGATGAGTTTGCCTGCAAAAAATTCTGATTAGTAATGTTATCAATATCCCTTTGGGCATGAAGTATTTGACTAGACAATTTGTTTAAATCTATCATGACTGGTGATACGAAGCGGTCATGCATGATTTCGTAAGTCTTCAGCCTATTATCCATGGCTGAGATCTTAGCGTCGAGCGATGTGATGGTACACACATCGATCGATGTGGCTGGTTGTTGGTCCTTCTTGTGAATGGTGTCCAGATCTTGCTGTAGTAGCTCGATTTTAGTACTCAGCCAGTCCACGTTGTTGTTGAGAGGGTGGTACACGTCGTTTATCATCGTGTCGATGTATGAGACTTCCCATTCATCCTTGTGTTCTGCAGAACATTGCAGTTCTGCAGGGATCTGGGCTGTAGGAAGACTGACGTCGATCGATGGTGCATGTGATGCGTCGATCGATGCTGAGTTCGTGGCTTCCTTCTCAAGTTGCTGACGTAAACTCTCAATTTCTGTCCTCATTTCTACCATACTTCGGAAAAGCTCATTGTAGCCTCTATCTAAGGTTGATGTGTATCTTCAACCAATGATTTGAGCTCCTCTCTCAGTTTTTCCTGAGCTCTACAAATACCAGTCACCATCTCGTTGATTTCATCTTTGGTGTAGAGTTCTGGTGCCAGTCTTGTGAGTGTGAAGGAAGTGGCATGTTCTGGAAAACAGATGTGGCTCTCTTCAAAAAGAGATGCTCTTTCCAATAATTTCCTGATGTCGTCCTTTGTGACAGGTATCATCTCACCAGCTACGCCTCGTGAGTGTCCACACTCATTTCTGTAGACTCCATACTCGTCCCTTCGTTCCCAAGTGAAGTTTCTGGCTCCGTACATGTCAAAAGTGCGGTTTCCAAATTCATAACGTCTGTCGATCGACGTCGGGTCATCTTTATCGATCGACGTTGGTGTTATCCTGTCGATCGATGTTTGAGTTGTCCCGTCGATCGATGCGTGACCTTCTGGTTGGCATGATAGATCTGGATTGATTTCTGTTGCGGCGACTCCTACGTGTTTGTTAGGATCAGTTTGAATGACGTCTGGAGTGCCACGTTGCTGTGAGAATAGGTTGTCAGGTCCATTGGCCACTTGAAGGATACCTGCTATGTCCTCTCTGGACACTTGTAAAATCCTTCCATCCATTGCACATGCGTTGCCATCTGGGTCCCTGAAAATACAAAATTCATCAGGTGTTAGAAAATCGTAATCAATGTTTGCATTATCTTTCAATTTAGAAATAGAAAGATTAGGGTTAAGAGTAGTATCAATCGATGTTGATACAGATGCATCGATCGAGGGCAGAATAGTTTCTGCAGAACTTGTGTTCTTGAGATGATTGCTCTTCATGGATTTTCCTGTTGATTTAGATGGAAAAGTGTTCATCTTTTATGCTTGTGTGTCTGCTCTGGTGTGTGGAGGTGGTTTCAGGGGTGCAAAACGTTTTAAATAGGTTTCTATAAACCTAGTTGGAGAGGGAATATTCTCCTGCTCCTGAATTTTCGCTGCGGCGCGAATATCGATCGATGTTCCTGTATGGGTGTCGATCGATGTGAGCGGTTGTTTTGCTGGACGAGGGTGGGTATCGACTGATGTGGAGTGCACTTCGTCGAGCAATGTTGGAAACGTGGTGGTGAACTTATGTGTTTCAAGTCTTTCATCCTGCAAAGACATTTCTATTGCATGTTCCTTCCAATAATCCTCATCGTATTCATTTGTATATTCCTCGTTAGGTGAAGTGATTACAGTGTCAACTGCAAAACTTTCATGGAAACCACTGTCTGCCCAACTGCCTATGGAATAATCATCACGTCCTCTCTTGCTTGGAGGTTGGAAGGCAAAGTGTGGGTAACAATGATTAGGTGAAGCGAAATGGTCAACCGGCTGATCACCGTCGAGCGACGTGTTGTTGCGGTCATCGGTCACTGTTGACTCGATCGATTCCGAGTACTCTGTTTCGTACTCCAATTCGTACTCTGCTCCACAATGGCATGTGCCAATGAAGCCAAGTTCTTTCCCGTAATCCACAGAATTAATAACCTTTCTCTTAGGTTGGATAGGGTTGTAGTGGATGTTGGGGTCTATCAGCGTCAGACACAATTTGTTTTTGTTCATGTAACATACAGCTCCTACTATAGCTAGGAAAGATCTTCCAAGCAGAAGTGAAGAATTCCAGTTAAGCTCGATGTCTAGGACATGAAAATCTACCGGGACAAGGGCATTACCAATCTGTACCTCCAGTCTTTGATGATACCTCCTGATCGTTTTTCTGAAAGATCCACGAAGGTGAAGGATTATGTTGAAGGTTCGATGGTCAAACCAAGCTGGTATGCCATGATCCTAGAGAGGATACTAACTGATGCTCCTGTGTCACACATAGAATGGGGAAATTCAACACCCTTGACTACACATGGTATTGCAAACTTCCCAGGATCACTCTTCTTCGTCAATGTGATCATGTGTTTCATCTTCTCTCTGACTTGATGAAACATTCTCCTAATGTCCTCCTCAGTTACCTTTGTTTCTCTGAAGAACATCCATCACCGGTGTGTGAAGTAAGCTTCATCAAAAGCTTTTTTGATTGAGATTCTGAGGAATCTTTTAGTGAAACCATCCATCTCCTTCTCGTTAGCTTACCTCCTAAGGGTCTTAGGAATTTTCTCCTTTCTTTTCCTTAACCTTCTCCCTTCAGTTTCTTGATCTTCTTGAACTGGTTCTGGTGAACTATTTAAAGGGTTGGGTTCTGGTTTGGGTGGGCTAGCTAATGGTTTAGGTGGTGGTCTGAGTGCGTTGATATAATCATTATCGATTGAGGGTAACTGAACTCGGTATGTTAGAGGTGCCCATCGATCGATGGGAGGTGGGGTGTGACGATCGACGTCGGACTCACTCTGTCGATCGATGGTTGGCTCAACCGATCGAACGATTTTATCATAGAAAGGGGAGGGTGGGTGAGGATGCTTAGCTGCGAATTCCTCATGAGTTAGAATTCGAACTGCATTGCATTCAGTCAGTTTAGCGGACAACGTCGATCGATGACTGGAGTAATCCGTCCATCGATCTTTGTCATGGTCTGTCGATCGATGTGAGTTCATCGACATCGGTCGACACCATTGGGTTCCGCCGAGACTCATGGAGCTTTCGATTTCGAAGTCTCCTTCCTCAAGCTTTTCATTTCTCACCACTTGCCAGAAATCATCATCTCTGATTGCATTTACGTGGTGTTTTCCTTTGTCGGCTCCTGCCTCTCTAGCGAAACCTTCTTGCCTCTTTATAGTCTCGCCAGTCTGAATTACTTGCGTTTCAAGTTTTCTCACCTTAGTCCCTAAGGTCTCGATTTTGGTGTTCAGATTGTTGTAGGCGGAGTCTATTTTACTGTTGAAATCCACGGTGATCTGTTGTTGTCCCAACAGTACTCGATCAAGCATTTCTTCGATCTTGCTTTCCTGAGTCTGGGGTGGTGGATTCTGGTAGTATGAGTTTAAGTAGCTTTTGCTGTTGTTGAAGGGTTTTTGAAATTGTGAACTCTGGTTACTACTTCTTTGACCATTTCCAAAGAAGTTTCTGTGTCCGCCCTGGTTTCCATATTTCTGGAATCCCGTACCTCCGATGTAGTTCACATTTTCTTCTCCTTCCGCATCTGCTACTTCTCCTTCAGCTGAACAGACCTTCTTCCTAAGAAGCTCGTGCACCACATCTAACTTAGCTCTTACTTCGTCCATCTGTTCCTTCCCGATAGAGGCTACAGACTTCTTTCGTTCAGAGTCAGTGTTTTTGGTGCTGCTACTGTTAGCAAGGTTTTCGATAAGTCTCACAGCTTCCAACGGATTCCGAGTAGTGAAGTTTCCTTCACTCGCCGTATCAAGAGCCATTTGATACTGTAAGGCGAGACCTCGGAAGAAAGTGCTTTGTATCTGCACTTCGTTAAATCCGTGGTGTGGACAGTCTCGCTGGAAGAACCTAAATCTAATCCACGCATCTTTGAAGGACTCTCCAGCCTCCTGCGAGAATGTGGAAATTGTTTTCCGAAGTTCTTCAGCGCGCGCCTCATCGAAGAAGTTTCGTAAGAAAGCATTCTTGATGTCGGCCCAGGATGTTAAGGATCATGTGGGTTGCTGCCTAAGCTAGTGCATCGCTTCTCTATTCAGCGTGTATCTGAAGAGCTTGCACAGCAGGTAATCTTCGGGGACTCCTTCCATCCAAATAGCAGCGATTAGATCCTCGAACCATTCTAGATGGTCCATAGGATGCTCGTGCGGTAACCCAGAGTAGGGTATCTATGACACGAGAGTGTAGTATTGAGGCTTCAGCTCGAAATTTTGCTTCTGGATCTCCGGAAGTCGAATAGCCCTGTTGGAATAATACTCATCTGGGCGATTGTAGTCGGCCAGTGGTTTCGATCGAGCGTCCTCATTTACAGGTTGAGCAGCTCCTGTAGCATCAGCATCAGGGATTACAGTCCCATAAGCATCTATTTTCTAACCTGTTGCATTACGCAGATCACCGTCCTGGTCATACAGGTTTCCGTTCTCATCATGTGTTAAAATAATAATGTTTACCATTTTTGACGACACGGTATCGATCGACGTACGCGGTGTAGTATTGATCGTTGTCGAACGATTAGGATTGATCGACGATGAAGGTCTGGTGTCGGTCGACGGTTGGTTGTGAGTACCGATCGACAACGAAGTTGGTGCGTCGAGCGATGTGGAACGTTGACCTCTACGGATGGTGCGTTCCAAGTGAGCAGGATCGTCTGAGAACAGCAAGTCTTTCTCCTTGTTGCTTCTTGTACCACTGGGCATGCACCTGAAAACTAAATCTAAGGGCGATCAAAGCTCCCCGGCAACGGCGCCAAATTTGATACCACTCAAATTACTCTAAGGAGTGTTACTCTCATCAAAAGAGGTTCAGATGTAGTACTTAGGGATCGAATCCACAAGGAGCTAGGGAACAATTAAATCTAGTGTTTATTAATTCTAAGAGTTGTAAATGTTTAAATGAAATAGCAATAGTAACAAGCAAAGTAAAAAGTAAATGTAACTTGGTTGGAAATGATATTAGATGCAGGACCACTATTCAGGTGTTGGAGATTATAATATCTAAAGATGCCTATTTGTTGCATGCATGATATGTTAGGACTCAACCGCTTAACTCAGTGATCAGCTGTCGCATGTTTCACTGGTTAACAAGCTAGATCTCGTGTCTCAACGGTTAGTATGTTGACAACGAAAGAGTATCGATCGACGGTCCTATTGGGACGTCGACCGATACACCTTTGCCTGAGTCGATCGATAGTCAGTTGAGGACATCGATCGACGGGTTCTAGCCAGGCCTATGCGCGAGATGATATGCCCTATTAAGATACTAAATTGGCGGTTAGCCCTCTCTAGCAGTCCTAATATGATAGATAGATGTCATAATGGGGTAACAAGGTGATACCACTCAAATTACCCTAAAGAATGTTACTCTCATCAAAAGAGGTTCAGATGTAGTACTTAGGGATCGAATCCACAAGGAGCTAGGTTACAATTAAATATAGTGTTTATTAATTCTAAAGGTTGTAAATGTCTAAATGAAATAGCAATAGTAACAGGCGAGTAAATAATAAATGTAACTTGGTTGAAAATGATATTAGATGCAGGGCCACTATTCACGTGTTGGAGATTATAATACCTATAGATGCCTAACTGTTGCATGTATGATATATTAGAGCTCATTTGCTTAACTCAGTGATCAGCTGTCGCATGTACCACTGGTTAACAGACTAGATCTCGTGTCTCAACGGTTAGTATGCAGACAACGAGAGAGTGTCGATCGATGGTCTATTAAGACGTCGACCGATACACCTTTGCCAACGTCGATCGATTATCAGTTGAGGACACCGATCGACGGGTTCTAGCCAGGCCTATGCACGAGTATGAAATGCCCTACTAAGATGCTAAATTGGCGGTTAGCCCTCTCTAGCAGTCCAAATATGATAGATAGATGTTAGGATGGGATAACAAGGGTGCTTGAGTATACAATCCTATGATCAAGTTCTAGTTAGCAAGGCTAAAACAAGCAATAAATACAAATCTATCATGAATACCACAACAAGGCAGATCTATAGTTTGAGGCTAATCCCACAAACCTATATGAACCCTGGATCTAACAGTTGAACTACTCAGACATAGCAAAGCAATTCATAAGAGTAAAGGAATAGAAACTCATAGTATAGATGAAAAGAAATAGAAACAAGGAGTTCCAATCACAAGTGATCTTCTCTCCCAAATGAAACTTGTAACAAAACTAGGTCTAGAAAAAGCTCTGTTCTCCTTTGCCGTCAAAACACTTATGCAGTATATATTCTACTAGGATAAAAACTCGTCAGGGCATTTTGGTAATTTGGCTTGGCCTTGGTTTTTAAGTCTGCTGAATCCAAAATGTCGCGTCTGGTGTCTCGACATCGATCGATGGTACTTTTGTACATCGATCGATATTAATCTTCATCTGTCGAGGCATTTCCTGATATCGATCGTCAACAGTGATGCGCATCGATCGATTGTTCTTCCTCTCGTCAACCTCTAAGTGGTCGGCTCGGGTAAAATGTCCTTTAAGCTCCAAAATGCTCCAAAGTCATAGCTTTACTCCGAAATGTACCTGAACCTGAAAACATACCTAGAAGAGTAGAAAACATAGATATATATATATAGTAAAATACTTATATACCATGGATAAAAATGGGTCAAATCCAAGGTATATCAACTCCCCCAGACTTACTATTTTGCTTGTCCTCAAGCAAAACATACAGGCAGTTTCTCTGAAAGAGGTTTGAAAATATTTGGGGACTTAAGATTTTAAAGCATAGAAATCTTTCCTCACCAATTTTGCAACCACATTTAAAAAGTCCTAATCACAAAAGCACACTATGCAATATCCTAGCTTAGCAACCATTTCTAACATAACACAACTCATCAATTCACGTCTGACATCCCCTCTACTGATTTCATTTCTTAGCATAAATATAAAGTGAATGCTTTACCTTGGGAGTATCGATCAGATGATGCAAGGATTTCAGACATGTATCTGGAGCTGCAGGTAAAAGTTAGTTCCTAGTTTCTCTCTCTCTAAATTTCTCTCTTGAGTCAAAGTCTGCTTCCATTGCAGGATCAATGACCAAGATTGGACAGGCTTCCATGAATCAAAACTTAATGGTGGTTGCCACCAAGTTCTGTTCACTTCTTTGTGACCAAAATCCAAGAGTTCTTTGCGGAAGCGAGCCTTGAAGATTGCCGCCTCCAAGTCCCGTTTCGAACTCTTTTATTTGAGTCTTTATGAATCAAGCCTTAATGGTTCTAGCCACCAAGTCCTTTTCAGACTCATCCTAATTAAACAATAAATCTATTTTTTTTTTTGAATACTCACTAACTAATCTAGGGTCGAAATTTAGAGAGAGAAAATGTGATAAATAATCTAAACCAGGCGTTACCTTCCAGACCTGTCTGAAGAATCCGATCCCATGTATACCAAGCCCCAAGACAAGCGGTTATGTCAGGTTTAGTGTTGGAAATCAGCTTTGATTACTTGATACGGTTCAAGGAAAGTGTGTAGTTGATAGGTTGATCCGCTTTAGCAGCTTTAGTGCTATCTGCAATCAGTAAATCTAAAATGGTGCTAAAGATTGGTTAGATATTCATGTTTAAATCTATATAAGGTTATAGTCCTTATTTTCAATAGCTAAGAATAATTTATTTTCGATCGATGTAACACGTAAAAAAAATAAATTATATCAGTAAATCTCCCCCCAGACTTAAATTACACTGTCCCAGTGTAACTCAGCCGGAGTTATGATGAATAGTTTATGATGTATGAAATGTAACAAGTAAGGAAGATACATCTGACCGGATTAGATATCGATCGATGTGTACGTGTTACATCGATCGTCGTGTGGTTGTCTATGTCGAGCGATGTCGACGTCTCGTCGTCTGTCGATATTCAGGTCCTCCTACTTGGGTCTCCTAAATCTGAAAGAAATAAAACGAAAGTAAATAAATGCTAGCTAATAAAACCTAAATAAAATACCTAATAGTGGGTTGCCTCCCACTCAGCGCTTGGTTATTAGCTTGACTGTGGTAGTGATTGGCTATTGGGTGGAGAAACAGCTGCTTGTTGGAAAGCAAGCATCCACGTCATCTCTGTGCATTCTGGACCAAGATGCAATGAAACTTCCTCTGGCCTCATCATTTCTTGTCCATTTGTCATCCATCTTCTCAAGTATATTGGAGATGTTCTGTAGCCTTTCTTGAACGTTGTCAATGCTGACCTGGTGCCAGCCTATGTTGTCATAGGCGTATGCTGAAGGTTTTGTCAGTTCCTTTTGCATTGACTCTATCGTCTTGTGTATCAGCTGCTCGCCGATTGGTGTAGACTCGGCGTCGATCGATGCGATTATGTGTTCGTTGGTCGATCTCGGTGAGTTGCCATCGATCGATTTCGCTCGTGTCCTATCGATCGATGCTGATATCTGGTGTTGAGCTGCGAGTTGCCTCTGAATGGCCTTGACTTCTTTCTGTAGCCATTCTGCATGGCTGTCTAGTCCACTGATTTTGTTGTCAAATGGAAAGTAGATGTCATTGCAGCGTTTGTCAAGTCGTTCCTCCATGGTGTCTAGAGCAGTGTAGATCTTGGATGTGATCTTGTCAACCTCTGCTGCTGTGTAAGGAAGTAACTCCTCAGGTTTCTTGCCATCGATCCAAGGCCCTCGTAGCCTGTCGATCGATGCTGATTTTGCCTGCAAAAAACTTTGATTAGTAATGTTGTCAATATCTTTTTGGGCATGGAGCAATTGACTAGACAATTTGTTTAAATCTATCATGACTGGTGATATAAAGCGGTCATGCATATCCTCGTATGTCCTCAGTCTCTCATTCATTGCTGAGACTTTAGCATCGAGCGATGTGAAGCTACACATGTCGATCGATGTGGCTGGTTGTTGGTCCTTCTTGCGAATGGTGTCCAGATCTTGCTGTAGTAGCTCGATTTTAGTGCTTAGCCAGTCCACGTTGTTGTTGAGAGGGTAGTAAACGTCGTTTATCCTTGTGTCAATGTATGAGACTTCCCATTCATCCCTGTGTTGTGTTGAACATTGCGGTTCTGCAGGGATCAGAGCTGTAGGAAGACTGACGTCGATCGATGTTGCATGTGGTGCGTCGATCGATGCTGAAGTCGTAGCTTCCTTCTCAAGTTGCTGACGTAAGCTCTCAATTTCTGTCCTCTTTCTGCCATACTTCTGAAAAGCTCATTGTAGCCTCTATCCAAAGGCTGATGTGTATCTTCTACCAATGATTTGAGCTCCTCTCCCAGTTTCTCCTGGGCACCACAAATACCAAACACCATCTCATCGATTTCATCTTTGGTGTAGAGTTCTGGTGCCAGTCTTGTGAGTGTGAAGGAAGTGGCATATTCTGGAAGACAGATGTGGCTCTCTTCAGAAAGAGATGCTCTTTCCAGTAATTTCCTGATGTCGTCCTTTGTGACAGGTATCATCTCACCAGCTAAGCCGCATGCGTGTCCACGCTCATCTCTGTAGACTCCATACTCGTCCCTTTGTTCCCAAGTGAACTTTCTGGCTCCGTACATGTCAAAAGCGCGGTTTCCACATTCATACCGTCTGTCGATCGAAGTTGAGTTATCCCTATCGATCGACGTTGGTGTTACTCTGTCGATCGATGTCTCCGTTGTACCGTCGATCGATGCTTGCCCTTTTGGTTGGCGTGATAGATCTGGGTTGATCTCTGTTGTTGCGACTCCTGTGTGGTTGTTAGGATCTGTTTGAATGACGTCTGGAGTGCCACGTTGCTGTGAAATAGTTGTCAGGTCCATTGGCTACTTGAAGGGTATCTGCTATGTCCTCTCTGGACACTTGTAAGATCCTTCCATCCATTGCACGTGCGTTGCTATCTGGGTCCCTGAAAATACCAAATTCATCAGGTGTTAGAAAACCGTAATCAATGTTTGCATAATCGTTCAGTTTAGAAATAGAAAGATTAGGGTTTAGAGTAGTATCGATCGATGTAGATACAGTTGCATCGATCGATGGCAGAGTAATTTCTGCAGAACTTGTGTTCTTGAGATGATTGCTCTTCGTGGATTTTTCTGTTGATTTAGAAGGAAGAGTGTTCATCTTTTTTGCTTGTGTGTTTGCTCTGATGTGTGTAGGTGGTTTCGGGGTGCAAAACGATTTATATAGGTATCTATAAACCTAGTTGGGAGGGAATATTCTCCTGCTCCTGAATTTTCGCTGCGGCGCGAATATCGATCGATGTTCCTTTGTGGGTGTCGATCGATGTGAGCGGTTGTTTTGCTGGACGAGGGTGGGTATCGACCGATGTGGAGTGCACAGCGTCGAACGATGTTGGAAACGTGTTGGTGAACTTATGTGTTTCAAGTCTTTCATCCTGCAAAGACATTTCTATTGCACGTTCTTTCCAATAATCCTCATCGTATTCCTCTGTATGTTCCTCATTAGGTGAAGTAATTACAGTGTCAACTGCAAAACTTTCATGGAAACCACTGTCTGACCAACTGCCTATGGAATAATCATCATGTCCTCTCTTGCTTGGAGGTTGGAAGGCAAAATGTTGGTAACAATGATTAGGTGAAGCGAAATGGTCAACTGGGTGCATTACGTCGAGTGACGTGTTGTTGCGGTCATCGGTCACCGTTGACTCATTGGAATCGATCGATGGAAAGGTTGGGGTGTCGATCGATTCCGAGTACTCTGTTTCGTACTCCGATTCATACTCTGCTCCACAATGACATGCGCCAATGAAGCCAAGTTCTTTCCCATAATCCACAGAATTAATGACCTTTCTCTTAGGTCGGATGGGTCGTAGTGGATGTTTGGGTCTATGAGGGTCTAGTAGACACAATTTGTTTTTGTTCATGTCACATACAGCTCCTACTGTAGCTAGGAAAGATCTTCCAAGCAGAAGTGAAGAGTTCCAGTTAAGCTCGATGTCTAGGACATGAAAATCTACAGGGACAAGGGCATTACCAATCTGTACCTCCAGATCTCTTATGATTCCTCCTGATCGTTTCTCTGAAAGATCCACGAAGGTGAAGGATTCCGTTGAAGGTTCGATGGTCAAACCAAGCTGGTATGCCATGATCCCAGGGTAATAACTGATGCTCCTGTGTCACACATTGAATGGGGAAATTCAACACCCTTGACTATGCATGGTATTGCAAACTTCCCAGGATCACTTTTCTTCGTCAATGTGATCTTGTGTTTCATCTTCTCTCTGACTTGATGAAACATTCTCCTAATATCCTCCTCAGTTACCTTTGTTTCTCTGAAGAACATCTACAACCGGTGTGTGAAGTAAGCTTCATCAAAAGGTTTTTCGATAGGGATTCTGAGGACTCTTTTAGTGAAACCATCCATCTCGTTATCGTTAGCTTCCCGCTTAAGGTTTTTAGAAATCTTCTCCTTTCTTTTCCTTAACCTTCTCCCTTCAGATTCTTGTTCTTCTTGAACTGATTCTGGTGAACTATTTAAAGGGTTGGGTTTTGGTTCGGGTGGGTTGCTAATGGTTTAGGTGGTGGTCTGAGTGCGTTGATGTAATCATTATCGATTGAGGGTAACCGCACTCGGTATGTCAGAGGTGCCTGTCGATCGATGGGAGGTGTGTTGTGACGATCGACGTCGGACTCACTCTGTCGTCGATCGATGGTTGGCTCAACCGATCGATCGATTTTATCATAGAAAGGGGAGGGGGTGGGTGAGGATGCTTAGCTGCGAATTCTTCATGAGTTAGAATTCGAACCGCATTGCATTCAGTCGATTTGGCAGACGACGTCGATCGATGACTGGAGTAATCCGTCCATCGATCTTCATCATGGTCTGTCGATCGATGCGAGTTCAGACATCGGTCGACACCATTGGGATCCCGCCAGACTCATGGAGCTTTCGATTTCGAAGTCTCCTTCCTCAAGCTTTTCATTTCTCACCACTTGCCAGAAATCATCATCTATGATGGCATTTACGTGGTGTTTCCCTTTGTCGGCTCCTGCCTCTCTAGCGAAAGCTTCTTGCCTCTTTATAGTCTCGCCGTCTGAATTACCTGGTTTCAAGTTTTCTCACCTGAGTCCCTAAGGTCTCGATTTTGGTGTTCAGATTGTTGTAGGGGAGTCTATTTTACCGTTGAAATCCACAGTGATTTGTTGTTGTCCCAACAATACTCGATCAAGCATTTCTTCGATCTTGCTTTCCTGAGTCTGGGGTGGTGGATTTTGGTAGTAAGAGTTCGAGTAGCTTTGCTGTTGTTGAAGGGTTTTTGAATTGTGAACATTGGTTACTTCTTTGGCCATTT